>NC_043701.1:148211757-148330141 GCF_006229205.1 Suricata suricatta | reverse complement strand
TCTATTCCTCATCCAATTTATGAACGGAGAAGTTAGGACAGGTATTAGAATGGCACCTTGGTCACTTAAATCTGAGTTGGGTAGTCATAGATACACTTTTTTTCCCTTCTAATTCCCAAGGTGCTGAACTTGAGTGTACACCCTAAAAGATAACATATACCTTTCAACCTGAAATGCCCCCCCACTCTTTTTTCCCCTCCATTCCCCACATGTTCTAAATCCAACCCTTAAAGATTTCCCAACCTAACTGGCACATTTCACCGGGTGAATTACCCAAAGGACAGTGAACAATAATCCTCCCAGCTTTATCATCCTCATCTTGTGACTCAGAGGAATGAATCTAAAATGAACCCCATCCAACATCTAATCTCTCCTATCCTTTCTTATTCTCCTGAGACCCTACCCACCAATTACGCTCCACAATTCAACACTAAGCACACCTTGACGTTTATGAGAAGACATAAGGACCTTCATCTTCAGGCTTTCAACACTGGTTCCTTCTTCAACTCCAATACTAAACAGATCGGAGCTCCTTATGGAAGGAGATATTATTATTACTTTATCTCCCTCCCCTTTTGAAGCCTCTCAAAATATAAATTTGCATATTTTCGAACTCGACTTTCTCATGAAATTTCCTGGAATCAATCCTAATGTTGGATAAGCAGATTTGATCATTCTGAAAGAAAAACATTTAACAAATGCTTACTGAGTCAGGCTCAGGAGCAGGTAGGTATACACAAGTAACCTAAGGAACAGAAGGTAGAAGTACTCTCTTCTGCCATCAACAAAGAGCTGATCTGTGAGAGCTGTACCAAGTCTCTCAGTATCAGCAATTCCAAGTTCAATTTTAAAAGTACCCAAGGAAGAAATTCGTGTTTTCAGGATTAGTGAAACCAAATGGGCCTCCCCACAAGACTATACCATGGATGGCATGTCTGAATGGCTCAGTCAGCTGAGCAACCAGACAACTCTTGATTTTGGCCCAGGTCATGACCTCATGGTTCGTGAGTTCAAGCCCTGAGTTGGGCTCTACACTGGCAACACAGAGGCTGCTTGGGATTCCCTCTCTCTCTCTCTCTCTCTCTCCCTCCCCCCTCCCTCCCTCCCTCCCTTTCTCTGCTCCTCCCCCACTCAGTCATGAACATGTATGTGCTCTCTCTCAAAATAAACATTTAAAAATTTCTTTTTTAAATAAAAAAAGGCTGTGCCAGTCAGTTGAACATCAGACTCTTGATTTCAGTTCAGGTCATGATCCCAGAGTCTTGGGATCAAGCCCCACATCAGGCTCTGCACTGAGCATGGAGCCTGCTTAATATCCAACCTGTCTCCTTTTCTCTCTCCCTCTGACTCTTTCCCCCACTCTCTGCCTAAAAATAAATTTTTTTTAAACCCCAAGATTATGCCATGGTTATAATTTTAATACTTAGCACAAAGGAGGCATTGTCCAAGGGAACACCGACTGGAGGAGGGGTCAGCTACCCATGCAGCTAGTGGCTATCACATTGGACAACATAGTTATAGAATATTCCCTTCAGTGCAGAGTTCTATGGAACAGTGAGTGCCATTCTACAGGAGGACATTTCCATCCTCAGCACTTTTCCTTCCATTATCTGGGTCCATTCTGCCTCTTTCACAAAATAATGCAAAGCTCCAAATGAATGGAAATGGATGCCTTAGAGCAAGGGTCAGAAAACTGTTTCTGCAAGGATCAGATAGAAGGTAGCTTGGGCTTTGTCACAACTACTGAACTCAGGCATCAAAGGTAGGGTGAAAACAGCCATAGACAATATGTAAATGAATGGGCATGGTTGTGTTCCAATAAAACTTTATTTACAAAAACAGACAACAGAGGGCCACTGTTTACCAAACTTTACCTCAATTAACCTATAGAGGCATTTTCAGAATTCAGTGGAATCAGAGGAAACCTCCTCTTATACTGCAAAGAGTCATGAAGTATATAATCCCATCCCCTTCCTCTATCACCTGCCCAGGCTCTAAGCTAGGGCTTCTATCCACAAAAGAAAGGAAGACTCCTGGTCATCTGCCATTGCTTCCTCTAAAATTCCCACCCACTCATGAAAGGCACATAGAGTTTTCTTCTCCAACATGCCCTAAATCATACTGTGACCCCCATCAAGGCTAATTAAATAAAAATATAGTTTAAAAAAACACAACACTGTGAAATATTTATTTTTGTTTTGCAGTATTAAGCATGATTAAAACCAGGGCAGAAAAATACTACGTATGCTGGGTAAGAAAGGTGTGCTCACTGTTTCAGTATTGGCTTTTTCTAATTCAATTAAGACAATGAGCATGTACAACAGCATCACTAACTCAAGGATGCAGCTGAACAGTGAGATGTGATACCCTGTATGCTCTACTGGCCTCCAAAGGCATTCAAGGGATCATCAAATATGTTGGACACCTTCTGTTCAGATCTTGGTTCAGGTGCTGCCTGTGAAGATCGGCTTTTTGGTTTGGTTGTCTTAGCCTGGATACCAGAGGAGAAGATATCATCTTTAAAAAGAAAAAAAAAGAAAGAAAACAATTTGCTTAATAGGCAAGAAACTGGGTGCTTTTAAGACACATCTACATAAATCACCAAACACTCAGGTCTGGCAGCAGTATGGGATACCAAGAACATTAAGAGCCAAGCCTCTTAGATTCTGGCCCTTTCTTTACTACTAATTAAGTTTTTGATCACATACAAATCACAAGTTCCCTTGGACCACAATTTTCTCAGCTACAAATGTATGTAGTGTTCACATGGAGGACAGTAAAAAGGGAAGGACAACTGGAACTCCAGTCCAGCCCCGACTTTACTAACTGACAGTATACCTACTTCTACATTCTCTTCCCACAAGATTTTAAAAGGAAAGGGCAATACAAATAAGCTAAGGCAAATCCAACATAGGAGTCACCCTCTTTTAGAATAAATGCACCTGGGGCGCCTGGGTGGCTCAGTCGGTTAAGCCTCCGACTTCGGCTCAGGTCAGATCTCACGGTCGTGGGTTCGAGCCCCGCGTCAGGCTCTGTGCTGACAGCTAGCTCAGAGCCTGGAGCCTGCTTCCGGTTCTGTGTTTCCTTTGCTCTCTGCCCCTCCCCCTCTCATGCTCTGTCTCTCTTTGTGTCAATATAAATAAAACATTTAAAAAAAAAAAGTTTAGAATAAATGCACCTTTCTGAGACATGTCAATTCTAGGAAGGTAAGTCTTTATGACTGCATTCGTGTTGTTTTACTGACTGTAGTGTTCTGTGACTCACCTGCAATGTTACTGCTAGGATTCATCCTACAGAGATTTGAGCATGTTTATGTAGAGACATGTATACACAAATGTTAAAGGCCACAGCATTATTCTTCATAAAGAAAATTTGGCAACAATCTAGATCACCTTCAATGTGCTAATGGCTACATACAAAAGGATACTAAACAACCACTAACAAGGAAGCAGATAGATCTCTATGTACCGAAATGGGAAGACATTAAGTGACTAAAAGGAACAGCAGAACAGATAAAATATATTCCTATCTTGGAAAAAGTAAGTACACATTTCTATACAAAGCTTTATTAACATCACCATGTCTGAAAGGATATATACACCCAACACTCAATATTGGTTTACCTCTAGGGATTGTTTTTCACATTTTACATTTTCCCAGTAATGTTAATCTATTACAACAGGTTATGTGTTACTTTTTTTTGTAATTAAAAAACAAAGCAAAAACCAGTGAAGTCTTGTTTGCATCCCATGTGGTGGGAAGCAGGTAGAGACAAAGCACACAGCTCACTCAAGGAATAGGCCCCATGTGGCAGTGCAGCAGCTGCTTTCTCCCAATTAACCCCAAGGGCTAGACCTGGGAGAGACAGGGGAAGGTGGAGAGAGTGTGCATTTGGCCTCAACTCAATTCCTACCCACCAATACCAGACATATATCAGAAGCCCCACATTTGAGTTTAGGTATTGGGCTTGTCCATTATTAAAGTACATGTTACACCACGGAGGAAAAATGAGCATGTTTACAAACACAGAAGATCTTTTCTGAGATGCTGAGTTATAACCTGCTTTCATAAATACTACTTTCCTACTGCACTGGCCCCCTCCATTCTCTGAACAAGTGACACTCACACTTCAGTTAGAACTCTGACTCAAACAAGTGCCCCACACCCAAGGCAGCCACCACAGTCAACTTCAGCATGTGGGGCAGTTTCTGTGCCTTCCTTCAGAACATCAGAATGTTCAGAGTTACCACAGATGATTGGCAAGGGCCACACTAACATAAAAGTTAAATTATACTTAAGGTCAAAATCTGGGCTCCTTCAAATTCCTTGATGTCCATCACAGAAAAAAGTTGTTTCACCAAAATAATTAGTCCATTTACTTATCCATTCTCAGCTAACTCAGGACGATGCAGCAAGCCAAAGGAAACGCACTGGGGAACGTTTTCCAGGAAAGGGCCAAAATAAAGGTAGCAGGAGAAATATCAAGTTACTGAATGGCAATGACTCTCTTTGTCCTATGTAGAAAATCAAACTTACCCATATCATCATCAAATATAGACTTAGCTTCCACTTTCTTTTTGGACTTTTCTTTTGGTTTTACAGTTAGGTCAGCAAAGATATCAATGTTATCATCAAACAAGTTGGATTCAAATGTTCGTTCCTTCTCTCTTGCTTTTTGCGAGGGTTTAACTGCTTCTGTAGCAAATATATCATCCTTGTTGAGCCAAAACAGAAGTAAAACAATTTTAAATCAAGTTGTAGAAATGCGAAGTGCCACTGTATTTTGCAACAGCCACGTGACCTGCTCTCTCTGCCAGGAATGCCCCCCTGCAGATCTCTACCTGGCCCAGTCCTTGTCTTTCTTCTAGTCCCAGCTCAAATACCAGCTCTGTGGACAGAGTTTCTCTGCTAGTCCTTTCTAAAGGAGTGCCTCCTATCCCTTTCTATCACTCTGTCCTACTGACCGGAGTTGGTTTCATTTTGCCACTTAACATTCTCCAAAAACGTTTTATTTATCTGTTGCCCTGTCTGTATCCAATTCCCCTTACACACTGGGCCTAGTTCACTTTGTGTCTCCAGTACCCAGATGCTCATAAACATCTTCCCAGAGAGTAGCACTTGAAGGCCTTACTGCCTGTACTTCAGCTAGGGCCTGTTTCCCTAAGAACCAGAGGCGAAACACTTGAGCTGTACAGATACTGCTTTATATATGTCACAGAGCACCACACCAAGAAGCTGATGGTAGCAACATGCTGATAAAAACTCTGAAAATCAAGACTTGTACCAATGGCTAGAGCCAGCCAAGAACCACCCCCACATGAAACAAAATAAAAACCAACTTCCAAGGAAATTTCAGGGCAACTAATAAAAGATCCTAATTGTAAGTACTAAGCAAATAGATAGCAAGCAGCAATGAAACAAACTGTAACCTATGGCTCAAATGAGCCAATCGGGTATCTGTCTTAACACAGAAGCAGGCCCAAAAAGTACTTTCATGCCCTTTTACCTCAAAAATATCTTGTGCTTTTGAGATGACATCCTGCTGACTATTAGATTTTGACTCATTCTTCTTGCCCTTCTGATCTGTAAAGAGATCATCCTCATCTTCCAGGAGTGGGAAAGGATTTGTTTTCTTTGCTGGTTTTGGTTTAACAGACTGGAAAAGATCATCATCACTGCCCGCCTCACCCAGAGCAGGAAACATGGGGCTCTTTTCTTTACTTCCCCCTGGTGGGTTGGCCAGGCCGTCTGCTGCCTTTGTCTTGGCTCTTCTTCTCCCGGTGGGCTGAGAGCCAGTACCCTTGGAGAAGAGATCTCCAGAATCAAAAAGGTCTTCCTCAAGAGGCTGACCTAGAGATTTCACAAAGGGGCTTCTGTCCACTTCAGGCACAGGACCGCCTGCCCAAGTTGGAGTGGCAGCTGCCTCGGCCTCCTCAGAGATGTCTTTTCCCCCAGCTGCCCTGGGCTGTGGCTGAGGGTCGCCTGGGGAAATGTCACCATCTGCCAAGCGTGCAATGGATCTTCTGGGGACACTCACGTCCTCAGCCTCACTGGACTCCTGGGCAGCCAACCTCCGAGCTGCACGGGTCTGCGGTCTGCGCTTCCCTCTCACTTTGACCCGGCTCTGCAATGGCAAAAAAACCACATGTTGATCTAACGATTAAAAAGAAGAAGAAGAAGAAGAAGAAAGATGTTCAAAGCTAACATAGCAGATAATCAGTGACTCAAAATATTCTAAGACTGTTTGGTCTACCTCAACTCCTCAATCAAGATATTATCCAAGACACAGAAAAGATTATTTTCTAAATATTTCCAAAGACATTTCAATAGCTACTCCATTAGTGTTCCCCATGGAGTCTTTCCAGGGCAATTTCTGTTCAATTTCACACAAAAGGCTTCATCTGCTGCTGGAACCCTGCAAAGGAGGCATGCTGGTGCTCTGGGTGCCACAACCTTCCCCGGCCCTTACTTTCCCCGCGGTTTACAGGTGGGTCTCTTTCAAAATAAGACCGAATCAGGGAATTCTAGTGCTAGCCTTCACAAGAGGCTAGTCTACAATCAGGCCCCAAAACCAGGAAGATTAAAGACAATCAAGGAGAGGGAATCTAAAGTGCTCTTCTCTTCAAGTCAACAAACACTAAATTTAAATGTTGAATATTTGACATAAAAAAATGTGGCTTAGAAATCAGAACTTTCAATATAACCTCAACATATGAGTTACTCATTAGCAATAATGCAATATCGATGATATTTCACAAAATATACAATTAAGTCGTTTTAAGAAGGGATAAGCTTCTTTGGCCGAAGTACTTGGCTATGTTTGTGTATTTCAAGGAAATTTCACAAATCATTTTAAGAAGTAGCCAATGTAAACTTACCCTCCCCTTCACCAAAGGCTAATAAAAAATAGAATAAAAGGAAGGATATTTTATTTTTCACAAGAAAAACAGGTTTGGAAATATTTAAATATATTCACCAGAGTCATCCAGGTACTGCTGCTTAACTCAGACATCAGCTAAAATTTCTAGAGAAGGAAGACTAGGCAGAAAAAAGAACCAACTAAAATGAAAGCGACACCTCAAAACGTCCAGTCCATCCAGCACATATCCACAGTCCTGTGGGACAGTGTGACAGGACTGTACCAGCGGGGAAGTAACTGCCGTGGGATCTCAGAGAAGGGAGCCCAAGACAAGGGGGCACAAGGGGAAATATCACAGAAGCAGAGAAGTGTGAGCAGACTGTCGATGAGCAAGAGCACTGCTGACAGAGGAGGCGGCACAAGGTGCAGGCAGCAGCGGGAAGGGGGGGTGTGTGTTCAAGGATCGGTGCCTGGTGTGACTGCAGTGTAGGCTGACAGTGTGGCGTGGTTGGTGGGCAAGCAGGAAGTTTTGGTTAGCACAGATTGTAAAAGGCTTTCATACCAAACCAAGGAGCCTTTGGGTAGTGAGGGGCCAGCAGAGGTCTGCTCTGCTTAGACCTGCAGGTGGCAATGCAGGAGAACCTAGAGACAGTGGGACTTCACTGTGGATACTGAGCAGAATGTAAATGTTACAAACACAGGCAATGGAAACGTGGACACAGAATTGGGAAGTACGTGTAAGGAGGGTAGAGGGGCTGAAGAAAGGCTGAGGTGCCTCTTCAAATGAGTTCCGGAAGGCAGCCTATGATTGACGCCTTACAAACTGAGCTACCCAGGCATACACAAGGCAGCCTATGATTGTATAACTGATAGACTAGTTAGAAAAATACAAGCTATTCTGGATTTCATAGAAAAGAAAAGCAAGCAAGCAAGCAAAGGTGGCTTCATCACCTTGTTTGCACTGTGTAAGGTGTCTGCCTGAGCTGGAAGATCGAAACTCACGCCGGCCTCCCCACTACTAGGAAGGGTGGGCATACTTTCCAGACTGTGGATCCTCTCGGGTTCAGATGAAGGAAAAGCCAATTCTGGCAAAACAGGCTTTATTCCAGAGATCTGGGGAGTCGCTGCAGGCAGCAAAGTTGCTGGATTAATCGCTAAATTTGCCTAAAAAAGAAAAATGAAACTTATTCTGAATGTCTTCTTAAACACAGCAGTCTATGATTACTACCGTGACACATGACAAGAGACACAGTGTACGTAATGTACAATACAACAGGAGAGAAAGAAATACAGGGAAGTCTCCCGATCAAGTCTTAGAAATAAAATAGAGGATTTTATACCTGTGCCCACCACGGGGACCAAAGAAAAGATGTTACAGATGCAGCACACAAGAAGCAACAACTAGAGGGTGGGGAAGAGATGCAAAAATGCCTGGCAGCAGCTGACAAAAGTAAATAATCCAAAAAAGTTTATAGATGCCACAAGGCAGGCAGTGAAGATTCCAGACATGTCATAATTACTTGTATTTTGCAGATCCGAGGGGATGGCTCTTTGGTTTTAAATGGAGCGGGACCTGGTGAGTCCTGTGTGAAATTACATTTGGTTAACAATCCGTTGGGGAAATAGAAAGAAAAGTGTCTCTTGGATTACACTTATGCCTATTAAATTTGATGGAGTGAAGCTATCACTTTCTGTGATTCTAATTAGGGAAAGGCATTCAAATCTCTCCTGAGGCCTCAAAACCTTTCACTTATGCCTTTTCTGCTGTGTGGGTAGAATGCTGGCAGACCATATATGGAGTAAAGGCAGAAACAGATCATGAATTAGATTCGTTAAGAATCACAGCCTATCAGAATACCAAAATCCAACCAGTTGGCACAATTACCCTGCTGGTCATCCCACACAGCAAGTATCACAGAGCACACAGAAATTCACCCACAACCGAATGCACTGAGGACCTAAAAGCAAAGGAAGCTGAAACTTGGGACAAGTCGTTGGAGACGTGCTATTCCTAGTATCAGTGAGACATCCAGTGACGGCTGCAAGCCAGAACCAGAACTCACTTTCCAGTCATGGCCTGTTCCCGGGAGGAGCTCCAGAGAGAAGACCTCAGAAGAGGAAACCGAGAAAATAGAGGAGAACCAAGGAATTGGATATAATTTATATTTAATTCTAGTGTAATTCTACTCCAAGGGAGTCCAAAGGGAGAAATGGGGGTTCTAATGGGAAGAAGATTCTTCACCCTATATTAATTCTATCTTGGAACTGAAAATGAAGATCATCTAAAAACAGTAATCCCAAGTTTGGCTTTATGAGACTGGGGTGTGCAGGGAGAAAAGATGAGGCAGCAGAGAAATGTGTTTAAAAAAACACACACACAGTAGTAGAGCCTGGCTGCCTCGGTCGATAGAGGATGCAAATCTTGATCTCCAGGTCATGAGTTCAAGCCCCACATTGGATGAAGAGCTTTACTTTAAACATTTTAATTAAAAAAAAAAGTTTTTAACCATACCATAAAGAAAGAGAGTTAGTCCTAGTTGCTGTTTCCTGCCTAATCCAGAGAACTCTGGGTACCCTTGGGTATGCATGATGGAGTCCTGTCCTGAGATGCAAACAGGAGCTGAAAGTCCGTAAGCAGTTCTAACCTGAGGTGTTTCCGGTTTCAATGTGCTTTTTTCTTTGATACCCTGAGTGGATTCAGGATGTTTCTGGTTCTTGAAGGAGGATACAGAGTGGTCTTTTTTCACTATTTTCTTCTTTTCTGAGATCTTCAAAAGAAAAAGAATACCAAACACCTGTCATCTATCTTAGAAATTTTAAAGAAAAGTTATAATACATAAAGACAATCTGGCTTCCGAGTTTTGGGGTCATTTCTTGAATCAGGGCTGAACTAATACAAAGGCAGCATTTCAGAAATGGTATTCTGAAGACTGTGACCTTCTCAGGAGCTCCTGCTATGCTAAACAAAATAGAGAGCGCTTAACAAAATCTACTGGGGTGGGGACAAATGCCACAAATAGTCTTAACATTCAAATTTAAAGCTTTGCACCTAAAAAGCACAGGTATTTAGTCACGGTGTTGCACACACTAGTCTTTCAATAAACAACTTAAAAACCAAACAAATCTGTAATACAGTAAGAGTTTAAGTTAGTTAATGCCATTCCTTTGCTAGTAAGCAACACAATTCTCTGTGTATTTTCCTTGCCCTTATAAGTACACATTCATTTCTTTCCTAGAGGCTTTTCCCACACCCCAGTATTGAGAACAAAAGGCTGATACCACAGGCTGTGACTTGGCAGGGCTGAAAAGATCATCATCTTCATCATCCCCAAATAGGCTCCCAACACTTGGCTCTAATAACTGGAATAGACAAACTCAAATTCAATATTCAAAACAAAAGCAATTTGCAAAAAGAGCTAGGTTAGCTGCTGACCTAATATCTAATACAGTAACAAAGTAATGATGTGAAGAGCCTTTTGAAACCGACCCTGGTTTTCTTGGTGCCAGAGAAAAGGTCGACATCTGGGTCATTGTCCTTCTGGAGCTTGTGACTAAAGAGGAGCTCTTCATCCTGAAAGACACCGGTGCTCTTTGGGCGGGCATCAGGATCAGGACCCTGGAAAAGAGAGGGGTTGTAAGGATTCACCTCAAGGAGGAAATCACAGCTACAAACACACAACTGCCCCTGCAGCTGTTTCCAAAGGCTACAGGCCGGACACAGCCTAAGTGCCAATCAAAAAAGGAATGACGCATTCACACAACAGAATACTATGGAGCTACCAAAAATAGTGGAAAAGACCTTTGCAAATGCAGATCTGGAATATATTAACATATACATAATCTAGAAAGATCATCTTTCAGCCTATAACAAATGTCTGAACTTTTTCTTTAAAAAAAATCCACTAATTTCATAATCAGGAACATTTTAAGGGTGAAAACACACAAAATCGTAAGTTTTTTCCAACTCATTCCTAAAGGGAAAAAGAGATAGTGGCTGACTTCATAGCAGAAACTACGCAGTAGTCAAGTATGTATCCCTAATCTATCAGTGTCTTAATCCAAAAACCTGGCACAGACGAGTGTGATGAGCCAACCTTCCCCTGTGCCCATCCAGCTTCCAGCCCACCATCTTCCAAACAAGTTCTTTTTGCTTGGTAGGGCACCTGACATTTGAAAATTACTATTCACATTAGTTGATTTGACACTGTTAATACCCCAGACTTGACATTCTTAAAGACTTATTTCTTCTTTATGTTTTTTTGTTTTTGTTTTTTCAGAGAGGTCAATTCAGAGGGGCTCTTCTTTACATTAAGTAAAAGCTACCATAATAGAGCAGTGAAAGAAATGCCCCGAGTTAGAGTCCCAAGCCCTTGAAGGGGAAGGACAGGAACAAGAGATGGACACAAGGACGATGACAATAAGGTACACATTAAAAGCCTAAGGGCATAAGATCCTGACCTTATGACTTCCAAGACCTTGGGGCTGACAGACTAAAGAGCCAAGGGTGTGAACACACATTTTCCTCTTCCACCTGTGCCCCCAGGGTAACCCCTAGACTGGATGTGATGCTTTTGTGTTGTGGGTACAAACACCCCACCCCAACAACGGAGAAAAGCTGCCATGACCTTTACTGTATAAACCTTGAAGGGTCAAAAACTCCCCCTCCAACTTGCAGGAGAGCTTCCCACAGGACTAGAAGCAGCCTCCATTAGAGCCTGCCCCACCCCCCAGCCCACAGAGACTCTAACACCCAATCCCAAAACAAACTAGGGACGGGCTTCACCTTGCAGAACCTGCCCACTCCCCCACCTTGAGAGTGAACTTTCTCTTTCATAAACTGCTCTGTGCTACTTCCCTTCAGGCTGTTTGGTTTTGTTTTGTTTTTGAGAGCAGGGCCTCACATAAATCCTGTGTGGAATCCAAGAACAGAGACTTCCATTCACAGAATGCAGACCCTCTCACCCATAACACCTAGTATCACAACCACAGATGAAACCAAAACACTCACTACTGAGGAGATGTGTCACATTAAAACTTAACTAATTATTATTGTTGATTATACATGAAAACCCACTGTAACTCAGCAGCTAAGTTTAAAGGTTTCACAACCACTGCACCTGGGTGGCTCAGGTGCTTATGCATCCGACTCTGGGTTTTAGCTGAAGGTCACGATCTCAGGGTTCAGGCCCCACATCAAGTTCCACACTGATGGTGTGGAGCCTGCTTGAGATTCTCTCTCCCTCTCTCTCTGCTCCCCCCCCACTTATTTTCTCCATCTCTCTCAAAACATGAATAAAAAACTTAAAAAATAAACAAATAAAAACATTTTTAAAAAAGTTTCACAACACTGAAAATCACAGTACAAAATCACACAGTAAAAGACTAGAAGAAAATACAGCATGTAATTTCATATTTACTCTGTGTAGCTCTCATTCATAAAGAGGATTATACTTCTGGTGTAATAAAAAATAATAAAACATTTTTTAATAGAAATCAACATGGACCATTTCCTCAGTTTGGTTTACAAAATGAACTGGCAATATGGCCTGTCACCTGTTTGGGTTTTGTTTGTTTTTTTTTAAAACAACTCTATTGAGATAAAGTTCATATGCCATAAAATTTACCCAGCAGGTAATTCAGTGATTTTTTAGTATATGCACAGAGTTGTGCAAACACCACCACCATGTAAGTCCAGAACTTTCCCATTACCCCAAAAGAAGCCCCAAACCTTGTTAGTCACTCTCCGTTCTCAGCCGCCCCATTCCCCCGGCCCAGGCAGCCACTTCTACTTTGTAGCTCTATGGACTTGCCAATTCAGGACATTTCTAATAAATGGAATCATAAAATACATAGTCCTTTGTCACTGGCCTCTTTCTGTTAGCATGTTTTCAAGGTTCATCATGTTGTAGCATGTGTCAGTAACTCATTCCTGTTCTTTCCAAGTAATATGCCATTTTGAATAGATACACTATATTGTTTATCCATTCATCAGATGATGGACTTTCTATATTTTGACTATAATAAATAATATGGTTAAGAACATTACATTCTAGCTGTGGGTGAGTAAATGTTTTCATTACTCTTGGGTATATACCTAGCAGTGGAACTGCTAGGCCTTGTGGGGACTCACGTTCAACAACTTCAGGAACTACCAAATTGTTTTCTGAAGTGCCTGCACTAATTGACATTCCCATCCGCAATGCAGAGGATTCTGGTTTCCCCACATCCTCACCAACATGTGGCTATTACAGAAAAAAAGCAACAACTTTTGGTGAAGATGAAGAGAAACTAGAGCCCTCAATTCTTCAGTAAATCACATGACAAAACTGACACCTTAAAATGAGATTATTTTACCCTTTCAAAAACCTGAAATTTTATAGCTTTGTGCTCACCTTTCCCACTTCTTTCTTTGGAGCGTGGACACTGTTTTGATCTTCTGTTTTATCTTCTTCCTCATCAAATAAACTAAGAACAGTTTTGGTTCTACTTTTGGTTCCTTTGTCCACGGGGGATGATGAAGAAAATAAATCAGAATGCTTGACCGATTCCTGAGTAGACACAGTCAAAGGTCCTCCCTGAAAATGGAAAAAATAAAAAAATAAGTAACATCTAGAAATACAAATTCTCCTGTGGGGCCTTCCAAACTCTTCATTAATTCAGTAACTGTGACATTTGAAGTGTCAGGGCTCTAAAGCTAACCAAGTTAATCCCTAGTAGCAAAATACTGAGGTCAGCTCTCCATCAGTTACCCCAAGAGACTCACACAGGTAATTCAAAGACAAAGATGATTTTTCCAATCAGTTTAAAGTCACAGGTCCTTCCATCCTACCAAGCGATATACACATTATTTATGACCATGATCTATATAGCTTGCCCACAAGCTACAAATAACTTGCCGATCATAGAGAAAGCACAAACACCCATCACTAGGAATGGATCATATATTTCCTAGTATTTATTAAATACCTAAATCCCAAGAAGAAACCTAAATGACAAAATCACTTAAATTGTAGAAGGCTTACCCTGTATTATTCAATTACAAGAATCGCTGAAATGATTCTATATTCATTCAACAAGTTCCACATTTCATGTAAGATTATCACTGACTTTAAGATCTACTATTACTATATGAACCACTGAGAAAGAAAAAGAAACTCTCAAATGTGCCACTAATTGTGAAGTACATCCCAATTTGAGTGGTTAAACCGCAAAACCTATGCTTCTTTGAAGAAATACGTAATTCTGGGATGCCTGGGTGGCTCAGTTGGTTGAGCGTCCAACTTCGGCTCAGGTCATGATCTTACAGTTTGTGGGTTCGAGCCCCGCGTTGGGCTCTGTGAGGACAGCTCAGAACCTAGAGCCTGCTTCTGATTCTGTGTGTCCCTCTCTCTCTGCCCCTCCCCTACTCGTGATCTGTCTCTATCTCTCAAAAATAAATAAATGTTAAAAAAAAAAGGACCAGGTTAAAAAAATTAATTTTTTTAAGTTTATTTATTTTGTGAGAAACAGAAACAGTGTGAATGAAGGAGGGGCAGAAAGAGAGTGAAAGAGAGAATCCCAAGCAAACTCTATGCTGCCAGCACACCTCAGGCACCTTGGAAGAATTACGTAATTTTAAAGTGCCAGGTATGGGGGCACCTGGGTGGCGCAGTCATTAAGCAGCGACTCCTGATTTTGGCTCAGGTCATGATCTAACAGTTTGTGAGTTCGAGCCCCATGTCAGGCTCCACACTGACAGTGTGGATTCTCTGCCTGAGAGAAGAGGAGATTCTTGGAATTCTCTCTCTCCTCTCTGCCTCTCCCCTGCTCTTGCTCTCTCTACCTCTCTCTCTCAAAATAAATAAATAAAACTTAAAAAATAAATAAATAAAATGCCTAGTATGTGTGAGGTAATATGCTAAGTACTACAGATATAATGGTGAGCAAAGGAACCTGGCACCGATCCTCACGGAGCTTACACTCGGGTCAGAGTCAGCAGTACAGTAAGCAATTAGAAGTCAAGCATGGAAGGGGCTACTGAGTCACTGGGGTGACTCAGGGGCTACAGAACAGAGAACAGGTCCACACAGAAACCATAGGTAAAGAATGTCACACAGTGTCACACAGTTATAAACAAATATAAAATATTTGTTTATATCACTGCAGCTCTAAAGAGCCTCAACAGGAAAAATATATGCAATAATCTTCACACAGGTCCTGAAAAAGAGATTAAATGTGAATAGCTGAACACACAGAATAGGAAGAGTTAGAAAAAAAGAAAATGTGCACAGACACTGAGGGCCATCACTAACCCCCAGTGCAGCCAGCAGCCCGTCCACAGGCTCTTGCAGCAGATGACAGACCAGTCTTGCAGGAGAAGAAGCAAAGGTTTTAGAAGAGAGATGTTTACTGTCTAATTCACAGTCAACATCAACTAAATGTAAAGGAATGGGTAACTAAAATCTTAATAACACTGTCATTTTAACTGATGAACATGGAATCAGAGGTAACAGAAACGCTACAAAGAGAACAAGGCAGAAAGGGCAGTCATGCAGAGAGAAAACCAAAATGAAAAACAAGATGTGGATGATCACCCTGGAGAGAGAAAGGCAAAACGGACATGGGCACAAGATGACAAAAAGAATGTAAAGCAGGAGACATGCACATAGGCCCAGAAGAGACTGAACAGCAAGAATGATGTTGAAGGTTTCTCTGAGTGGCCGAATCAGATTTTTCTTCATCGTACTTTTCAGTGTTTTCAAAAACCTCAACAAGATAGCCGTTTGTTTTCTGTGGTGGAAAACGGTAAGGGTGTGTGCATTTGTGTGTGTGTGTCTGCATTTCACAAAACACGAGAAACAAACATCTCAGAATATAAACACAGGAAGAAGTTTACCTTTTCTGACTCCTCAACCAAATGAGTGCTCCCCACTGCTGACGAGTCTCTGGCACCACCAACCTTCTTATCCCCAGGTTTCACTCCGAATGGTGCCTCCTTCTCTTCTTCGTCACTGAACAGCAAAGGTGGTACCTCAGGGACACTCTCTTTTTTCTACCAAAAGAAGAGCAAATAGCATCCTTGAAAACAAAACTATGGGGCACCTGGGTGGTTCAGTAGGTTGAGCGTCCAACTCTTGACTTTGGCTCAGGTCATGATCCCAGGGTCGTGGGATGGAGCCCCACGTTGGGATGTGTGCTGAGCATGGAGCCTATTTAAGATTTTTTTTCTCCCACTGCCCCTTCCCCACTTGTGCACTCACTGTCTGTCTCTGTCTCTCTCTCTCTCAAATTTAAAAAAAAAAAAAAGTGTGCTTACTAGCATGGCCATGTAAAGAACAAGGCAAAACCACAGTCTTCTTGAAGGAGTTAGTGAAATGTTGTGGAGGAAGAGATAGTGTGGGACAGGAAGGGGGCACAAACAGGAAGAAGGAATAAACGCCACCACCTCACACCTGTAGACACAGCACTTCACAACTCCTGCCATTATAATGCCTGCACCTGTCTCCATGGGTCTGTTCACTTCATAGTTACTGCTATGGACCTTATCTCTGCCATCCGGATAACCACTAGTCTCTCCTCTCCACCTCCCTCCTCCCACATTTCAGCTCAATGTCATCCAGAGCTGCCTTGCTAAAATAAAATACCCACCAGCTTACTTCATCTCCCATCCCAAAGCTGCACTATTTGCATCAAGCAAATGCTAATAAACATGACTATCAACTAACACCTCATTTTCTTCCTTTATGCGTGTGCATCTTACCAATCTTCCCTATTCCTTTCCTTCAAGTTTATTTACTTTGAGAGAGAAAGCACAAGCAGGTAAGGGGCAGAAATAAGGAAAGAGAGAATCCCAAGCAGGCTCCATGACATCAACACAGAACCCAATGTGAGGCTTGAACTCACAAGCCATGAGATTATGACCTGAGCCAAGATCAGGAGTTGGACACTTAACCAACTGAGCCACTGGGATGCCCTCAATCTTCACTATTCCTTAAACCTACTGTAAACTTGCATACTTCCCACTATCTGTAGAAGCAAATGCTCATCTTTCAAGCAAGGCCGAGCTTGAGGTCCCCCCATAAAGGTTTCTCTGTCTTCTTTAGTATCAGTTGCTACACTGATAAGATTGTCTACCTAATTTTTATATCCTTCTTAACTTACATTAACAGCTGTCACATATGTCTGTCTATTCTCTTGAAAGGATAGTATCATTCAACAGCCAGTCATGCTGTTTTATACCAAGTAGGTGGTCAACACCAGTTTGCAGGCACGTTGAGTAATCTGTCATCTGTTCCTGATGTGGGAGGCAGGGATTTCAGAGATTAGAAAATTGAGGTTACGTGACTTGCCTAGAGTTATCAGCATCCTTGGGGAAAGTGATCAAAAATTCTTGAGAAAAAGCTGTAACTATCATACCGACTAGATAAGGGGTTATGAGAAAGTAAGCTTTGAAGTAATATCTAAATCAAGTTAGGAAGACAGATGTGGGAAACCAAAGAAAAACCCTACCAACTATGAGAGAAAAAATTATAAATGAAGTAAAGATAGGATAAGATTTTTTATTATTGTTACAAAGAGGTCCTTAAAATGTATAATCAATTTTAACCTGAAATAAAAGACTGGAAACTCACAAAACAGTTTCAGAAGATGTAAGGCAATACTGAAATGATTAAAGGAAAAAATTTTTATGGAATGCGCTGGTCTCACTGAAAACCACGTATAACTTCAATGCAAACTGATCAGGGTAAAAAATGAGACTTCAGCATGGTCCCCTAAACCAAGGAAAATGCCACCCAAACTACTGGCTGTAAATCTTCCTAAAGGTACGCTGACTTCATCTTCATCATGAAATTAATTTCTTTGACAGGTTTACAATGGAGTCACGTCTAACTCTGAAATATTCTAGGATCTCTAAACAAAAAGAGTTATATACTGCTGTCTAAAAGGGATTGTATTTCACAAATGGTAAGAATCTGTGTGCAGTTTGTTCAGCTACTTGAAATGTAGATTTCTGACCCTCTGTCTTATTTAACAATCATGATTACTACAGGCTGAAAGAAGTTTTCCATTTCCACAACCTTTAAAATTTATTAGATTATTGGTCATTTATCCAGGGAAGAAGTTATTATTTATAGTCTACAAAGAAAAACCACTCAGATCTCCTGACTTTTAATCATGGAGTGACTTGATGTCATCTTTAGGGAGATGCAAGTCTGGGTGATTCGAAGAAAAGATCACAAGCATTTCAGAAGCAGCAGTAAGGAGCCCCAAGGACCCAGGAAACGTGGCAGGCTCCTCCAAGTGCTGAAAGCCTCTGGTGCAAGCTGTGCACACCCACTTAATGGGAATGTGGGAAAAGTCCCTAAATCATCCAGTGACAAGTGCCTGGTCTGGGAAGCTTTCATAGGACAAGTTAACATTTGTACAATGTCTGACAAAATGAAAACTGTTTCCAGGTAAGAAAGACAACAACCGGGGCGCCTGGGTGGCTCAGTCAGTTAAGCGTCCGGCTTCGGCTCAGGTCATGATCTCACAGTTCTTGGGTTCGAGCCCCGTGTCAGGCTCTGTGCTGACAGCTAGCTCAGAGCCTGGAGCCTGCTTCGGATTCTGTGTCTCCCTCTCTCTCTGACCCTCCCCTGCTCGCGCTGTCTCTGTCTCTCAAAAATAAAAAAATTAAAAAAACATTAAAAAAAAAAAGAGAGAGAGAGAGACAACCACCTTCCCTGGAAGAGACAGCCAAAGCACATGGTGAGTGAGGCTGAAAGAGAGGAGTCCAGTGTGAATGCGATTACAGGTGGCATGGCATACTCGGCTAAGGCATTTCTGACAAGGACGTGATAGGACCGAGCTGTCTTTAAGAACAGAGCCAGGGCAACAGCAAGAGCAGAGGAAAGGAAGGAGCATTCTAGGAGAGGCCAGGTAAGAAACTATCTCAGTAGCCAAGGCTAAAGATTCCCCCAAAGTTGGGATGGAAAGAGACATCCCTAGTGGTGCCTGAGTGGCACAGTTGGTTAAGCATCCTAATCTTGATCTCAGCTCAAGTCACGATCTCACAGTTCATGAATGCTAGCCCGCAACGGGCTGTGCACTGATGGCATATAGCCTTTTTGGGATTGTCTCTCCTCCTCTCTGTCCATCTCCCATTTGTGTTCTATCTCAAAAAATAAATAAATTTTAAAATGATTTAAAAAGCAAGAGACAGATCCCTAACAAACTATCAGGAAACAGTGACAATTACTCCATCAAAGGCAAAATAAGTCACACATGTGCTGGTATAGTTACACTATAAAATACTGACAGTGGTGAAAAAGCAGCTGAAGCTTATGGAAATGAAAAACATGCTGCAGAACCAAAACACTTACATAAAAATGTATAACACGACCTTATTTAAATAAAGTAGAGTGAATGCCTAGAAACAGGCCTGAAAGGGCTGACAACCCACTGTTACCAATGACTACTCTGGGAGGAGCATAAGGACTTTCTATTCTCTATGCACTTTGTAAACCTTTTTATTTTTATTTTTTTATTTATTATTTTTTACATTTATTTATTTTTGAGAGACAGAGAGAGACAGAGCACAAGTGGGATAGGGATAGAGAGAGAGAGGGAGACATAGAATCCGAAGCAAGCTCCAGGCTCTGAGCTGTCAGCACAGACCCCAATGTGGGGCTCAGACTGGCAAACCGTGAGATCATGACCTGAGCCAAAGTCGGACGCTTAACTGACTGAGCCACTCAGACACCCCTATAAACCTTTTTAGAGAAAACATCCACATAATACTGCATAATGTAAAATAAAAGTTAAACAAAATTTAGGAGGAATGGAAGAATCAAGTATCAGCCTCTAGAACACAGAAGTTCCAGGGCTCCTTTACTGCCAAATCTCTCCTCCATCATACCTGTTCAGGTAGCAGGGACTTGGTCCCCCATCACCACGGTGGGAGGAGAGGGCCTTCCTCATCAAGCATGGATGGGGGAGTTGCCATGGTAGCTGCTCCCACGTGTGAGGGCTCCCAGGGGCTCATCCCTTCTTACTGGTCTTAAGTGCCTTTTTGCCTCTATCGCCTGCCAGATGTGAATGGCGTGGAGTTGGGAGTTGAAGGCCTGACAGCAGGCTGTGAGTTTGCTTGATTCTTGGCCTTTTAAGCTAACCCAGGTCAGATAAAGGAGGTCTAATCCATGGGGCCTAGCCTAAGAAGTTCTACATTTCTCTTTGGGGCTGTTAGCAATTGTCAGCTGGCAATAAAACAGGGGCTTGGCCACATTTTGTTCTATGTGCACACACTCACGTGCACCCACTAAGGAATGAGCTGGGGAGAGATGAATGACAGGCCAGGGCAGGATTCCAGCATGCTTGGGTTCCCTGGACAAATAGTACATAATGCCACCTTCCTCTCATTCTTTAATACTCCTTTTTAACATGACTAACATCAAGATTGGCTAAATTTTTAGCTTAGGTGATTGTGGTAGAGATGTAACTTAGATATACTCACTGGAATCATTTACAAAAGATGCCACTGATTGACTTTTTTATCTTATCATATACTTTGATTTTTTTAATGTTTTTTTGGTGGGCACCTGGGTGGCTCAGTTAACTGTCCAACTTCAGTTCAGGTCATGATCTCATGGTTCATGAGTTTGAGCCCTGCATCAGGCTTTATGCTGACAGCTCAGGGCTTGGAGCCTGCTTCAGATTCTGTGTTTCCCCCTCTTTCTGCCCCTCCCCTGCTCACACCCTCTCTCTTAAAAATAAAAATTAAAAATATATATATTTAAGTTTTTAGGTTTATTTATGTAAGTAATCTCTATACCCAGCATGGGGCTCAAACTCTGAGATCAAGAGCCGCATGGTCTACTGACTAAGCCAGCCAGGTGCCCCAACTAGTTTAATTTTTAAAAAAAATTTTAGCTATGGCAAAAACCATAAAATGCATCATCTTAACCATTATAGTTCAGCAGTGTTAAGAATATTCACATTATTAAGCAACCAATCTCTGGAATTTTTCTATCCTATACCCACTAAACAACTCCCCAGTTCCCTCCCCTGCTAGCCCCTGGCAAACACTCACTATTCTACTTTCAGCCTCTATGAACTTGACTGCTCCAGGTGCCTCATGTAAGTAGAATCATGTGCTACTAATCTTTTTCTGGCTGACTCATTTCACTCAATATAAAGTCCTCCAGGTTGTTCTGGCATGTGCCAGAATTTCTTTCCATTTTACTGACTGGCTAGTCACATAAACCGGGACCAATATGTTAGTACTTGAAATGTGCTCCTGAAAGGAATAACGTGTGCCTTAACTGACCTGGCCTAATGTTTGCACAATTCCACGCCACGGGGGCTAGGCCTGGCAATCTGCCCAGAACTGCGACAGCATTCTCCCCTCAGAGACCTACCCCTGATGCCGAAGGGATGCAGGACAGGAGGAATCCTTCCTCCAGGCATGGCACGTGTGCTTTGTCAAACACCATAACCAGATGCTCTATTTCTAAAACTAGGCAAATAGGTTTTTCCATTAGACTTAGCCCCCAAGGTCAGTTTTAGGAGCTGATTCAGGGAAGTATCACTATTCACATAAGATCACAGCAAGGATATTTCCTGGGCCTAGGAGGTTAAGAATACCGTTGCTGCAGGAGGAACAGATGTAGAAGGAGAGCCAAAGAGAGAGCTTCCACTATCGGCATCATCTTCAAAGAGGAGTGACACTCTCTGGGTCTTCTTTTGGCTATAAAATCAAACAAAAGGTCAAATTAAAGGCAAGTGTGATTTAAAAAATATACAATACTCCTTCTAGGCCATACCTCCAGGAACGCACCTACCACCACCACACCTAAGCCATCTGCTGACCCTACATAGTTGAAAGCAAACCAGAAACATTTTTGAAGTAGGTGCAATTGTCTCCAGCAAATCATCTGTCTACAAATCATTCATCCTTATGTGGAAGAGTTCAGGGGCCTCCTCATCTTGTCCCTTTGACTCACTGTAGGTGGACTAACTGTGAGCTTTGCAAGTATTTAAAAGGATGTTTGGGGATGCTGGGAGGAGAAGAGGTTTGGAGTAAAAATGCTATAAAGATTTGCATTATTCAATCTTATAAGGACTGTTAGCTTTCTAGATTCTCTAGAAATATATATAGAAACTAGGGATCTCTAGCATTTGTTTTCAATAAAGAATATAGTCAGGCGGGGGGACAGGACACCTGGCCAGCTGTCAGTAGAACATGTGACTCTTGATTCCAGAGTCATGAGTTCAAGCCTCATGTTGGGTGTGGAGCCTACTTAAAAACAAAAACAAACAAACAAGAGTGTGAAGTTAAAATATTAAAAAAGACAGAGAAAAAGAATATACTGGGCCATTTCAGCCACAGCTCTCCTCACCACCACCTTCTTCTAGCCTGTCTTCACCTGCCTTCTGGCCTGGATTCTGTCTTGGCCCCCACAGAGAAGGTAGCCAATAAACAGAACAATATCAGAACTTCTAAGGGACAGAAATAGGAAAGTGGAGAATCACAGGGAGGCTTAGCACTAGACATGGGGGACCCAGAACAGAAAGCCTTCTAACTACTCTAAGGTCAAGTTCCAGTTTCCACTGTGTGATAAGGAATCATCCAACTAGCACACTACAGAATTACCAAAGTAATGAAAACTTTGAATTCAATTTTAGCTAGCTAAAAATAATGCTAATATGTCATTTCAGCAAACTGTTCACCATATATATCTACTTAGATTAGAATATAATTAACATACACACTAATACATATCAGTACCATAATTTTTTATAAGTACAGTTATTAGCAAGACACTAGGAAACTTATTCAGTAGTTTAATACTGACTTCTGCCTATATCTTAAAAAAACAAAATGAACAAAAACAGATACGAAACTAAGGATCACGGACTAGGGAACACAACTAACCAAACAGTTGAGTGCACTTAGTTGGATATATACACTAAAGGTGGCTAAGTATTAAGACTATACCTTGAAAAAGTTATAAAAAAAAACAATTTATAATGACACAGTATGGTAATATGTAACATGCCTTTATGGATATACATCAATACAAATTTACACAAATTATAACCAAAACAGCTGACTATAGCTGATGAGTGATCACTATAGCAAATGCCTAAAGTATACCAGAAACTTCATTAAGCAACTATAGCAGGAGAATATCCCATGCATAATTTTCTAAACAAGTAATTTCTTTTTTTATTTTTGATGTTTATTTTTGAGAGAGACAGTGCAAGTGGGGAAGAGGCAGACAGAGAAGGAGAAACAGAATCTGAATCTGAAGTCAGACGCTTAACCAATTGAGCCACTCAGGTGCCGCTGAATAAGTAATTTCTAAAAAACCAAAATACAACCAAACACCAAACCAACCCACAAAAATATCTGATGACAGATTCTGAAGGTAAGCTACAGAAAACTAGTTAGCTCTATGGCCAGACCTCTAATAGGAAACAACAGCCTGTCATTAACATTGGCCCTCACTCCACATCCTTAGCAACTGCTGTTTAAGTTTGGGCCTCCCAGGTAGATCTGTCCTCAGAAGAAAACTATGCTGCTCAGTGAACTAGGATATTTCTCATTATAAATAACAGCTTAAGTATTTTGATTTATATTCTTTGACAAAGCAGGAAAGAGTATCCAATGGAAAAGAGACAGCCTCTTTAACAGGTGGTGCTAGAAGAACTGGACAGCAACATGCAGAAGAATGAAACTAGACCACATTCTTACACCATACACAAAAATAAACTCAAAATGGATGAAGGACCTGAATGTGAGACAGGAAACCATCAAAACCCTAGAGGACAAAGCAAGAAACAGCCTCAATCGTAGCAATTTCCTACTCGACACATCCTCAAAGGCAAGGGAATCAAGAGCAAAAATCAACTATTGGGACCTCATCAAGATAAAAAGCTTCTGCACTGCAAAGGAAACAATAAAAAAAACTAATAGGCAACCAACGGAATGGGAAAAGGTAGTGGCAAATGGCATATCAAATAAAGGGCTAGTATCCAAAATCTACAAGGAACTCACCAAACTCCACACCTGAAAAATGAATAATCCAGTGAAGAAATGGGCAGAAAACATGAATAGACACTTGTCCAAAAAGGACATCCAGATGGCCAGCAGGCACACGAAACAATGCTCAGTGTCACTCATCATCAGGGAAATACCACACTGAGATACCAACTCACACCAGTCAGAGTGGCTAAAATGAACAAATCAAGAGACTATAGATGCTGGTGAGAACATGAAGAAACAGGCACCCTCCTACACTGTTGGTGAGAATGTAAACTGGTGCAACCCCTCTGGAAAACAGTGTGGAGGTTCCTCAAAGAATTAACAATAGAACTCCTCTATGACCCAGTAATAGCACTGCTGGGGACCTGCCCAAGGAATACAGAAGGGCTGATGCATAGGGGCACATGTACCCCAATGTTCACAGCAGCATTTTCAACAATAGCCAAATCATGGAAACAGCCTAAATGTCCATCAACTGATGAATGGATAAAGAAGATGTGGTATATATATAAGATGGAATACTACATGACAATGAGAAAGAATGAAATCTGGCCCTTTGTAGCAAAATGGATGGAACTCGAGGGTGTCATGCTAAGCGAAATAAATCAGGCAGAGAAGGACAGATACCATATGTTTTCATTTATAGGTCTAACAGAAGAAACCTAACAGGGGACCATAAGAAGAGGAAAGGCAGGGAAAAGAGGGAGAGGGAGTGAGACAAATCATGAGAAACTCTTGAATACTAAAAAAAAAAAACAAAAAACTGAGGGCTGAAGAGAGAGGAGGGAAGGAGAAGAGGGGTGACGGTCATGGAGAGGGGCACTTGTGGAGAAGAGCACTGGGTATTATATGGAAACCAACTTGGTAATAAACTATTTAAAAGAAATTTTTAATGCAAAAAATAAATAAAAATAAATTTTAAAAAAGTATTTTGATTTATTGAATGGTACAGACATCAGAAAACATGAAGATAAGCACAGAGCCTATTGCCTAAACCAGGATGTTTCTGAGTGAATGGGAAATTATTATTAATAGCCACACTGGAATGGCAGGCACACACCGGGGCTCTCCAGGCAAGCCAGAACACTTTATGCCCAGCTAACGAGACAGTATTTCACAACTTTGTTAGAGTCACAAAGCTTCTTTCTGTTTTCAGAATGGTTTTGAGATCCAATGAACAAACCATAAAATCTATCCCTTTATAATATGCAATTCACTGGTTTTTAGTATAGTTACAGAGTTGTACAACCATGACCACATTCTAGGTTCACAATATTTCCATCAATCCAAAATGACCCCTCATGCCTGTCAACAGGCACTCTCAATTCTCCTTGCCCCTCAGCCCCAGGCAAATACTAATTTATTTTCTGTCTCTCTAGATTTATCTATTCTGGACATTATATACAAAGGGAACAGTGTACGTGGTCCTCTGTGACTGGCTGCTTTCGATTACCAAAATATTTAAGGTTCAACTATGTTGTAGCATGTATCAATACTTTATTCCTTCTTATTGCTGAGTAAGAGTCCATTGTATGGATAGAACACATTTTCTGTATCCTGTCATCAGGTGATGGGATGTTTGGTTTACTTCCACTTTCTGGCCTCCATGAATAATGCTACAATGAACAGTCATATACTTTTGTGTGGATATGTTTTCACTTCTCTTGAGCATCTATTCAAGATTGAAATTAAGTCCTATAGTAACCCCATATTTAACTTTTCAAGGAACTGCTGGACTGTTTCCCAAAGTGGCACCATTTTACATTTCCACCAGCATTGTGTGAGGGCTCCAATTCTTCCACTGTTGGACAAGTTCTCTCTTGTTTAGCAAGAGAATGGATGCAGAACTGAATACAAGAGAGGCTAATATCCAGGAGAAGATAAGAGCCCCAACAGGGGTTTTGTCTCTATTTATTGAGCTCACAAGATATTACCCATGCGGTGAATGTGAAGAAAACAAGATCCTACGCATGTGAACGTGGAGAAAACAATCAGACAGTAATCATTACCCTGTATGTGTACGAAGCAAAGAGTCTGGGGTGGGAAGCGGAGTTTGTGATCGAGGTACAATAGTATATTGAAGTCAGATGAAAAGGAATTTCCTACAGGCAATATAACAAGTTATTTGTGATCCCATTACAATATCTCACTAGCTAACCTCGGGCGCTTTTGCCCTGTGGTAGTAGTCTTCCGCTCTAAGCTTTTACCTAACCCATTTATGAAGTAGAACCTATTTCCCCACATTCCACATCCCCTCCTACACTTGCTATTGTCTGTAAAGCAATGTGTTACCAATACAGCCCATGCTCAGTCTACGAAATATCCTGCTGGCTTTAGTTCAAGTACTGATGTGGCTACCACCTAGAACAGCCAAGAGTTAGCAGCCACTGGTGTGACAAAGCACAGCTCTGCAGAGAACCATCCTCCTAACAGGATGTTTTTCAATGCTGAGCAGATTTCCATTCAAATGAGAAACTTAAGTAACCCAGACCAAACTTTACGTTCTATAGGACATCTCAGAAAAAAAACAAAAACAAAAGACAACAAACTGTACTTAAATCCCTAACAGACTAAGAAAAATATTTAGGGTTTAAAAAAATAATTCGAAGAAATTAGGTCAATCTACTAAGAAAAACATTTCCCATTGGGGGAAAACACCTTACAAGTGAAAATCAAACATATTCTCCTTTGTATAACTACTAGGTAAAAGTAACTGACATCTTACTATCAAATATCTTTACTTATTACCACAGACACTGGTTAAATAATTTCTTACAATGACTATCTCACCTGTCCTTAGCAACAGCAAACAGATCATCTTCATCATTGTCCTCAAAGAGGCTGGTCTTTTTCACAGCCTTAGCCGCCTGCTCCTGAGTAGTACCAGAGTCCCTTAGTTCCCCTTTAGATCTGTTGTCAGAAGCTGAGTTCATCTGTGAATCAGTAATATTCCACTGGTCCTTAAAATGGAAAATATATATTAAAACCCAGTGATAGATAATTCAGACTAAGGAACCTGGAAGTAAAATAAAATTTACATTCATTACATTGTATTTATACTAAATATTTAATTAAGTGCATCACTCTTAAAAAGAGCTGAAATTTTCCTTTGAACTAATCTAGACAGCTGGGTTCTTTGACCTTACAAAGCTTCTTCTGCCTTCCTCCTACACCGCTATACTGTTTCTTCCCTCTATGATCCCTTTCTGGGTTAGGACAAGGGAAGTTGTCTACCTTAGGAGATTCAAAATTATTGGGGCGCCTGGGTGGCTCAGTTGGTTAAGCCTCCAACTTCAGCTCAGGTCAGATCTCACGTTCGTGGGTTCGAGCCCCGCATCAGGCTCTGTGCTGACAGCTAGCTCAGAGCCTGGAGCCTGTTTCAGATTCTGTGTCTCCCTCTCGCTCTGACCCTCCCCCTCTCATGCTCTGTCTTTTCTGTATCAAAAATAAATAAAACACTAAAAAATATTCAAAATTATTTATAAAGAAATTAAAGAATGTCAAAAAAAATCACGAGCACTTACAGGAAAATTATATATTTCAATTAAAAAATCGTGAAGCAGGCTGGAAAAAAAATGTTTGAAAAGTTCACGCAATATACATATAAGCAAGACACAATGAAAACTGCTGGTGACCCCTTCCATCAACAAAAGCTGACCTTTAGAAGGCATTTAGGGGAACCCCACCTGACTATGCTCTCACCTCTTGGAACTCCTGAACACTTCCTTAAGTGGTCCTTTGGTCTCTATAGAGTCTAGAGTGTCTCCAATCAAAGTGGGGTCCATGGCCAGCAGCATGTGCTATACAGAATTCTGGTTTGATCCCAGACTTCCTGAATCAGAACCTGCATTCATTAACAGGATGCCCAGGTGACTTCTTCACATGTTACAGTCTAAGAAGTGCTCCTCTCGTGCAGTGAGGCTCAAGAGTGACTACACACTGGAATTCCCAGGAAAACTTTAGAAAATTCCAATGACAGGGCAGTTGCCAAACCACTCAATTCAGAATCTCCAGCAGTGGAATTCAGTAAGAGTACTCTTTCAAGTTCTCCAGCTGATTCCAATGGGTAGCCACGGTTGAGAATCACTGTTCTAGAACACTGGTTAGCTTTACTCAGCCAAGTACTGTTGCTCCCATCTTTAGCTAATATGGCTGACCCTTGAACAAGATGGGTTTGAATTGCACATGGATTCTTTTCAATAAATATATGTACAGTACCATTAATGTATTTTTCCCTCCTTATGATTTTCTTAACATTGTATTTTCTCTAGCTTACTTTATTGTAGATATAGAGTGTATAATACATATAACCTGCAAAATACGTGTTAAGCAACGTTTACATTATTGGTAAGGATTCTGGTCCACAGAACTACTATTTATTAGTAGTTAAGTTTCTGGAGAGACCAAAGTTTTATGTCAATTTTCAACTGTGCGGTAGGTCAGCACCCATAAATTCCCACATTGTTCAAAAGTCAATTGTATTTTCATTTTCCCTAAACCACAATAATACTGTGGCAGGAAAAATTCCACTGATGGTTGGCCATTACTATAGGGAGAACAATGACCAACAATGCTAGGAAGAAAAAATGAAAAATCCATGCTAAACTCTGTTTGACTAGAAAAAGCAATTATGTTGTGTCATTTTAAAAAATCCAAAAAGATATATAAATAAATAAATTACTTCCAATAAAAAACATTAATATATTTACAATTTCTCCATCCACATATGCCCTCATAATTTTCCTACAATGGTAAAACAAAAAAGAGCAGTTATTATAATGCAGGAAGATTTTTAGTATTTTCAAATTTATTTTTGTGATAGACAAAAAAAGATAACGCACATACCAGCAGGGAAGGGACAGAGAGAGCGGGGGACAGAGGATCTGAAGCAGGCTCTGTGTTGACCAGAGAAAACCCAATGGGGGCTCAAACCTATGAACCATGAGATCACGACCTGAGCTAAAGTTGGATGCTTAACTGACTGAGCCAGCCAGGCACCCCAGGAAGTTTTATGCTCAGGGCTTTTTTTTTCTTTTTAAAGTTTTAAAAATGTTTTACTTATTTTTGAGAGAGAAAGCATGAGTGGCGGAGGGTCAGAGAGGGAGAGGGAAACAGAGGATCCAAAGCAGGTTCTGTGCTGATAGCAGCAAGCTCAATGCAGGGCTCGAACTCACCAACCACGAGATCATGACCTGAACAAAGTCAGACACGCAACCAAATGAGCCACCCAGGTATCCCAAACGCTCAAGGTTTTTAAAGTCTCTTTCTGTACTGCTAAATTAGCAGCTAAGCCATATTCACTACTGGCATTGCTAATTTATATCTGGATAGCAAATGAAAATATTAAGACACATAAAAAAAGAGTTAAACTTGCATAAAATATTCCATTTGGAGCGATAGTTCTGATCAATGAAACATAAGGATCATTTAACAATGTAAAATAAGGCCTACAGGTGCCTGGGTGGCTCAGTCAGTTAAGCATACAACTCTTGATTTTGGCTCAGGTCATGATCTCACGGTTCATGAGATCTAGTGCCATGTTGGGCTCTGTGCTGAGAGCATGAAGGCTGTTTGGGATTCTCTCTCTCAAAAACAAACATTTTTGGGGCGCCTGGGTGGCTCAGTCGGTTAAGCCTCCGACTTCGGCTCAGGTCAGATCTCACGTTCATGGGTTTGAGCCCCGCGTTAGGCTCTGTGCTGACAGCTAGCTCAGAACCTGGAGCCTGCTTCCGGTTCTGTGTCTCCTTCTCTCTCTGCCCCTCCCCCTCTCATGCTCTGTCTCTCTCTGTATCAAAAATAAAAAAAAAAAACATTAAAAAAAAAAGAATTTAAAAAATAAACATTTTTTTAAATAAAATAAAATAAGGCCTAACTCATTTGAATTAGTATATGTTATAATTTGAGGGACATACTTAGTTTATTCTCAACTGTCCTGAAAACATTAATCTTTAAGTTAATATCATATACTAAATACCCTTCTTCCAGAAAAAGAAGAGACAGTTTTGTGAACAAAGTCTTTGGTGACTAAACTTCACTGAATATAAAACACATAGAAAAAGAACATGTTTAGGATACCTGTAACTTTTTTTTTTTTTAATATTTATTTATTTTTGAGAGAAAGCGCGAGCGAGCGCAAGTGGGGGAGGAGCGGGAGGTGGGGGTGGAGAGACACAGAATCCGAAGCAGACTCCAGGCTCTGGGCTGTCAGCACAGAGGCCAATGCGGGGCTCAAGCCCATGAACCATGATACCATGACCTGAGCTGAAGTTGGACGCTTAACCCACTGAAGCAGCCAGGCACCCCAGGAGAGCTATAACTCTTAAGTCCCATCAAACCACCGCCTGCTCTTCTCCAGGAGAAACTTTCAACCCACCTCCTCATCACTGCTGAACAGTAAGGCTGATGCTTTCTTTCTGGAGGGCTCAGATGGCTTTGCTTTCTCTTGGCTCTGAGTTAGAAGAGATGATGTCTGCTTCTTAGCAGCTGTGGCCCCAAAAAGATTATCCTAGAAAAATAAATGACAGAAAAGCACAACAACTTCATACACATAAAACAAAGAATTTAAATCTTTCATGTCAGACTGTTAAAGAGTAAATCTAGTCAGGAACAGAATATGTATAACACCTTGGAGAGAAAAAAAATCACAAAATGCCAGTAAATTCCACTTCTCTCTTATGTATAACCCTCAAACAACAGGCTACAATCTTCTCTCACCATATTCTCCATTCACAGATGGGAAACAGACCATATGGAACTCAAAGGCCAAACACTTGGGAAGGAAGAGGGAGAGGGTAACTTGAGGATAAAAATCACAGAACCAGGAGGAAATCCAGCCCCACTCAGGCCCCCTGTGGGTGGGGCCTGTGTGTTCATTAGGGAGAACAGTCCAAACCATGTGGCAGCCAACAACTTGGCCTTTCTATGAATTAGAAACCAGAGCAACGGATGAATAACAACAGAGAAAAACAGGGAGTTCTCTCCACTCTTTCATACCTACCAAAGTCACACACCTGGGACAGAGAGCAAAGGCATGACTTGCGTTTCTGGTTAATTTTCAAGAGACAACACAAACTTAAGAAATAGTTTACTAAATATCATCACTGGCCTACTAAAGACCGGATTCTCATAGGTTTAATGGTATCTGCCATCTGTGCAGTCAGGCATTCTCCAAGTATCTATTAAGGTTTTTTCATTAAGGTAATAGAAACAAAATCCTTAGAGGGCCTGAACCAAGTTAGACAGAAGAATACTCTTTTAACAATATACTATAGCAGGTGAATAGTCCTGAAATGTAAATATTCAATAAAGGGAGACTTTAAGCAGAGTATGGAAGGGTAAGGAAAGGCCACGAGAAAAATGAACTGGCATCCAATGGAGATACTGACGACAAGAGCTAACATTTCCGATGTGCCAGATGCAGTGTCAAGAGCTTTACATTAGTTGTTTCGGCGGCCACAATAACCCTATATACTATTAAGCCGTATAAGATTCAGGAGGCTTAAGTTACTTGCCCAAGGTCCTAATTTGCAAGTGAATGCAGGAGTCTGGTGCCAAAGCCCATGAGCTTGGCCACTGCACAGTACTCCTAAGAGAGAAGATTTGGTTTGTCTTCCTTCTTATTTCTTTCCCCCACTTTGCTCTCTCATGCAGGGTAGGAAAGAAAAGCAAGGTTGAGGACATGGCCATCTTCTCTTATTTCTGCTTTATCCCAGACATTGTTGTGGATCACTGGGTATAACAAAGATTCATCCTCTAAAACATATTTCTTAAAGGTAGATTTTTTTTAATGAAATCTATAAAGCCTTCCATTAGAGCTGGGCTGAGAATCTAATGTCCTGCCCATTGTATAGCTAAGAGGACTCAAGGAAGGAGTCACTGAGACAATCAGTACATATTTTTGTTAGTGAGCCTCTCTATCACCTTGTTCTAGTGTATGAGCCTCTGACTAGAAAGCTACATCAGCAATGGTTTTCTACTCCTCAAAACCGTATTTCTCTTGCACTGAGTAACAATGTTTACCTCCTCATCTTCATCATCAAAAAGCGAGACGGACGTGGGGAGCTTGCTAGGCAGGAGAGACGCCTCTTTCGACTTACTCACATTTTGTGAGGAAAACAAATCCTGTTGGATCAAGATTAAAGTTCCTGATTAATAAGACAGACCACAAGTTTTTAAATTATCAGTTAAACATAAAACACTGAAGACTATGACATAATGGCTGTGTGATTCTAGGTCTCTTTGTGCAGGGAAAGTGGCTGAGTGCACGCATCAGTTACTCCTAGCGGAGTGCAGCATAGAGCCCACGTGTGAGAAAGAGGAGGCCACCATAGAACTCCAGATGGCCTCACTGGAGGTTTCTATACTCCCACATGAACAACATTTTCTAATCAATCTCTTATTGTGCTAAAAAAATAGCAAAGACTTCCTTTGTTCGTCCAAAGAATCAGCATGATGAAATAGATTCAATACTGGAAGTAGAGACTAGATTCCCAAATTACTGAATGTAGGACTTTGTTTCATTTACTAACACTCTCTTCTTCTCTTGGAAGAGTATGATACTGTTTCTTTCAAATAAATACGAATTCAAATTATATTCTAAAATATTTGGTATTCTACTCGAACTACAGTTAAAAGATGCTGCAAAAGATCTAGTAGATTCTGAAGAAACTTCCAAAATGCAATACCGTCAGCCTTTGATGCAAACCAAGCTACATGAACTAGAAACATAAAAAGGGACACCTATTCCCTTAGGACAGGAACGTCAATACACAAGAGCCAGACAACTAAGTAGCACAAGAACAGTTTCTAAGACCTTTCTGGATAATTTCTTTTTATTATGGAACCCCCATCTACTCTCAAACATAGACCTAAAGAATTTGTTAACTGAGAAGAGCTCTTCTTGGCCCAGCAGAATCGCCTGGACCCCATGGAGTCCCACAGGCTGGCTGAGCTGAAGAGGCCACCCAGCGGGAGCTAAGGCTCCCACGTCTCTCCTGCATTTCACACGCTGGCAAGATTGCACTTCAGGAAAGACTGCACTGCACTGTTTGACTTTCTCTTGCCTAAGCACTCTGACAGAACCCAATAAAAACGATTTTTGACCGTGTACATGAGACAACGCCTTTGGTGGTGGTTGTGAAACCTGCCTGCAAATCCTTTTACACTCTGCCTTCAATAAGTGGAGTCTGCATCCCGGCCCTTAAACCTTGGTGGGCCTCTGTGAATGCCTCAACAATGTTGCCGTCCAACACTAGGTTACAAAAAGCAGTACAGCCTCTGCACAGCTCTCTGGGGAATCTCACTTTGAAGCCCTGCGCTACCACCTAAGAACCCACCTTCCCTGAAGCTGCCATGCCAGGAGACCACATAGAGCTAGAGAGGGGTGCCTCGGGAGCCCCAGCTGTCTGAGTCTTTCTCACTCAGGTACCAGATGTAGGAGTGGAGTCGAAAGCGCCTAGTTGAACCCAGTCCACTTCTAGAACCTAAGAGATCATACAACTTACTGGTGTTGTAAGCTACTAAGTTTTGGAGTGATTTCTCTCATAGTAATAAGGAACTGGAATACCTTTTAAGACACTGAAATTGCTCACATTTGGTTTCTTCATGTAGTCGAGAAGTATTTGATGGCTTATCAAGTGTATGAGGAAGAAACAAAACATCCTGCCCTCATCACTACTTCTGGCTTGTTCTCAGTTATCTGAGACAATGCACAAGCACACATGAAGTGTCACACAGCAGCACGTACCGTGCGGAACAGAAGAGAGGGCAAGGAGTGCAGGGTGGTGCGTGCTAGCCCGCTTGCAATCATGCAAAGGGCCATCGGGGGAGGCCTCAAAAAAGAACTGTAGAAAGTAAGAAAGCAAGGCATCTAATTTCTGGAACGAGCACTCCCAGAGGCAGGGGGCCGTGTGGTCATGCTTGATGACGAGGCTGGGAGCGTGGGATGAGACCAGGGTGCAAGGCCCCACCCTGCCGTGCCCACAGGTCAGGAGTTTGGCTTAACTGGAGTCTGGTTAAGTCCTATCTTCTGTACACCTGCCGTCTATGGAATATAAGCCTCACAGGTTTTATTTACATCACTGGCAATCACTCCACTTCCAAAGATTTTTTCGTCCATCCTGGCTGTTAGTGCAAAGTAACCATAAGAGCTTAAATCAGAGTTTACAATTTCTTGAAATTACACATAAATTTCTGCCATATCTACATATTTTTCTGTGAAGGGGATTTACTACATTCTCAGACAGGTTTCGGATCCCCTAAAGGCCTAGCCTAAAATTCATTCTCAAAGAACCTAGGCCTGTGAGAGTCAGATAAAGCAGTGACCCTTCTGAGAGCTGATGCTGTTCCAGTGGAAAAACACTTCAGTGCGGGAGCATGTGAGGACCCAGGCTGCCTGCAAGCACTGCCCGCCCACACATTGTCACTGGTCACAAGATAAGAGGCTATCCCAGAATACATAACACTATGGAACTAAGCCCACTATTCAGTGACTCTACTGAAAAAGAAAATGGTATGTCGATTCCTTTTCTGGTACAATCACCTCACTGCACTGGGGATCAATAAATAAAGAGCCTTCAATATGAGCCTCCTAAACAAGAGTGTTTTCTCCCCAGGAAATGGACTGGATTCAACCCCATGAGTGAAAAGCATCACTCTATAAACACCATGAGTTCTCAAGACATGAATTTCAAAGAAAGCACTACAGTCCTTAGTAAAATGTGTTCTACCTCTACTGACAAAATCCTCATTCAGAAACAGTTTGTGGGTGACTGGGTGGCTGTCAGTTAAGTATCCAACTTTTGCTCAGGTCATGATCTCACAGTCCATGAGTTCGAGCCCCACACTGGGCTCTGTGCTGACAGCTCAGAGCCTGGAGCCTGCTTCAGATTCTGTGTCTCCCTTTCTCTCTCTCTGCCCCTCCCCTGCTTGTGCTCTAAATCTCTGTCTCTCAAAAATAGTAAGTAAATGTTAAAAAAAAATAAAAAGAAAGGAAAAGAGAAATAGTTTCTAATGTCATATATATACAAGGACTAATTCTCAGAACTAAAAAAGAAAATTCCTTACCTCAGAGTCCTCTTCATCTGAAAACAAACCTTTCTGAGTCTTTGTTTCTGACAAGGGCTTGGGACTTTTGTTGGAAGGCAGGGTAACCTTTGATAGAAAAAACAAAAACCAAAACCAAACAATGAGAGTTCACAAACAAGAGAACTGGAAACAAGGGTTTACTCACACATTCATGTAGAAAACACTCTGAGTGTCTGCTAGGGTAAAGCACTAGGCCATGTGCCAGGGGAATAACGATGCTGTGGCCCTGAAACACGTATCAAATTTGTACAAAGAATTAGTGCAAAAGAAGTTTCACGGAAAGAATTTAAAAACTGGTATAAGTTAGGAAAGAAGAAAGAAATAGTTCCCTGATAAATCTGTCAGGACCAAGCCTGGATGTAGGAGATAGTACAGGCAAGGACACTCCAGACAGAGGGAACAGTGTGAGAAGAGAAAAACAAGTTGAGGCAGAGGGTACATGTGTTGGATCAGGGTAGAACAGACTGCCTACCTCAAATGGGGTATGTGCAGGTGGAGCCAACACAGAAAGGTAGGCTAGCCTAGGAGCCTGCTGGATTCTGAATGCTGGTACCTAGGTGGTCAGCAGTGGAAGGGTCAGGGTTTCACAATGAAGACATATAGGATGTGCTTTAGAAAGAGGGTAGATCAGGGCACCTGGCTCAATCAGTCAGAAGACCATGAGGCTCTTGATCTTAGGGTGGTGAGTGTGAGCCCCACTGTGGAATTAGAGATTACTTAAAAATAAGTAAATGAGTCAACTTCAAAAAAGGAAGGAGAGACGGGAAGGAAGTAAGGAAGGGAAGATAGATGTAGGATACTAAATAAAGGAACAGCCGCCAGAAGAGCTTAAAAGCTGATGGGGATGCATTCTGTTGGCCAAATACAGGTTCATTTCAACATAAAAATAAAAACCTAAAGAAACAAACAAAATGATGCTAATAGTTTATAATAGGCTGAATAGAACCCATGATCCTATAGGGATGACTAAAAAGGCAGGAAAGGAGAAAGCTCTTGTGTTCTGTCTGAAGAATGTCAGCTAATGTAGAAGAAAGGAGAGAACTGGAAAGACATTCTTTTGCACCCCTTAACATGATAACTAGTTTAGGAAAAGATCATCAATGGAGGTAAAAACCAACGAACAGAGCCAAATCCAACAAGTGCTCAATCTAGGTGGTAGGCATTTGGGTGTTCGCGGTATTCTTCTTTCACCTTTGCTGGATATTGCAAGATCTTAAGACACCATATACTTGAAAGGAAACACCACTTTCCCCTGGGCTCCAGGTGAATTAATGAGACACCCCAAGACAACACTTAACAAGACTTGACCACATTAAGTCTTCCTTCCCACTCACCTTTTTTTCTGCCCTTGCTTTCTTTTCATCTGTCTGGTTCACAGTGGCTTCTGGCAAAGCAGGTGCTTTATCTTTGAACAGATCTCCTTCCTCATCATCAAAGATACTGGCAGTGGGTTTGACTTTGTCTTTAGAAAAGATACCACAGCACAAAATTATACGAAGGTTAAAAATCCCACCACTAGGGGCGCATGGGTGGTTCAGTTGGTTGAGCGTCCGCCTTCAGCTCAGGTCATGATCTCACAGTTTGTGAGTTCGAGCTCCGCATCGGGCTCTGTGCTGACAGCTAGCTCAGAGCCTGGAGCCTGCTCCAGATTCTGTATCTCCCTCTCTCTCTGACCCTCCCCTGCTCACGCTGTCTCTGTCTCTCAAAAATAAATAAAAAACATTTTAAAAAATCCCACCACTAAATTCATAGATTAAAAAGTCTTCCCTCCCGAGAAATAAACAGAATATTTTTTGATTAGTTATGAAGCCATTTTAAGTGGACTACATTGGATTTTTCAAAGAACACAAAAGCAGCTCAAATGAAACACAGGACCAACTGTTCAACCACCTGGCTCACATACTCATCCAAGCAGTAGCATCCAAAGCTTATAGTAGCTTGGACTGGCATAAAAGATAGAGACCTAAAGAAAGAATGATTAGGGAAGCAATCACCCTAAAATAAATAAATAAATAAAAATCAATGTAAAAAGGGGGAAAGTGCTTGGGTGGTTCAGTTGGTTAGGCATCCAACTCTTGATTTTGGTTCAAATCATGATCTCACAGTCATGAGATGGAGCCCCATGTTGGGCTCTGCACCTGCCTAGGATTTTGTCTCTCTCTCTGTCTCTTCCCCTCCCTCCCTTTCTTTCTCTCTCTGTCTCTCCTTCTGTCCCTCCTCCAAAATAATAATAACAACAATAATTAAACAACAACAATAACAAAAGAAGCAACCACCTAGGAATCTGTGAAGTGAGGGTTGGCTCCTCGTAAAAAATCAAACTACAGGGGTGTCTGATTGGCTTAGTCAGTAGAGCTCAGGGTTATGAGTCCAAGCCCGGTGTTGGGTGTAGAGATTACTTAAAAATAAAATCTTTAAAAAGTAATAATAAATTAATAGGTAAAACTAAAAGTCAATCTACAGAAGTATATAAAAGCAAATACTACTTGAAATCTCTGTCAACCCAAACAAGACGACCAATAGGGACACACACATCTAATTCTCCAGAGGATATACTAGCATACTCCGTTGTTAATGATTCACAGGTAAGGTTATAAAAGACAACAGAATTCTAATAATAAGCTTTATGATTTATGTTTTTCATTTAATCTACCTAGGGAATCTTCCCATGTTAACATACACAGACTTCATTCTTCTTTTCTTTTTTAATGTTTATTTATTTTTGAGAAATAGAGCATGAGCAGGAAAGGGGCAGAGAGAGAGAGGGAGACACAGAATCCGAAGCAGGCTCTAGGCTCTGAGCTGTCAGCACAGAACAAGGGGCTCGAAATCACAAACCATGAGATCATGACCTGATCATGACCTGAAGTCGATGCTTAACCGATTGAGCCACCAGGAGCCCCTAGACTTCATTCTTTTTAACACTTCACCAAATTCTGCTGAACAAGAGAACCATAATGTACCCCAGAGATGAGCACCGGGACAGTTTCCAACCTCTCACTACCACGAGCCCTGCTGTGCTGATCAAGTTGTGTGTCACTGAAATGAGGGCACCGGTTTGTGAATGTCCCAGGGGAGCGCAGGTGTCAATTTACTTGTGATTCTTAATCAGCTCGCAGTGATAACCCACGAGGTGACAGCCCTCCCAGGCCAAGAGAGGCACCACCAGCATTAATCACTGTCATTCAGTTGGCCTAGATCTCAGTGTTTTATGGGTCCATTTGCACTCTTTCTGTAATAACTAGGTGATTATTTCCCTCAGGTTTCTGCTTCTAACCTTACTTCTCACAGCCATCCACAGAAAAGGAGCTAAAGCCAGAAAGTATGCTTCTCACTGAATCCTGGTCTTTATAAGACAGCATCCTCATGTTGCTGGAAACTGTGTGCACCTAGTAGTTTATCCTTCTTTTCTGGAAAAACACCAAGTATGACCCATAGACTAGCACAGACCAGCCCGTTAGAAATGTACAATCACAGGCCCCAGCCCATACTCACTGTACCTGAATGTGCATTCTGACCAGTGTCCCAGAACAGTCACCTGCCCACAAATGAACAAATAATTCAGAAGAGGGACTTCATGAAAAGACAGGCTTAAATTTGAGGGGAGAAGAAAGGAGAGTGCCAAAGTGGCCAAGGGGCTGAAAACCCTGCCATCTAAGAAAGAGCAAGGATATGTGGGCTCTCTGGCCAGAGAGGCTGGGAACTGAACAGCTAACATGCGGCATTCTATCGTATAATTTAGGAAGTGCTGCCAGAAGAAAGCATGATTAAAACTTTGCAATTCCAAAGGTCACAACTAGAAACCTTCAGCAGGTATTACAGGGGAACGGATTCCACCTCTCCATGAGGCAGATAATCCTAGCAATTTCCAAAGAAAAAAAGATCAGTTGATAAAACAGATCTCTAAGGTACCACGAATCCTGTAGCAGAGATGAAGCTCTTGAGGCGGGACCCTGGCACGGCAGGACACAGATAACTTGACAAGCTTTGTGTCCTTTTCCGGTCAACCTTTTTTCCCTGGCTGAATTCCCAGAAAAAGAGGCTGGGACAGGTACCTGTTCTGGAAGGTTTGCTGGAGGATGCCGCAAAGAAGTCGTCATCATCATCATCGTCATCGTCGAAGAGGCCAGCAGGGGCTGGAGGGTACGAGCTTTTCCCTGGAGCAGGCTGCTCGGACTTCTGGGGCTCCTTCAGTGACGGAACAGAGGCGGCACCGAACACATCAGTGTCTCCTGTGGGTGGAGGGACAGGGCAGCCACAGCTGTGAGCCAGTGTGGGTGGGTGACCTGGCTTTACAGAATGAAAAAGGACCACCCACCAAGAACATTTAGTTTCAGTTCATCCACAAGATACATTAAGAGGACCTAATCATCCCCATCTTTTACTGCTACAGAACACCCCACAATGCAAATCACCTGGTCACTGAAACACAAAGAAGTCTAAGGCCACTGACTTCTAAGAGAACATGACCTAACACCAGTAAATGAGCTCTTCCCACAGGCTGTTCATTGCCCTCCAAAGCTCCTCCTCCTCTCTAGCCAGTACTTAGATGATAGTTTTAAAAACGACAAAACAGTACTTATTTGCTCTTTAAAAAAACAACTCTAAATTATGGTACCTAAAAATACAGAAACAGCTCCTGCTGGGATTTTCTTTCCAGGCTTGGAGGATGAAGACACTAAAATGAGAAAGAAAAGAATAACCATTTCAGAAAAGATGACTTTTCTTGTTAAATCAACCTAAAATATGTACAACACAATACACAGCTAAGTGCAGAGCTTTAAATTTTTCCCAAAGAAGCCATATTAAAACTCCTTAGCTTTAGCTTAGTCTTCTCTCTACCAGCATTACATTTTTCTTGGCGTTAATACATTCCAAGCTGTGATTCCCTTGGACAATCACTCAACAAACAAGAGCAGTGGGGTTAGTTGGGGAAGCCAGGCAAGGGATGGAGGACAACAGGGAAGGCAGAGGCCAAGCAAGCCAGGTTCCTTAACAGTTTCAACTCCATCGAACGTGGAAAACAAACAAGTAGAAAGAACAGCAAAAAATGTGAGACATGAACAAAAACATGAAGATAGTAACAGTAAGAGAGAAACTAGTACCCACTGATGCCGAGAAGTGGAGGGCAGGAACAGCAGGACATCAAGCCAGCCAGGGTCACGGCCAGTCCAGAATCTGATGACTAATGCCCCGAGGAGGCTGCTCACTTCAAATAACTAAGACCCAGTTCCTAAGAACTACTACATACATAATGGGACAAAACTTGTTTTTTGTCCCTTTTCATGTGTGCTCCACAAAGAATTCTGACGGACACCAGACTATGAAATTAATGACCTCCAACTTGTATACTGAATCTTAGAAGTGCTTCTTTAAACTAAACATGGCTAGAGGCACCTGGGTGGCTCAGCCAGTTAAGCATCTAACTCTCGGTTTTGGCTCAGGTCATGACCTCGCAATTTTGCGAGGTTGAGCCCCATGTCGGGCCCTGCACTGGCAGTGTGGAGCCTACTTGGGATGCTCTCTCTCCTCCTCCTCCTCACTCTGCCCCTCCCCTGCTCACACTCTGTCTCTCAAAAGAAATAAACAAACAAATTTAAAAGATTACTGAATTAAACATGACTAAATTAAAATATCCTCAACACTGCTGACGAGTACTTTCCTGTTTTGGTTTTTTATGAATTCTTCCCTAAGAAAGAGAGAAAACCATGATGTGGGTTTATAGATGGTACTTTTGACTTTTCCAAGACATGAATTAGTGAAAATTAGCTGCTTTTAACTAGACCAAGGCAGGCCAAACAGCTTCTGGCCTAACAAAGCAGCAAGGCCTGGGAACAACTTCAGGGGTGCCATCTCCTAACGAGAAGTCAACGGTTCTGGAAATCTGTTCCCGAACAAGAAGAGTCAGGCTAAATCCAAGCTCACCTGCATTAACAGATGTTCGAGCTTCCTGATCCTGAGGGGCTTCCGTGAAGAGGTCACTCTGCTTGTAACAAAACATAAAAAAGCAGTGAAAAATCTAGTTGTGTTTGTGGATTTCTAAAGAAAATTACCTTGTAAAGTTTAAAGATACATATTTGCTGTCTTGCAAGAAATTCAATTCCAAAGTAAAAATTACGGCAAAATCAAGCCCTTAAATAGTTCAGGCCTACCCAGGAATTAAATACATAAAAGACAATAGATAAGGTAAGAAACAACCACTTGATCAAGTAAATTATTCACTATTAACACTCTCACATCTCTCTCCACCTAACAAAGGGCATTAGGGTACAGTATTTTCTTACTTTGTGATTCTTGGATTAAAATCTCCCAAAATATGAAAGTAGAAGCAACTTGCAATTTAGAAGCCATTTTTCACCCTACTAATTGTAGACCCATGACACAACCATGGTGACCTTCACTGATGACCACTCACCTCCTCATCCTCATCATCAAAAAGGCCCTTCCCTCCACTGAACAGGCCGCCCCGAGAGCCAAATGGGGAGAAATCTTCATCGGTCAGCTTGGGGGGTGCAAATAAGTTGTCCTCTTCATCTAACAAGCAGAAAGGAATGTTTAGCGGGGACCAGTAAAGATGGGTTTGGAACTCAGATTCCCACAGTTGGCCTCTACAACCTGTCTGAGCCCAGCATGGAGTGTATCTAACCACATGTAGCAAGGAGTACTTGAGTGCCAACAGTCTGAGGAATTTCAAATAAAACTTATTAAGCTGTCCAGTGAAACCCTTAAAGGCTCTCTGGGTTCCCACCCTCAGGTCTGTAAATGTCTGAAGCAACATGAACTCCATAGGTGATCCCTTTCATCTACATTGGTTTCTTTGGAAGCAAGTACATGGTTCCATTACCTTCAGGACCTCTCCCACCAAGAATCTGGGAGAAGCAAGGGCAGACTGAACAAAGATCTATAGATTGACAGTCACAAGCAGGAATATAATGAATGCCATTGTTAAATATGAAAGGGTCTGATATGTTCTTTCTCAAAAACAAACGTTAGAGCTCCCTAGTTTCTACATTTCCAGAGAGTCCTAGATAATGATCACTATAAAACCTATTAATTCAAATCTTTACAGGATTTTTACTCCACACTCAACTCTCCTCCCAGCATCCCCAAAGCACACTTTGAAATGCTATGGAAAGAATAGAGACAGACCCCATTTGTAAGCATTCAAAATGGTATTCTACAAATTATGAAAGTATGATTCCTGAATCAAGAGCCTCCTAAAATAACAAAATTGAGGGGAAAGGCCTACCATCTGAGGGAGTTCTCCTGTCCTTCTTCTCCTTCAGTGTCTTCTGAGATTTGCCTTCTCCTGTGGACAAGACATGAAGAATATTTCAGTTCTAACCACACTTAGCCTACTAAAGCCTTAGTAGTTATATACTGATGTTCTACACTCTGTCTGTCATCCTCATGTCCCCTAAGAGTTAGACTGTGTCTCTGCTCCACCAGAGTCCATGCACTTCAGTCAGCACCTAACCAAGGCAGGCACTCAAGGTGAAAGAATTATTCTGATGGCTTTCCATCCTGTTAAATCACTATTTTATATAGTACATTTCTATTTAGTCAAAATACAGGAGTATATATTCAGCAAGAGATTCTGAATTTGGGGCCTATGATTCTCGCGGTATATGTATTAGTTCCCTGAAACTGCAAATAAAATGTTATACAGAGGTGTACATATGCATTTTTCTTGGGGGGCGGGGTCCACAATGTTTAATTATCAAAGAGTCTATAAACAAAAAAAAAGGGCAAGCCTCTCATGCGTTAGTGATATCAAACCGAGAAATACGCTCTCAGGGAAGCCCAGCAGAGGGTCCTACACTCGCCCACCAGGCTAACGCATCTCAGGCACGTACTCTGCTCTTCCACCTGGCTTGTAACGTCCCCTTTGATCCGAGCCGCCAGCTCATCAGCAAATGACGTAGGTCTTTTCTTCTACAGATAGGAAAGAACAAAATATCACCTTATTTTGGTAATAAACTAGTACAGTTTACCTTTGAGATCTAACAAAATTATGTAGACAAAGTAAAAGGGATTGAGTGGGTTAAAAATTTAACTAAATGATTTTAAACATATACACCCTCTACAGACCACTTGAGAAACAGGACTCCCTCCTTAGGGAGATGCTCCTTATTCCTTTTTTTTTTTTTTAATACTTTATCACTAGAAGAGTGAGACAGAAAATCACAAGGAACTAAAGCTGGAAAAAAGGTAGGAGTATTACGGTCTTAAAACTCTGGAATCGAATAGATGTTTGAATGATCTGACTTATAAAATTGTAACAACTGGAAGAGAAAGTGGTACTCATAGGGCAAATAGTGATACTCAACCGTTATTTTCAAGTGTGCATGGAATTACAAATATGATGAAAAAAGAGACAGTTACCAATATAAATAACAATGAAAGTAATGAGTCCTTGGTGCCATTTCTAAAACCTTCCCAAGAGAGTAACTATGGCCTTTCTTACAGGTCTAGTATTTTCTTCAATGTCCTCAATATCTTCCTCCTCCTTCTCAGAGTCAGCAAAAATGTCACAGCCATCATCATCCTCTTCTTCATCACTCATGTGTGCAGTGTGCTAGGAGAATAAACCATGAGATTAGAACTATGAGATAAGGTCATCAAGCTGAAAAAATAGAGGAGGAAGATTCATGTGAAACAGTTCAGTTTGAGCCTTTTTAGTGGCTGTTTCCCAATTTTGTTTTTCACTTCTTTGTTTTCTAAGAAAAATGAAGATAAAATATAAAGCAAATTTAAAAAAAATGCAAGATGGTAATTAACTTAAAAACATGAAATTATTGGGGAGCCTGGGTGGCTCAGTCGGTTAAGCATTTGACTTCGGCTCAAAATAAACATTTAAAAAAACTTTTTTTAAAAAAACATGAAATTCTTGAAGGAAAATTAGGTATAAAAATGAATAAGCCCTTAGTTCCCCATTCTAAAGTAATTTTTTATTTTTAATTCCAATATAATTAACATATGGTGTTATATTAGTTTCAGGCATACAATACAGTAATTCTATACATTACTCAGTGCAATCCCCTTCACCTATTTCACCCATCCCCCAACCAGCTCTCCTCAAAAGTAATTTTAGCATATATTTGGCATATATGCTATGCTTTGGTTAAAATTTAAAATTTCAAAGTAAAATCACTTCAGTTCATGAGCCTTACCCGGTTTTGATCATTGTCGCTATGATTGGCAAAATCTTCATCTGACTCCTTTAGGGGGGAAAAAAAGCTTTGTTGTTAATACAGAATTTACTCACAAGCACAGAAATGATCTCAGGTCTAAGTCTCCAGGGCACATCTCAGTCTCTTTGCACTGATTACTGGTCCCCTGGAGCACGAGGGTGCATGTAAGGTGGAGAGGAGGCTGTATCATCAAGAGTTGTCTGGCTAACATGGAATTCTTGTGGTTAATTTAAACATCTCTAATACTTAGCTCACATCTATAGGGGTTATCACTGTTAACCTCTGAACTTAAAGTAAGAGTAGCATGTTTAATTAATTAAATATCAAAAGTCCGTTTGTGTGATTTTACATTTTGGACTCCACTCTCTATATTCCACATAAGATAAATACTTCATCAGGTCCAAGAGGGGACTACCAGTGTTTGCTACCAGTAATTAGGTGAAGAGTTGCATCAACAGCTAAAAGCAAAGGATTCAGCTAATGACTATCAGTTACAGCCAGATTATTTAAGAAGAGCTTTTGTCCCACTGAGGTGTTTTATTTAGGGGGCCAGTGGCAGGAGGGCAGGGGAAGGGGACTGTGAAAATATGGGAGAAGGAGAAGAGAGGATCATGCATATAATATTGTCTCCTTTTAGGAATGAACACTCAAGAACTGCTCTTCAAACATTAGTAACAAATATTCTGTTTAGCCAACAACCCCAGATACCATAGCAGTCAAGGTGCGCAGACTTCAAGGCCCTAGAGCAGGCATCAGGTCATGCTCTTTGCCTATGAAGACGCTAGGATCAGCAACAAAGTGAAAATATAATTGGATGCTTTAAGCACTCAACTGCTCTAGGTTTTATAGTTAAAAAAAAAAAAGTTTAAAATACGGGCTTTTTCCCTAGAATTACTCAAAAGATAGAACGAGACAGATTCTATCAAAATATCTAAGCTGCCCCTCCTCAAAATATATTGGTAGGAGGGGGCCTTGGTAGGGAGGAGGGAGGAAAGTGAACAGGAAAAGGGATTAAAGCAGTTTTCCTTGCTTTTGTACTCGAGACAAAAAGGAAACTCAATCCTGGGTGGGGGAAGCACAGAATATGGTTTTACTATCACTGTTAAAAAATTCATGAAAAGAGGGGCGCCTGGGTGGCTCAGTCGGTTAAGTGTCCAGCTTCGGCTCAGGTCATGATCTCATGGTTTGTGGGTTCAAGCCCTGTGTTGGGCTCTGTGCTGACGGCTAGCTCAGAGCCTAGAGCGTGCTTCGGATTTTGTGTCTCCCTCTCTCTGACCCTCCCCTGCTCATGCTGTCTCTGTCTCTCAAAAAAAAAAAAGCATTAAAAGTTTTTTTTTTAATTTGTGAAAAGAGATTGTTAATTCACAAATATCTTATTTCTTTAGCTTGCTAAACGCACCCTAAGGTTCCAGCCCACCATGACCTGGAGACACCACGCAGCCCTTACCTCTTCTTCGTTCTCTTCACTGTCTGCAATACTGCCACGGTCGCTGCCTACTGACCCCTCTGGTTAGGAGAAAGATAAAGGATTATCGCCAATGTTCATAATAAAATGTCCTTAGTTTCTTCTTAAAATCATAAACCACCATTAGCATCACAGAGATTTTGATAAAAGAATCTACACAGATTAACTGGAATTAACAGTATCTTCACTATAGTGAGGGTGAAAACATCTAGAGTCTTAAAGGATCTCCTCACAAGATACTTATTAATTATAAAAAAAAAAGTTAATTACCAAAAGAAAAAACTAGCCTGTACTCTTCAAAGATGTCAAAGCTTTTATCCAAGGGATACAGATGTGCTCTTTCGAAAGGGCACATGCACCCCAATGTTTATAGCAGCACTATCAACAATAGCCAGAGTATGGAAAGAACCCAAATGTCCATCAACAGGTAAATGGATAAAGATGACGTGGGGGGTGTGTGTGTGTGTGTGTGTGTGTGTGTGTGTGTGTGTGTATACACACACACACACACACACACACACACACACACACACACACATATAATGGAGTATTATTTGGCAGTCAAAAAAGAATAAAATTTTGCCATTTGCAACTACATGGATGGAACTAGAAGATATTACACTAAGCAAAATTAGTCAGAGAAAGACAAATATCATATGACTTCACTCATATGAGGAATTTAAGATAAAAAACAGATGACTATAAGGAAACAAAAATAATATAAAAACAAGGAGGGGAACAAAACATAAGAGACTCTTAAATATAGAGAACTGAGGGTTGCTGGAGGGGTTGTGGGGGGCAGGGAGGAATGAGCTAAATAGGTAAGGAATCTACTCCTAAAATCATTGTTGCACTATATTCTAACTAACTTGGATGTAAATTTAAACATTGTTTTTAATTCTGAAAGAAATAATGTCAAAGCTGTAAAAAGCAAAGAAAGGCTGAGAAATTACATCAGACTAAAAGAAGTCCAGAGATTTGACAACTAAGTGCAGTGAGTGATCCTGGACTGGAGCCTGGACCAGAGGAAAAACGAGCCTATAAAGGACATAATTGGGACAACGGGCAAAATTTGCAAATGACTGAGGATTAGCTAACAGTATTCTGTCCGGTAAAATTTTCCTGACTTTGACAACATGCTATGGCTATCTATGAGACTATCCTCAGTCTTAGGAACTGTTGTCTGTACAGAAATATTTTAGAGTAACAGGGCATGATGTCTGCATGCTCTCTCTCAAGTAGATTCAGAAAAAAATATCATGCATATAGAGAGAGAAAGAGCAAACAAATGTGATGGAATGCTAACAACCGGTAAACCCAGGTAAAGGGTACAGAGGAGTTCTTTGTACTATTCTACAACATTCAGGTAAAGTTTGAAATTATTTTAAAATAAAAAGGTAAGACATAAATGTTAAAAGTAACAAAAATATTTGATGCAAAAGAATACCTTCACTAGACAGCTCTCCGAGACCTACATCTTCCTGCTCCATGAATAGCTTTGACCCAATTAAATAAGGTAAAGGACGATCAATGTAAAGATCCTGTAAATAATGAAAAGTAACAGTCATTAAATATTCAGGCTGAAAAATAAGTTGTCCATTTGACATCTTGTTCCATGTGACTACCCCCAAACAAGTTACATAATGAGAGTGGAGAATAAGAAACACAGCAGAATTCAAAGTAAAAAAAAAAAAAAAAAAAGAAAAGAAAAAAAGTCACTGATTTTCTTTACAAGTCAAATACTAGGTGAAAATAGCAAAGTAAAGCTAAGTCACACAGAATCTCCTTCTCTCAAGTACCTACTTACATTAAAAATGGCAGAGGCACAAAAAAGTTTACCAGGAGCAACGGAAAAAGGGTCACAACTTCATAGTAACATATTTAAAAGGAGAATCAAGCAAAGAAACTGAAAGTTCTGGCCAGCTTTGATGCATCCTAATCCTGCCTTCCTCCCCTAAAAAGCAGCACTGGTGAGCAAAAATCAACCAACCAATCACTCTTGAGAATCATCAATAATAGTCCTAAATCTGGAAAGAAGCACACTGAGGAAATAACCCAAATGCTTTTACGGGGCTGTGGAGGGCAGGTGGGTATGCCCAGGTTTGGGGGTGGGAGCAGGTGTGGACCAACAGGGGACTCCTTCACAGCGCATCAGAGTGAAGAGAAGGCTGGAACAGCACAGAAAGCATGGGCTAGATGAGAAACAGAATAGCAACTATGCAAGTACCTACAGTCAACATAATGAACTAAAGGCATACATCCAAAAGACTGATTAGAACCTGTCTGGGAGAAAAAAAATGCCCCAAAGAAGAGAATAATAATATCTCCCAGCACTGAATAATTTAGAAAAGTGAAGTTGGTAAAATAAGACCAGATTATAAAACAATAGAAAGAAATGAAAGAGACAACACAGAACAGAATATCTGTTGGACAGCCCTCCATTCCAGTGACTTCCAGGTCCCACCTAAGACGCCTATATTAAAAACTAAAGTTCGAGAAACCACTAGCCCGGGACAACCTTCCCTACAGGAATGGCTGACTTGTCCTTTGTAAGGTAGGACATTTGGCCGTCATCTCTCTTCTCTATTGAAAAGACCCTGCGAGTGCAGGAGAAAACAATTCTGACATTTAACACAAGAGAGAATTTGGGAAGGTTAATGTAAAGGTAAAGAAACAACAGTAACCAATGCAGTGCAAACAAAACCGAGTGCCAGGGGGCTAACTGCTGACCCGGGAGGCGTTCCCAAGTCCTCCAGAAGAGAAAGTGGTGTACAACCTGGCACTAGCAAGCATGACGCAGGCAACACACCGGCCGCAGTCCACTGCTGACTGCTAAATCCCTACAGGAAAAGGCGAGCCGGCAAGTGTACCGGTGCAAGAGAACCGTCCAACACGGGACGACACTGCAAGCCCAGACTGGAAGAGAAGTGTGTGGCAAAACGAACGACCTGAAGAGCTTGGCTCTGGGGCATGTTCCCATCCGTAAAGCGCTTGCGTGTCACAAGGACTCTCTTTCAAAATCGACACGGCAACCTTTTGTGTTTATTTTTACGTGGCTGTGCTGCCCCAAAAGTCTCCTCTGCGGACCCGACGGAAAGTAACAGGAAAGCAGTAACTGTGTTCGCGGCTAACAGTCTATTCGTGAACACTCACAGCGGCTTCACTCCTCCTAGCCAAAACCCACAAACTACCCAAATGTCTTTCAGCACTTCTGCAGTCTCCCCAGCACAAGCTACAGAATTTTGAGTTCCTAACAATCTCCTCATACTTCTAAACCCAATCCAAGTCTCATCTGTCCCTCATTTTCCCAGCTAGAAGTCCATTCTCTCCCAGAGCACTTATGATTGTGACTCATGTAGATGTCTCCTCTCCCTCCCCACCAACTGGTAATACTGTAATAGGCATCTGGAGAGTAGGTGCCGTGCGCTGCACCTCTGTACTCCCCTACCCTGGCCTGCTGCCTTGTACCTGCTGGGTGCTCCATCAATTTTCAGGTAAGGCAAGTGTTTCTAACAGAGTCAATGTGACATTGCTAAGTACCATCCTTACTTCCTAAAAGTAAAGTCCATTCTTACTAATTCTGTACCCAAGTAAAGTACCCCAAACACAACAGGTATAATAACAAATAATATGAACTGAATGTCCTTACCTTTGGTTCAAGGATCAGTTCCACCCGTTCATTAGCATCATCTTCTTCAGAGTCGGAGTTTCCTGCTTTTATATCTAGTTGTTCAAATGCACTGTCTAACACTTGTAAACCATAGTTAACAGCCTCCTGAACTTTAGGAATCAGATCCACTTCTCTCTGTTCCCGAGTCTTCTCCTACAAAAAAAGTACTGTTCAGTATAGATCTCCAAAATACTGATACTGTCCTAATACAATACCTTAATAAAAAAAAAAAAAAAAGAAAGAAAGAAATCAATCACAAAAGTTAACAAGTCAAATTCTGCTGAATGCCTCGAGAGACTTTGGAGTAAGTTTTAAATCCCAAGCTTGCACTTTCTAGACATAGATCAAACTAGTTAAGATCCCAGAGCTCCCAGTTTACCATCTATAGCAACAAAAGCACTACTACACTATGACGGTTTGGCTAGGTAGCCTATATACACATCCCCTAACTGTGAATGGCATGTCACAAGTCCTCCAGTGGCACCTCATTCCCCTACCACTGTAGGAATAAAGGGCACAGACTTGCAGGTTCACCATGACTGGACCCCACTAACCTTGGTTAATGGGCCTTTGGACAATTTCAGAAGTTAAAACTTAGAAGAAACAAACTCCAGCCAGAAATGTCATCTTTCAATTGGTTAAAATACAAAAACAAAAAACTAATAATTATGATTATTTTATAAATGTGTTCCAAACCAACTGGTAGTATTTCTAACTTATCTTGTATACCATCCTGGAACAATGCCCCCACCAAAAGTATGTACCTATCACCAACCTGCTGAAAATACGCAACAGGCCACCGTTTCCTACAACAGCAGCTGTCAGTGACAGTCCCCTCACACACACAACTGTGTCATCAGTTGTGAGAAATATTGAAAAAAAAATTTAGTGTCATTTCCCCTCTTCACAAATACTCTTAGAAGTTGACACCTAATTATAGAAAGAATCAAACCATACAGTGCTGTTGTAAAGGACAAAAGGTAAAACTCTTATGAGTTTGTTATATTTTGACCTCAAGTATGGAAATCTTTCTAATGCAGCTTTTTTTGTCCTGGCTGCATCTGTTTTCCGCTGTAGTGTGCTTGGTTCTAGTTAGATAACTAATTCTGCACTAAGTGTGTGAAAACAGATTGTGAAATAATTACACAGTAGCTTCTTAAAAATAGTTCACTAAACACTCATCACGTCAACCTGAACCCTGACTTGGTTTAACCACAAACCACTGCATTTAAATGGTTAGCAAATCTTTTGGGTTAATCATTAAAAATAATGTAACTTTTTTTTTTTTTAAAGCTGGGGCTAGGCAGAACTATAGTTGGTTTCTAATATCCCATCCTGTCTAACAGCTGAAGAAGTAATAACTTTTACAAGTGATTTGTATTTTCTCTTAGAGCTAAGCCAAGGCTACTTTGATTATAAACTGACATTCCAGTGCTTTTCTAAGTGGGAAGAAAAGGGTACAACTTCTGCCAGAGAGCTACAAAGTCCAGAAGGTCTTTGCTTTGGCTCATGATGTGACAACACCCAGGAAGAATGTTTATGTATCTAGAACACGTAAAAAGATAGAAAACTGCTGCCCCTCTACTCCTTAGCCTGGCTTATGAGGCCCTCCAGCACCCACCACTCACTCCCTTTCCCTTCCCCCTGCCTGACCACCAGTATCTTCCGCTAACATTGTCTGTAAAATACCAGACACATCCCCCAGCTCTGAACCTTAGCTCGTGGCATTTTCTCTCTCATGAAATGGCCTTAAAATCTGGCCTTTCCTTCTTCACCGAGCTCACACTTTATCCTTATAGGTTTTCCCTGCTTATACCACTGAGCTCTTCTCATCTGAACTTCCAGAACAGTTAGCAGCTCCAACACGTTTCGTCCTACTGCCCCAGCCAACACCATAACCTCTTGAGGGTCAAGTCTGTTCAAGTCACCGGCTCCCTGCAATCTCACTGGAGTCAGTAAATGTTCACTGCACATTCCATGCTCGCTGTGCTACCACATCCTGCAGTGCGCAGGAGGCACTCAAGTGTACATGCACTAAACCACCGTTCACCTCAGTCACTTCCAACTGGCAGGAGCCAAGCTGTCATGAAACAATAGGGAAGCATGGTCTTCAAAGAACTCATAACTTACAGCTCAGTCTATGGTCTGTTTTTCTAGAACCCTCAAGGTAAGAATGGTTTTTACATTTGGGGCAAGGGGGCACGCAGGGAGAAGGAGGAGAAAGAGAAAAAAGAAGGGAAGGAGACAAGAGACGAATGTAGCCGGCCAAATGTAAAACATTTATCATCTGCCCTTTTACAGAAAATCTCCACTGACCTACACTCTGCTCTAAAGCCAGAATTCAAAAGCTTTACATACTTCTTAAAACACTGCATTTCAGAAATAAACCAGAGTTCAGTTCCTGGGCTGTCAGGAGCAGCCTTTCCCATTCCCCCCAGTAACCATCCGTCTGCCCACAGTCTCCTACCAGCCACATTACAGATTTCCACCACTTTTCTTCCCAAGTCAAGAACTCATAGAGAGTAATTTAATGCAAGTACCTGTTCTGCTTTTTCTGTCTCAGCCTTGAGGACCGGCTCCTCCACTTCTTCATCATATACACGCTAAATAAGAAAGCAAAATCATTTTTAAATTTTTTTAATGTTTTTATTTATTATTGAGATAGAAACAAAGCATGAGTGGGGGAGGGGCAGAGAGAGAGGGAGACACAGAATCTGAAGCAGGCTCCAAGCTCTGAGCTGTCAGCAAAGAGCCCGATGTGGGACTCAAACCCACGAACCATGAGATCATGACCTGAGGCAAAGTTAGCTGCTTAATTGACTGAGCTACCCAGGTGCGCCCCATAAATTCATTTTTAAATGGTCAAAATATCATTTGGAATAAATCGTAATGTAAGAATTCAACACACAATAAAGACAGTCATGTAAGAAATGATTACTCAACAAATGACTGAGGCCATTGGCCAAGGACAGAAAAAAAAAGAACAGTAGTTAATCCACCAAAAATTAAATTTAGGAAGATACAAATGACTAGGAAACATGAAAAAAAGTTCAATCTCATGTTGACCAAAGAATCACAAAAACAATGAAGATACCAGTTTCCATACCTTTTGGCTTAACCTAACACTTAACACTGACAGGGCAATGACACACATGCTTAAATGGGAGGCTACTGAAAATCTCAACTGGTAGAACTTATCTCTAGGTAACAAGAACTTTAACGCTCTGAGCAATGGAAATGGTAAAAATGATTTTCATCCTGTTGCTTCAAATGATAGATAAAGTATTATTATCCCCTTATTATAAAAATAGTACAAAGTCCCTTATGACCCCCCTTATCATCCCATTGTTATATGAAAAGTAGGTAAGCCAAGCCCACCAACGATTTGCCAGAAGGTCAAGCATTCCACCAGTACAGGATTAGCAGGCAGGCATCTCTTTTCCAAAACCAGGCTATGGCAGGGCACCCGGCTGGCTCAAAACAGAGCTATGGCTCCAGTAGCTCACTGTGATTTCCTTTACTTTTTAACTATTTAACTGTTAAAAAAAAAAAAAAAACCCCAAAAAAAACGTGGGGATGTGCTCTAAGACTTATTAGAAATCTGCAGTATTTGGGGTGCCTGGGTGGCTCAGTCGGTTACATGTCTGACTTCAGCTCAGGTCATGATCTCATGGTTCATGAGTTCAAGCCCCGCATCAGGCTTTGTGCTGAGCCTGAAGCCTGCTTCAGATTCTGTGTTTCCCCCTGTCTCTGCTCCTCTCCCACTCATGCTCTGTTTCTGTCTTTCAAAAATGAATAAAGGTTAAAAAAAAAGAAAAGAAAGAAAGAAACCTGCTGCATTTAAGATTGCGATACTGGCATATAGCAGATAGGCATAATAAAATACAGAGGCAAGAAACTGATCTGCAATTATATGTAAGCCTAATTTTATATTTAAAAAAACATAAACATGGATACACATACATTCACACATGTAAGCAAGAAGAACTGTAAAATAAAGCCTACCAATTATGAGGGGAAAAAACAAGGTAACCTCCTATCTCATACTACACACAGAAGTGCTCAGATACATCTATGCAGATCTACACTCTCCACATAGGAATAAAAACACAGAGATACAAATAAATAAGCTTTTTTAAATGTTTATTTTTGAGAGAGACACACACACACATATAACATGAGCAGGGACGGACAGAGAAAAAGAGAGGGGGACAGAATCTGAAGCAATCTCCAGGATCTGAGCTGTCAGCACAGAGCCCAACATGGTGCTCGAACCCACAAACCACAAGATCTCCACCTGAGCTGACGTTGGATGCTTAACCGACTGAGGCACCCAGGCACCCCAATAAATAAGCTTTAAAAAAAATGTTTTTAAAGAAAATCCTACAGGCCAATGTCTGCACAGGAAATGGACTTAGAATTTATATGTCAGAATGTTAGAAGGCACCTCTGCACCACCTGAAATTTCAGATGCTGCTTTTTTCCACATACTTTAAAAAAAGAACTATTCTATAAAGATCAGAAATTTGGAGGGGGTAATTTTCAAAGACAGGGACAAAAAAGGAAATAGATCTTAAAGCTGAGACTTTTAGACACGGCACCTACCAAGGTCACTTCGGGTTTTAAAAAGCGAGACCATTTAACCTAAAAGGTTGAGCACACTGTCTGAATAGCTCCAAAGTCCTACTTTTTTCTCCTGCTTGTCATTAAAAACTACCTCATGACACCAGTGGCCTGTGGCTGGAGACCAAATATGACCTGTAAGGAGCCAAACAGCAAATACACGAGACTCGTGGGATCTTCCAAGAGTAACTAGGACTATGGATCTCAGGCACTCAGCACACAGCAGACAATCAGTGCTAACTTTCTTCACTCTGACCAGGCTAACCTCACAGCGTCATGTGTTGGTTTTTTTTTTTTTTATCATTTTTAATTCAGGTAACCATTCTCAGAGGTGTTAAACATCTTGAATATTTTCCCTCAAAGGATTTTTTTCTTCATTTGGGGAGATGGGGAAGAGATGAGGTGGTGAACCGGAGGAAAGGGACTAGAGGCTGAGGATTTCCTAACAAATTATACACAGCCCTGGCCCTTTTCATTCATGTGTTCTTCCCTTCATTCATTCAAATATTCACTAGGTTCCTACACAGTGTGCTGGCTCTATGGGGTGCCTGGGTGGCACAGTGGGTTAAGTGTCTGACTTTGGCTCAGGTCATGATCTTGCAGTTCGTGGGTTCAAGCCCCACGTCAGACTCTGTGCTAACAGCTGAGAGTCTGGAACCTGCTTCGGATTCCGTGTCTCTCTTTCTCTCTGCCCCTGTCCTGTTCGTGCTGTCTCTCTCAAAAAAATAAACATTAAAAAGAAAAAATTAAAATAAAAAAAAAGCATACTGGTCCCAAGGAATACAACATTTACAAAAAATGTGGGGCCTGATTCAGTAGGGTAACACATCAGATCACATCAATAAATGTAAAATTATACATTTGACACATCAGATCACATCAATAAATGTAAAATTAAACATTTTTTTAATATTTTTTATTTATTTTTTATACAGAGAGAGACGAGCATGAGAGGGGAAGGAGCAGAGAGGAGACACGGAACCAGAAGCAGGCTCCAGGCTCTGAGCTAGCTGTCAGCACAGAGCCCGACGCGGGGCTCGAACCCACGAACATGAGATCTGACCTGAGCCAAAGCCGGACGCTTAACTGACTGAGCCACCCAGGTGCCCCAATAAATGTAAAATTATAAACATGAGAAATGCTATACTGAAGAAGTCACATTTGGAGTACCTGGGTCATGAATTTGATCCCCATGGTGGATGTAGAGATAACTAAAAATATAAACCTTAAAAAAAAAACCATTTCTAGGTCACTTAATGTTTTAGGACAAAATTCCTAAATTAACAGCTTAATGAATCCCTCTGATAACACACTGAGCACTGGCCACTGCTAATTAGTATTTCTCCTCCTTCCTAATTCCCTCCTGAGCCTTTACTAAAGGTACTCATTTCTCTTGCCCTAGAAAGTCCTGATTGCTCTTTAGTTTCACTAACTCTGTAATGCATTTTTCAACCTGGTACCTGCTTTTGAGGTTAATTACTAAAACCCATAAACCTACCTTTGAATCCCTTTCCAATAAACTACCATGAAACCAAATGGTACCATCATTCAAGCCAGAATTGTAATACAAGAGTACCAATGCCAGGGTTTGAAGAAAACACATAAAAAGCCAAATCAATGCCAAATGTATTAACAGCATGTAGATTTTTTTCAGCATTTGATTAAGCATTAGCCGTACTCTTAACATCATGTTCTGTCACCAATGAGAAGAACACATAACACATAGCATTACGCGGTGGTCTGAGAAGCAATTAAACTTGGCATTGGCAACAGGCACAGTGAAAGGGGAATTCTGGCTGCAGAATGGAAGGGCAAGAAGCATAAGGACTAAGGATGTGGAAAGATGAGTGGAAAACAGAGAATACAAAAAGTGAACAGAAATAAAGAACTACTACCAAAAAAAAAAAATTAAAGAGAACAAAAACCCACAAGAAAACTCACTACTTCAAGGAAAACCCAAAAATCTAAAACAACTTGGCCAGGGAGCACCTGGGTGGCTCAGTAGATTAAAGTATCTGACTCTTCATTTCAGCTCAGGTCATGATCATGAGATTGACCCCCACGTCGGGCTCTGTGCTAACAGAGTGGAGCCTGCTTGGGATTCTTTCTCTCCCCCTCTCTCTCTCTCTGACCCTCCCTCTCTCTCTGCATACTAGCTCTCAAAATAAATAAAGAAACTTAAAAAAAAAAAAAAAACTTGGCCAGAAAAGAACAGCTGAATAAAAAATGAGTAACACATGAAGGCTGTGATTCAGAAAAAAGTTTGATGCCCATCTACCCCTCTCAAAATTCAAACAGGTGCCGATCCAGTACCGGGTGGTACAGGCACATTGCTTACAAAAGGACCCTTCCCAATTCTACTCCATGCCCAATCGAGATCTCTAACACTGACTGAAGAGAAGAGCTGAGCACCTGATCCTGCAAGAAAGGCACAAAATGAGAGCAAGAAGTTCCAGAAAGGACACCAAATTTGGCTTGATGAAAAGGTGATTGGCTGCATACATCTGTAAAGTGCCTCCGCCAGTGAGAAAGATGCTTGAGACCAAGCACGGCCACTCTACATTGATGACCAAAAAGTGACTACAGATTTTACTAAAATACTGGCTGTATTTTAAACTTACTGGCAAAGAGATCTCTAACACCTTTATTAAGATCCTTATTTTACAGTTTCCCAAAACGGCTGGCCAAGGCAATTCAACCTGAACTACTAAAAAAAAAAAAAAAAAAAGCACAGCCATGTTGCATAAGATACCTGCATGATGGTATCTGGTCTTCTCTTAACAATCCTGAGTAAGGACTTTACAAATTAGCAATTCTCAAAATCCTTTCTACTACTTTGCACCTAACAATCTCAGGAAATAGCGTACGTACTTTAATAATCCTCTTTCCACAGATGATTTATGGCTGACACTCAGAAAGGTAACCTCCCTCTGAGAAATACAGGTCAGCTTAACTAAGCTTCTTCTCCATCCTCATCTTAACCATCCCCGCTTCATTCACTCCCTGGGCTCTAGCCACACTTGCTTCCTTCCTATTCTGGAATTACACTATTACGGAGGATTGTGAGCTTCTCTAAAGAGAGGCTCTATCGGGCCCTGGCTGGCTCAGCTGATTAGGCATCTGACTCTTGATTTCAGCTCAGGTCATGATCTCAGAGTTCATGGAGCCTGCTTGGATTCTTCTCTTTCTCTGCTCCTCCCATTTCTCACACTCATGTTCTCTCTCAAAAATAAATAATAAAAATGTAAATAAATAAATAATAAAGAGAGGCTCTAACTAATTTATGTATGTATTTCTAGGATACAGCACTTAGAAAGTCAATAAATATACAGAGAAAATCACACATGGCTTAAAGCCCAGTAATCTTTTTTATTTTTTTTTGCATTTATTTATTTTTGAGAGACAGAGTGTGAATGGGGAGGGACAGAGAGAGAAGGAGACATAGAATCTGAAACAGGTTCCAGGCTCTGAGATAGTGGTCAGCACAGAGCCCAACGTGGGGCTCGAACCCACGAACCGTCATGACCTGAGCTGAAGTTGGACGCTTCACCCACTGAGTCACCCAGGCACCCTGAGCCCAGTAATCTTTTTACAGATGATTCTGTACCACAGGTTCAGCGATCATGACAAAATGTTAATAGAGAATATTCCAGGGGCACCTGGGTGGCTCAGTAAGTTAAGCATCCAACTTCGGCTCAGGTCATCATCTCATGATTCTTCAAGAGTTCAAGCCCTGCGTTCGACTCTGTGCCAACACGCCAGAGCCTGGAACCTACTTTGGATTTTGTGTGTGTGTCTCTCTCTCTCACTCTCTCTCTCTCTCTCAAAAATAAACATTAAAAAAAATTCCAAAACAAAAAAAGAAGAATATTTCAAGTAGGCACACACATGCCTTTAATACAATTTATCAAAACATAATGGACACAATCAATAGTGCAGCCACCTGCTGGTCCAGAGAGGATCAGACCAGGTGCACATGCCTTTCCGGGACATGCCCACAATAAGGCTTGTTGGAATGCCACCCAAGTCAGCACAACTGCTGGCTATTCCCAAAACTAAAAAGGAATGGAAAACTAGAATGTAAGAAAATATTATTGTTAGATTTTTTAAAGGCTTGAGAAAACAAACTGTACTAATTTAAAAAGGCAATAATCCTAGAGAAAGAAGCTTCAGTTTCCAAGAATCCCTATGTTTATGAAAATTGAGGAGAGTACCTAGTAATACATCATTTAATACCCCCAAGGGACTCTTGCTCCTCTAGAAAGCACTGTTTATAAGTCTGACATAACTAAGTAACTCACGTTTTCAATGAACTGGGTATTAGACAGCATAAGGAAGTCATTGAAGACATTATGTAGGCGACAATCTGTGGCTTTAGTTTCCCGGATTAGTCCGTCCACTTGTTTCTTGATTTCATGGGTCCTAGAGATAGTCTGCTGTGAGAATTCCTGTAGAAACTGTAGTAGCTATTTAAAAAAATAAAGGTACAGTAATATCAGTATCATAGAAGTCGATTGTGTGTCAAAACACAAAAGAGCCCATTTCATTTAACTTTGTGTATGTGTGTTGGTACTAAGAGAAGCTGCTTTTGACAGTACCCAAAACCAAGCAGCACTGAAAAACATTAAGAAAGTTCATCAAAACAGTGGCAAGGAGTCCATGGACACTTGCTTTCTCGTTTCTGGAGGCCTTTTAAAGTCTTGTTTGGTTATCATCCTATAGGAATCCCAGATCAAGGACAAAATAACAAATTACCATTCTTATCCAAAAAATCGTGATCATATGGGAGTTTGGAATCACAGTTTGGGGCGTCTTGGGCTCCCGGCCCTTAAAATCCCACTCCAGAATATCCATATACAGGCTTGTCTACCTCCGGGTCCCAACGTGAAATGGCCTCACTAGTGCTCTAGCAATGCCGCGGCGGAGTTAATCGGTCTCCATCAGGATGGAGATGGGTGCATCGCTAGAAAACCCAAACAAGGAAGAGAACCCTGGGCCTCGGCTGCAGTCGGAGTGAGGGAACGTAGCCGGCTAAGGACTCGCCCGCCACCACCCAGGTGCCTGGAGGCTGCCACGGTGGCGTTTTGGGGACAGGATGCGTTACTAACGCAAGAACAGGGGCAGCAGGATAGACCAAGTGGAGAAGGAATCCGCGCTCCGGTCCTCCCGCTCACAAGCCGCGTCAGGCGGCCCGCCCTCCGCTCCCGTCCCGGGGCCCGCCTCTCACGCCCGCATCGGCCGCCAGCGACCAGCTCTGGCTGCTTCTGCGGATCTCCTCCACCGACCAGGGCCGCTCCCACACAGGCTCGGACGCAGGCGCCCGCTCCTGGTCGGGGGTCGTCCGGTTCATCTGCAGCAAGAAGAATGAGAAAAGGCACTGAGTTTGGGGGAGGCACCGACCCTGACCGGACCCGACCACGGCCAGACCCTGGCCCGCCGCCCTCACCTTCCCAGTCGTACAGCTCTGTGGCCTACGGGGCAGCCACCACCGCACCCGCCGAGGTCCGCAGGTCTGCGAAAGCCCAACCCCAGCCCCGAGCCCAGCGGCCCAGGCACGTGACCGACTCTCACGTGACTGGCCCCGCACGTGACCGGATGTGTGGTGGCGCCGGAAGAAAGAAGGGGCCGCCCACTCGGCTTGAGTTAGGAGGTTTACGCTGGGCTAGGGTGGAAGCAGAGAGGCAAGGGAGGATGCTGACGCCAGAGGGTGCAGAAGGGACGCGCTTGGCCGGGTTGCACTTGACCTGGCTTGGCCGGGTTGCACTTGACCTGGCGAGCGTAGGCGGCCGCTGAGGAGAACGCTGCCAGCCCGCCTTGTCTCAGGAGGGGAGCCCGAGAAAAACTTGTGGAGCAACCCGCCGGGGGGCAAGAGCTCGCCCCGGCTGCGTCTTTTCCTTGTTGTATCTCCGCTACCCTTCGTGGGATTGGCGCACAGGCGCTCAGTAAGTGGAGAGTAACTGGCCAGACTGGTCATCAGTTTGCCTGCTCAACTGCTCGGTTTCAACTCACTACGTAGGGTCTGCTTAAAATCCCTTACTCCCTGCACATTACTACCCTCAGATTCAATCCCAGACTTCTCGTAAAACAAACATATACGTTTTATAATCTGATCCCGGCTGCAACTGTATCTTCAAACCTCCCAGCTCCCCACTAGCGCTCAGTGATCCTGCTAGTCTATTTCACGCATCCTTTAAATTGCTTCTGCGGAGTCCCGCTTGTGCCCGACCAACTAAATAACATATAAAGATTCCAGTTTCTTTTCATTCCTTTGTACCCAAGGGCAAGTTATTTAACCTCCGTTAGCTTTCTTCCTCATAAAAGGAAGGGACATCATATCTTGCAGGAACATGGTATAAAATGTGATGCTATTCTTAAAACAGCTATCACGATGCCTGCCTTATGGCGAGCATTAAACAGATCTCACCGCTTTCTTTTGTTTTTGACTCTTAACTCCTCAGTGAAAACTTCCCTGATTATCCCAAGTATAATGTAAATGCCCCTGTCAGTTATTTTCTATATGTTTGTACAAATATCATAAAGTATTATATTGTGTTATAGTTTATTTGGATCTCTGTCTCTAATCTGTCTTTAATAATAATAGCTAACATTTATTTGTATCTGTCTCCCTTTAATAATAAATAGCTCAGTATTTATCACTTTATACATATTAATTCATTTAATTCTCTCAATGACCAAGTGAAATAGTACTATTATCTTTTTAAAGCTTTTTTTTAATGTTTATTTATTTTTGAGAGAGAGCGAGCTCGCGGGCACGCAACAGCAGGGGGATGGGCAGAGAGAGAGGGAGAACCAGAATCTGAAGCAGGCTCCAGGCTCTGAGCTGTCAGCACAGAGCCCTCCACAGACTCGAACTCACAAGCTCTGAGATCATGACCTGAGCCAAAGTTGGTCACTCAACCGACTGAGCCACCCAGGCGCCCCTATCTCTTTTTTTAATGTTTATTCATTTCTGTGAGAGAGGGAGGGAGGGAAAGAGAGAGAGAGAGAGAGAGAGAGAGAGAGAGAGAGAGAGAATGAGTAGGGGAGGGACAGAGGGAAACCGAGGATCTGGAGCAGACTCTGCACTGTCAGCACAGAGCCTGATGCACTGCTGCGACTCAGGAGCCGCAAGATCATGACCTGAGTGGAAGTCAGGGACTTAACCAACTGAGCCACCCAGGGCCCCCAAGTACTATTATCTTTTATGTTATAGAATATGTTGAAGAAATTGAGGCATAGGGAGATAAGTAACTAATTCAGAGTTAGCTAGTAAAGAAGCAAGCTGGGAACCTACATAGTTAGCCATCCTTACCTTGCAGCTTGTCTTAGTTCTCTTAAGGGAACTTTGTTTTTAATGTGTATTTATTTTGGAGAGAGAGAGTGAATGAACATGAGCGAGGGCGGGGCAAAGAGAGGACAGAGGATCTGAATCAGGCTCTGTGCTGACAGCAGAGAACCCAACACGGAACTGGAACCCACGAACCGTGAAAGTATGGGAGTCAGAAGTTTAATCAACTGAGCCACCCAGGCACCCCAAGGGAACTTTAGTTTTAAGTGACCACCTACCAACCTTCTAGTCTCATATTCATAAAAAAGCAAAACAAAAACCTTTGCATTTGGTTGGTAAAATTTAGGTGAGCGGATTACTGCATTTGCATCTCTAACATCCTCATGGCAACTTCAGGAGCCCTATAACTACCCTAGCCTCAATGTGCCTTAATAACCTCAATCAATATCCCAATTCTCAAATCTCCTCACTTAACCCACACCTTGAACCTTATCACCTGATTTTCTTCTAAATCTGGACTGCAGTAGAGCAGCTCTTTAAATTTTCAAGTCTTTCCCTAGTCTGTTCTCAACTAACTCAAACCCGTCCCTTCCCTCAGTTCTCTTTTCCAAAACTCTGAACCCTCAGCACTGAGAAGCAGTCCTTTCACTTATCTTTGATCTTTATACTTATCCTTGATAGCTCCCTTCCGTAACTTCATCACCTTTTTCAAATTATCTACCCCACTTATCTCTGCAAGAAAGAGTAGGATTCTTGCCTCATACTTAAAATGTTTCAATGTATACACATCTGTATCTCATGCAGTTATTTGAACAAAACAGACAAAATAGAATATGGAGAAAAAAACCTACAGAACTCACAGTTAAGTTTGAAAAGCTAAGCAAGCAGGTCTTAGGAAGGGCATAAACCAGAGGAAGTCAGGAGTCCCCTTTGAGCCACTGCCATCAGAATGACTCAGTTCTCATCATTTCCCTTCTTGTGTTTCTCTTCTGAACTTCCAAATTCCTGAGATAAGTAAAATCTGATTGGCTCCCCCATTCCTTCCACCTCTAAGAGGGACTGAAATTTGTAACTGTTAACCAAAGGCAAGAAGAAGAGATGCTAGGAAAACAACAGCAAAAGGCTACATGCTCCCTTTCTTTCAGTCTCTGGAAAAGCTGCTTCCACTCTTGCCCAAAACTAATGGCCACTGTGTTCTTGATGGAAGCTTTCCAGCCTCCCCGGGGATGATGCTTTCTTCAACTCTACTTCCTGTGTGTTCAATACTGCTCTCTTTACTGGTACTTCTTCCACAGACCCTTTCCAATGTTTTTAAGTCATGCTTTTTATTAAATCTGTTTATATTAGAGAGCTCTTGCATAACCATGCCTGAGAATTCAGATAAATCTACCCACTGTACAGTATATTAAAACTTGTTTCTGGGCACCTGGCTGACTCAGTCCATAAAGCATGCAACTCTTGATCTAAGGGTCATGAGTGAAAGCCCCTCACTGGGTGTGGAGCCTACATAAAAACAGAAAACATTTTTCAGGTGCAATTTGATAAGGTTACAATATTTTAAGCAGTTGTACTAAGTTGGGATTTTTTATGATTCACAAGATTTTACTTTTCACTTAGTGGAAACAATGGCATATTCTTTCTTTTTCAGTTAATGACTATAATGTGGATATTGACCAAAGTCAGGGACAAGTAAAACAATTTTGTTCAAAACATAAACATCTCAGCATTACACAACCCAGGATATCTTATTTCCAAATAGTTTAACAGATGTTTCATTGTTCATTCATATTAGAGGATTTAATGAGAAAAGCCACTGGCACATCCAGCATTTTAAAAGCTGTAAAACTTCTCACTGTCAAAACGTGGTTTCACAAAGTCACTGCTGAAGCTGCAGGTACTAATAGGAAAAGTAATAACAATAATAATTTTAAAAGCCTCAATGGGGGCACCTGGGTGGCTCAGTCAGTTAATTCGACTTCGGCTCAGGTCATGATCTCACGGTTGGTGGGTTTGAGCCCCACATCGGGCTTTGTGCGGACAGCTAGCTCAGAGCCTGGAGCCTGCTCCAGATTCTGTATCTCCTTCTCTCTCTGACCCTTCCCTGCTCATACTGTCTCTCTCTCTCTGTCTCTCAAAAATAAATAAAAAACATAAAAAAAATTTTTTAAAGCCTCAATGTATCCAAGGTCTCTATCATTTATATAACTCATACAAGAAGTCTTAAATATCACACATTTTCTGTTAAAATATGAGGCAGGTTATTTATAACAAGACCAATGCTGTAGCTTCAGTATTAATATATGTAAATGAGGGTCACCTGGGTGGCGCAGTGGGTTGCACATCCAATTCTTGATCTCAGCTCAGGTCTTGATGTCAGGGCCATGAGTTGAAGCCTCAAATCAGGCTGCTTGCTGGGTGTGAAGCCTACTTAAAACAACAACAAAGTAAATATTAAAAAAAAGAGAGAGTGGGGCGCCTGGGTGGCTCAGTGGGTTAAGCATCCGACTTCGGCTCAGGTCAGATCTCACATTCGTGGGTTCGAGCCTCGCATCAGGCTTGGTGCTGACCGCTAGCTCAGAGCCTGGAGCCTGCTTCCAGTTCTGTGTCTCCTTCTCTCTCTGACCTTCCCCTGCTCATGCTCTCTCTCTCTCTGTATCAAAAAAAAAAAAAAAACCACATTAAAGAATATTAAAAAAAAGAGAGAGAGAGAGAAAGAGATTTAAATGAATTTGGACCCATGTCTAAAGGTGCTCAAATCCAGCTGATTTTCTAAGTAATTGAGTGGTATAAATGATGTGACCATAGCATTAGAGAGCAGGATTGTAACCAACCCCCCAGTCCCTTTGCATGTACTGCTAGCTCTCTGTGGTTCTGATTATTCTAGAGGGCTTGTGAGTTTTGTTTTATAAGAACCCACAAACCTAAGAATCTAATAATATAGTTCTCACCAAATTTAATAATACTAAGTTATGTGCTCTTTTTAAAGAAATGGTAGTTATGATTATTTTTAAAATATTCATTTACTATTTTATGAATTATAGATCCGATAGTTTGGCCAAATTGAAACTCTCAATATTACTACCACTGTTATCATTTTGCACTAGTATATGAAGCATGAGCAGCAAATGTGTGCAACTATGTCCCAACAGTGTCAAGCTCTACTACTACCAAGTTAGATTTCTTAACTACAAGATAGATTTTGCCAGTCGCCATTCTCTCACCAAATTCTTTTTAATAAGACACAAAATTATTTATGACATTGTTACCCATTTCCAGTAAAACCCCAAGTTTAGCTCAACAAACTACCACCTGCAAGGTGGATTTACAACTCTTAAATAGTCTTTATCTGAAGTAATTTTGAAATACTGATGATCACAGAAATCTTCCATGTTTTTTACTTATTTTTGAGAGACAGAGAGGGACAGTATGAACCAGGGAAGGGTCAGAGAGAGGGAAGGTACAGAATCTGAAGCAGTCTCCAGGCTCTTGAGCTGGCTGTGTGCACAGAGCCCGATGCGGGGCTCGAACCCACAAACCGTGAGATCGTGACCTGAGCGGAAATTGGACACTCAACCGACTAAGCCACCGAGGCACCCCAGAAATCTTCCATTTTATAATAACTTCTAGCTTAGTTTAAGGTACACATAATAATGTAAGCCACTAGCTGCTTGGCTTTTCAGTAAAAGTAGCATTCAAGTCAAAGGTAGTAAACAATTTGTCATATTTTCTCTTTTCATTGTGATTAGATTATTCTTACAACTTTAAGACTCTGCAGGCCGAGAAAGCTGGCAAATATATTAAAGGTGCTTCAATATTTACAAATCAATGAGTGTGATACATCACATTAATAAAAGAAAGGATAAAAAAACATGTTTATTTCTTTTTTTTTAATTTACTTTTACGTTAAGAAAGAGAGAGAGAGAGAGCAGGGAGTAGGCAGAGAAAGAGAAAGAGAGAAAGAATCCCAAGCAAGATCTGCAATGTCAGTGCACAGCCCAGTGTGGGGCTCAACCGAATGAACCATGAGATCATGACCTGAGCCAAAATCAAGAGTTGGACATTTAACCAACTGAGCCACCCAGGATCCCCTATGATTATTTCAAAAGACACAGAAAAACCATTAACAAAGTCTAACATCCATTCATGATAAAACCCCCCAACAAAGTAGATCTAGAGGGAACATACCTCAATATAATAAAAGTCTTATATGAAAGAAAAATCCACACCATTATTATATTACACATGGTCTTTTCACTGCCCTAAAAATCCTCTGTGCTCCACCTTTTCATCCCTCCCTTCTTCTAAACCCCCAGCAACCACTGATCTTTTTTCTTTTTTTTTTAATTTTTTTTTGTGTTCTTTATTTATTTTTGAGAAACAGAGAGACAGTGGGAATAGGGGAGGGTCAGAGATAGGGAGACAAAGAATGTGAAGCAGGCCTAGGCTCTGAGCTAGCTGTCAGCACAGAGCCCGACGCGGGGTTCGAACCCACGAACCACAAGATCATGACCTGAACTGACGCCGGACGCTTAACTAACTGAGCCACCCAGGCACCCCATCTTTTTTCTTTTTTAAATCCAGCAGTTAGCCAGCACAGTTATATTAGTTTCAGATGTACAATATAGTGATTCAACAAGTCTATACGTTACTCAGTGCTCATCAAGAGAGGTGTGCTCTTATTTTTAAAGTTTATTTATTTTTGTTTATTTTTCCCTAGTAATCTCTACACCCAATGTGGGGCTCAAACTCACCACCCCGAGATCAGAAGTTGCATGCTCTTCCAGCTGAGCCAGCCAGGCACCCAAGGGTAAGTGTGCACTTAATCCCCTTCACCTGTTTAACCCATCTTCCACTCACCTGCCCTCTGGTAACCACCTGTTTGTTCTCTGTTGTTAATAATGTGTTTTTTGGTCTGTCTCTTTTTATTTCTTTGTTTCTTAAATTTCACACACGAGTAAAATCATAAGGTATTTGTTTTTCTCTGATTGACTTATTTCACTTAGCATATACTCTCTAGATCTATCCTTCTTGTTGCAAATGGCAAGATTTCATTCTTTTTTATGGCCGAGTAACATTCCATTATATATATATATATATATATATATACACCACATCTTTTTTATCCATTAATCTATCGGTGGACACGTGTTGCTTCCATATCTTAAACAATAAACATAGGGGTGCACATATCTCTTTGAGTTAGTGTTTCCAAATTCCTTGGATAAATAGCCAGAAGTGCAATTAGCGGATCATTTGATAATTCTATTATTGATTTTTTGAGGAACCTCCATACTCTTTTTTTTTTAAGTAGGCTTTAAAAAATGCCCAGTGTAGAGCCCAATTTGGGGCTTGAACTCATGACCCTGAGATCAAGACCTGAGCTGAAATCAAGACTGGGGTGCTTAACCAACTGAGCCACCCAGGTGCCCTCATAGTCTTTTCTATAGTAGTTATACCACTTTGTGTTATACCAACAGTGCAGACAGCTTCTTTCTTCTCTACTTCCTCACCAACTCTTGTAGTTTCTTATGTTTTTGATTTTAACCATTTTGACAATTGTTAGTGGGAAATGCAAATCAAAACCACTATGAGATATCATTTCATACCAACTTAAAAAAAGACAAGAAATAACAAGTGTTGGTGAGGATGTGGAGAAATGGGAATGCTTGTGCGTTGTTGGTGGAAATGTAAATTGGCGCAGTCACTGTGGAAAATAGTATGGAGTTGCCTAAAACATTAAAAATAGAACTACCATATCCAGCAATTCCATATCTGAGTACTTATCTGAAGAAAACGAGAACACTAATTCATAGCTATATGCACCCTCATGTTCATTGTGCAACCAGCTAGACCCCAACACCTGACCTTTACTGCCCATCTGCTTGTGTTCACTGACTTTTGTCCCACATTTTCCCTTAAGCTCTTCTATCCGGCTCGTCTCTTAACTCAGGCAGATGGAAACCAAAAGCACCCCTCAAGTGATAGTGACCACCCTGACAAGACCTCCTGCCAACCCAGGCCACCCAGACCAATATGATTGTAGCCCTGGACTCACACCTAAACAGATGGACCATGGAGAGACCTGCAGAATGATTGACAACCTCCTTTACTTCATTATAATTCTAAGACCTCTGCCCAAAGACAAGCACAAGCCTCATTTACATAACATACAATATTTAATAAAGGTGTGTTTCCTTACGGTGAATGCACTGCCTTGTGCTCCCCATTACATACCATGCCAAGGCTTCCCCAGATAAATATTCATCCTAACCCTAAATAAAAGGGAACCATTTACCCTTGCTCAGGGAGTCAGGGCTTTGGAAGTAATTCCTTGTGATCTCCTTATTTGTTGCAAAGAAAGAATCCTTTGTCCAACAACTTACTGGTGTAGTTTTTATCTGTTACTCACCAAGGAACAATCTATATCATTATATATATCTGTATCTACATCTATATCATCTCTATCTCTATATCTGTATCTATATTTATAGTTATAGTTATATCAATGCAACAACATGGATGAATTTTGAAAGCATTATGCCAAGTAAAATAAGGCAGACAAGAAAAAGGCGAATACTGTATGATCTTGTTTATATGTGGAATCAAAAACATAATGAGCTCATAGATACATTAAACAGATTAGATTGCTGGTAGCCAGAGGTGCAAGGTGGGAGTGGACAAAATGTGTAAAAGAGGATAAAAAGAAGAAAAAAGTCAAAAAAGTAAAACTGTAGAATCATCTCAATAGCTGCCGAAAATGATGTGAGAAAATGCAAAATGTTTTTTGATTAAAAAAAGAAACTTAATAAAATTAAGATTTATGTAATTAGGAAGAGATGCTTCATGAACATATTTTTTTCCAAGGCTAAAATAGCCCTTGGCCTTTTTCATTTCCCCTCTGGTCACCAAATGTGTGTGTGTGTTTGGGTAGGGTACTTTCTACCTGGAGATAGCATCCAATCCCACAGGTTAAGGGTTCGGTCCCTCAAGACTGCCCCCCCTCCCAATTCAAATGTCAATCTCAAGTCTAACTTGTTACCCTTGCTTTTGACTAACGGGTATAAATTGGAGGTTCCCATGATTCTTTCTTTAAGTCGATTTATTTGCTAGAGTAGCTCACAGAACTCAGACAAATATTTTACTTATGAGATTACTGGTTTATTATAAAAGGATATCATTCAAGAACAGTTAGATAGAAGAGATGCATAGAGCAAGGTACATGGGGAGGGGCAGTGGAGTTCCATGCCCTCGCTGGTTGCTACTCTCCCAGTGTCTCCCAGTGTTCACCAACCCAGGTTTCAGAACCCCACCTTTTATGGAAGCTTCAGTACTACATAGGCAGAGTTGATTAAATCACATCCCCAGTAATTGAGTCAACCTCCAAGCCCTCCTTTCCCCTGAGGTCTAGCCTTTGATAACAAAATTGGTTCCCCTAGCAACCAATCCCCACACTACTGGGGTTTTCAAATATCACCTCATTAGCATAAATTCAGATTTAAAGGAAAGGGCTTGTTATAAATAACAAAAGACATCTTTTTCACTTTTATCGTTTAAGAAAATCCTAGGGTTTCAGGAACTTTGTGCTAGGAGTAGGGATGAAGACCTAATATATCTTTATTATAGATCACAATATTACAGCACTCCATCTTGTTACTTTGCACACATCAATTTAAGTTTGATTTCAAGCTCCCATCCCACTGGGATGGTAGATAATTCCACCTCATCCCTTTCGAGGAATTTTCTTCTGTTCTCCAATGCATGCCTAGGTTATAGGGATTTCAGATAGTCAAGATTTTGGAGGGGGTGCCCATGTGGTCTTCAATCTCCTGTTTCCTCCTGTTTCTGGGAGATACTCATTATTTCTGGTCATGTTGTTATGCCGAGAGACACAGAGACCACTGACCACTGAAGCCGAATTAAGGGAGTCTTTATTACTGTCAGGACCACACAGAGTTAACACAGAACTCTAAATGTGCGGTCCTGAGTCCAAGGTCTTGGAGCTCTTTATAATGAGCAAGCAGGCAAGTAGGCAGTACGGAAGCAGAATTGAGTGGTTGTTGTAAAAAGGCTACAAAGTGATAAAGAGAGCACCCCTTATCCTACTATGTAGGAAAACATTTGTCATTTTGAAGGCAAGGTTTAGGGTTTAGGGGAATTTCAAAGGAATAGCCATTATCTCAAGGACAAAGTATGCAAACTGTGTCATAAATCACCATTAACAGGGAACATTAACCCTTATCTTCTTATTTATTTATTTTTTTCCTTGCACCTGAGGATAGTCACGTAACCCTCCGAGTGCAGGCCCAGAAGGTAACCTCTGGGTCAAGAGGGAAGGACTGAGGCTAAATTCATGTGCAATAATGTAGTCTCTTTGGATCATAGCCAGTGCACTGGGGTGCAAGAACTTGGCTCCAGGGGTCCCAAAGAGGCCAAGTTCAACCAACTGCCACTGACAAAATCCAAAGGCAAGAGAGGAGTGGTGGGGAGACAAGAAAGGAACGAATTTCAGTGAGAATGACACTGGGAAGACAGCAGATTAACATCTCAAAAGACTGTTTCTAAATTCCTGAATAGGGGCGCCTGGGTGGCTCAGTCAGTTAAACCTCCGACTTTGGCTCAGGTCAGAGCTCACGTTCCTGGGTTCGAGCCCCATATCAGGCTCTGTGCTGACAGCTAGCTCAGAGCCTGGAGCCTGCTTCAGATTCTGTGTCTCCTTCTTTCTCTGCCCCTCCCCCCCTCATGCTCTGTCTCTCTCTGCATCAAAAATAAATAAAACATTAAAAAAATAAATTAAAAAAAAATAAATGCCTGAATATACTACCAGGTTTATATACGGGAAATATGAGACAAAGGTGGTGCCTAAGTGCAGCTGACATAAAGGTCAGGTCCATCAGGTTGTCTGGGTGTCAGTTTTGCAGGGGCTTGCTGGCTAAGGGCAGTCCTTATTGCTTGAGTAGATGGTTTTGATCCCTATCAGGGAATGCTTTGCCCTCCAGGTCTTTTGTCTGAGTTAAGAGGTAAACTGGAAAGAATTTAATGATTTAGAAAGTACTGACTGGGGTCAGGATCAAGGTAATTGAAGTCCTCTTTCAATGCTTCACTATTTTTATTGCTAAAATTTTGTTTATCCATTCATCTGTTTATGTACATTTGGGTTATTTTTACCTATTGTTTTAACCTCTTGACTATTGTGAATAATACTGCTATAAACAATATATCTGAGTACAAGTGTATATCTCAGTACCTGTTTTCAACACTCTTGGCTATCTACCTAGTATGATAGGGAAAGATAGGATAAAATAGGCAGAGAGGGGAAGATTAGGACCTGAGTTCCCTGGGTAGAGAAAACAAATATTTTGGAACAATGCTGGGACTGTCTGACTGCAGCAACCCCCCTCAGGCATAAGTTTCCTCTTAAGAATGTAACAACCACCACCTACTCCTCAGGTTTCCTTCAGGAATTTGACAAAAGACCAAACTAAAAATAAGTAGTAGTCATAAAACATTAAGACCCACAAGGAAGGATATGGCCATAGACCACTCCTCATACAATGGAATTGAGCCAATCATGAATGGATGACCCTGCACCTACAGTTATCAAGCCAATGAGGGTAGGAGCTGATTAGGAACCATGACGGGGAGGGGTGGACAGAACCATATAAAACAAGGACCCCTGCTGATAGTCACTGCCAAGTGTCCCCTCCCTGTAGAGAGCTTTTGTACTATTCTTACCTTCTGATCTTTTACTCTAATAAACTTTTGCCTGCTGCTCATTTTGTGTCCACCTTTTCATTCTTCTGAAGTGGCCAGACAATGAACCCAGGTTACTGAGGTACAGAATCCTGCAACACTAGGAGTGGAATTGCTATATTAAATGGTAACTCTAATATTTGACTTTTTAAAGAACTGCATCTAGTTTCTACTAGATTAAAGTGAACTTTACAACTTTCCTTTCCTGCTCAAAGACTGCCCCACTTACCTGAGGGTTCTTTTTTTTTTTTTTAAAGCATCACCTGTATTTGTTTTTAAAATTTTTTTTAATGTTTTTTTAATTTTTGATACAGAGAGAGACAGAGCATGAGAGGGGGAGGGGCAGAGAGAGAAGGAGGCACAGAACCGGAAGCAGGCTCCAGGCTCTGAGCAAGTTGTCAGCACAGAGCCTGACGCGGGGCTCAAACCCACGAACGTGAGATCTGACCTGAGCCGAAGTCGGAGGCTTAACCGACTGAGCCACCCAGGCGCCCCTACCTGAGGGTTCTATGGACCACACCATTTCCTCTGCTGCCTACCTGGGAAGGATCATGGTAGGACAAGAGCTCCCAGTCAGGGACCCCCATCAGTGACTCAGTTTATTATTCTCCTCTCCAACACTCTCTCTTCCCAGGCCTATGGGATCTTAATCTAGTTTGGCTGATGGTAGGTGTTTTTCTATGCCTAGTGTTCAGACTAAGAATCGGTTTTGTTAATGCCCCCCAAAACCTTTTTGTCCTAAAGCTATTCTCTCTGCCAATGGCTATGAAAGTCTACTTTGAAATTAACAGTTGAGCATTGAGTCACTTCTTCCTGAATTATGGCCTGAAATACCCTACCCTCAGTCTAGAGGCACCAGGAAGTAGAGTAGAGTAGGAGGAAGGGGCAAGTCTTGTTGGATAATGTTTGTCCATACCATCCCATTACTGTGCAGTTGACTTGAAGGAAATAGACACAGGACTTTATGTTTATCTATCTTAAATGTTATCATTATTTATCTAACAATCCTCCTCCTTTTGACTTCAGGACAAACGAGATAAGGAAATACTTTAATTCACTTTTTAATTATACTTTTCTGGTAATATAGCAGGTGAAAAGGGAGACAAGGGTGAAGTCAAAATGACAAGAGAAAGCATACGGGATTAGATCCTGTAATGGGGTGTGAGCTTGGGTTTTGTGAAACAGACCACCTGGGTCTAAAGGAAAAGAGAGGGACCTTTCCAAGTAGTTGGGAAGATAGCACATGTGCTGACCAACCAGTGTAAGGTTAACTGAGGAGGAAAGGGGCCACGTCCTCAAATATCATTCCAACCTAGGTATGTTTATTGTGTAATAAATGTAATACATTTATAAATACATAATAAACCTAATACCATTTTCACTTCTCCCAGAATTTTATGGATACCATACTTAACTTACTTCAAACATGAATGGGACTTTAAAAAATGAACTTACTGTATTTGGATTGTTTCCTTTCCTATTGTATTAACTGGCTTGGGTTGCCATAACAAAATATCACAAACTGTGTGGCTTAAACAATAGAAATTTATATCTCACAGTTCTGGAGGCTGGGAAGTTCAAGATCAAGGTACCAGCAGGGTGGATTTTATTCTTGTCAGGGAGCAAGAATTCCTATTCCCTTCAAGGGTCCTTCTAGCTGGACTAAGAATCAAATTGACATGAGGGGTTCCTGGGTGGCTCAGTTGGTTGAGTGTTAAACTTCAGCTCAGGTCATGATCTCACGGCTCATCAGTTCATGGGTTCAAGCTGTTGTGCTCTGTGCTGACACCTCAGTCTGGAGTGTGCTTCAAATTTGTCTCTCCTCCTCTCTGCCCCTCCCCCACTTGTGCTCTGTCTCTGTCTCTCAAAAAGAAATAAACACTGGGGCGCTGAGTGCCTCAGTCGGTTAAGCCTCTGACTTCAGCTCAGGTCATGATCTCACGGTTTTGTGGGTTCAAGCCCCGCATTGGGCTCTGTCTGACAGCTAGCTCAGAGCCTAGAGCCTGTCTTCAGATTCTATGTCTCCCTCTCTCTCTGACCCTCCCCTGCTGTGCTGTCTCTCTCTCTCAAAAATAAATTTAAAAAAACATTTAAAAATAAGATAAATAAGCTTTAAAGTTTTTAAAATAATATATGCAAGAGATTAGAACAATTCAGATAGTGTAAAATGAAAAGTAAATCCTCCATTTCTCACTGTTCCAACTCTTCACCCTAAAAGTAACTTGTTAATATTAATTCATTCATTGATTTACAATACTTGTTTAGTACCTACTATGTGCTGAGTACTGTTCTGGGTGCTGGGAATGCAGTGGTGACCAAAGTATGTCAAGTTTTTACTTCATTTCAGTGCAGTTTTATTGCACTTCAGTGGACAGGCAGGTGATAAACAAATACATAAAATAGTATCCAATAATGGTAAATGCTATGAATAAAAAGCAGTGTGGAAGAAAAGAGTACTGAAAGCAGAAGACTATTCTGAGCTACAACCTGCAGTGAGGAACTGAGCCTATGAAGAACCTTCTAGAAAGGGAAAGTATAAGTACACAATCTAGGGGTGAGAGTTTTCTTCTTGGGCCAGCACAATGTCCACCATCCCTACTGTCTTTGAAAACTGTGCTGAGGGGTGCCTGGGTGGCTTAGTTGGTTGAGCATCTGACTTTGGCTCAGGTAATGATCTCACTTTGTGAGTTCAAGCCCTGCATTGAGCTCTGTGCTGACAGCTCAGAGCCTGAAGCCTGCTTTGGATTCTGTGTCTCCCTCTCTCTGCCTCTTCTCTACTTGTGCTCACTCTCTCTCGCTCTCTCTCTCTTTCTCAAAAATTAATAAATAAACATTTAATAACAAAAAAAAACTGTGCTGAGTGTCAGGAGGCATTTATCATCATATTCACCCAGTTCCCTCTTACAGTAAAAACTGAAAATTAATCAAGGGAAACCTTATTAAAATGGAGCCAGGAGGCCAGAAGGGGGAGCTCTCCAGCCCTACCACTCTGCCTCAATTACTGGAAGAACTGTCAGTTCAGACCCCAAGAGAATTGTCAATATGAAAGAATCATCAGTTATGAGCACCAATGGGAGAAATGTACATTGCCTCTCCTATACCAGCAACAAAGCCAGTGAGAAACTGTTATTACCCTGTACTCTTACTTTTCACCAATGGTGTTTCCTTTAAAACAACTCCTCCCAACTTCCTCTTCCTTCTCGGTAAAATAACATTCTTTCCTTGTTGGACTAGCCTATGGTTTTTGCCATAGCTTGCTTGTCCTAAGTTGCAATTCTCTGCTATTCTTGAGTAAGCACATTTTTGCTGGTGAAATAACTGTTTTATTTTTAAGGTTATCAAAATGTATTTGCTATACACATGTCTGTCAAAATTGAGATAAAGTGAAATAGACTAGAGGTGATATGCATTTCAAGGAAAATGAGAGAAAGCGAATTTGCTTGGGGAGGTTGTCTCTTCTTCACTTGTTTTGCTACCTGACTGGCACCTGTAAGCATTTGAACTTGCCACCCCAGTAGAGGGCTGACTCCCTCATTTGCCAAAGAGGAATCTGAGACTGTAACAACACTTCAATCGGAGTTACGGGTTAAATTGCTTCAAGCTTATGTGCTCCTTGCTTGCTGACCTAAATCTCTTGGTCTGTAGCAGGACTAACCTACTCTTCTTGAGATTTGCAGGCCGCTGGCCTTGAGGAATGAAATACCAGACTTTCCCAGAAGGTAATGCACAGACATCTCTGAAAGCAGCTGATGCCACTGATGCCAGCCAGTCTGTTTAGGGTCATGTCAAAATATGACCAACTGCCTGGACACTGCTTCTCCTGCACATAGGCCTCTACACCCCACCCCCCATTTCCTGGACCTTCCCCTTTAAAACCCTTCTGCTTCCCCTGGGTGGGGAGGATGGTCTTTGAGATGTTAGTCCACTATCTTCCCAGATTGCCAGCTTCAGAGTAAAGCAAGCTTTCCTTTCCCACTATCATTTTGAGTCTCTTGAGTGTTGATTTTCAAGTGGCAAACAGCAGAACCTGAGTTCAGAACCGGTTCTCTGCCTGGTAACAAGACCTAGGGAGGGTGGGCAACTTGCCCAAATTCCCCCATTGAATTAGCAGTATATATTCCTTTTTACCTGGACCCCATGGCAAAGATTAGTAACTATGTCAGGTAGGCACTTACTTTCCTAGTGAACACCTAGTAAAGGAAGGTGGTTTGGGAGCACCTGGGTGGCTCAGCCAGTTAAGCGTCCGACTCTTGATTTGGGCTCAGGTCATGATCTACCAATTCATGAGTTTGAACCCCACATTGGCCTCTGCACTGACAGGGCAGACCTGCTTGGAATTCTCTCTCTCTGTCTCTCTCTTTCTCTCTGTCTCTCTCTCTCTCTAAAAAATAAATAAAATTTAAAGGAGGGTTATTTGAAAAATAAAAATGCAAACAGTGGGCTTGTTGTGCCCAAGTTTGTAAAATCGCCCCAAATCACCCCAAAACAAACACCAGAGACTGCTAGGGAGACCGAGTCATGCCTGCAAAAGCAAAGGGCCTTTATTACAAGCTTAAGCTGGGGCTCACAGTCTCCAGCCGACCTGCTGGCCACGTGGAGAGAGCAGGGCAGGGCCTTTTATGCCTTTGGGAGGGGGCGTTACAGGAAATGATGACAGGTGTACAGTGATCCAATCCCTGCCCCCCCATCAACACTGGCAGTTGTGGGAGCCAATCACACCATCCAGAGCACTGACCAATCAGAGTGGGCCCAGGTCACCCCACGTGGGGCATGACTAGGCCCGCCTCTAGAAAGGTCAAAGGTATCGGCCGGCCTCCCCCGATTGGGCGCCGCAGGAGTTGTCCCTCCTCAATGCGGGCCCTTTTAGGAGAAGCCAGCGCCTTCCCCTTTAATTAAGGGGAAGGCTGGAAGGCTGGATCGGACCTGCGGCGGCGGGGGAACGCCCCCTCCCCCCCATGGCCGGCAGCTGTCGGCCGCAGTCAGGCGCATCTGCACCAAGGAGGTGTGCCGCGACCTGCTCCGGGGAAGGCTGGGACGGCCCGGTGGTGAGGGCCGGATCGGGCCTGCATCCTTACAGGCTGTTTCCTAAGTTGTTTTTTGTTTTTGTTTTTGTTTTTGAGAGAGAAACAGCATGACCGGGGGGGGGGGGGGGGGGGGGGGGGGGGGGGGTCAGAGAGAGAGAAAGAGCGAGACACAGAATCCGAAGACAGGCTCCAGGCTCTGAGCTAGCTGTCAGCACAGAGCCCAACGCGGGGCTCGAACCCATGAACCGTGAGATCATGACCTTGTAAGGACGCAAGTCTGAAACTGACTCCATGAGACAAGAGAAGGGCACACATTGCCCAAGGCAAGAGGGACCACCCTAGTAACGCCTAATCAGGAAAGGCTAGCTAATATCTTTAACATTTCTAAGGGCAGGCCTAGAGACCGAGGCTAAGACTAGTCACGCCCTACGTGAGGGTCCTGGGCCCACTCTGTGATTAGTCAATACTCTAAATGTTGTGATTGGGTCCCGCCAAAAGTAACAAATACTCTAGGCAATGTAAATGGTTAAAACTACTGTCAATAATATTGCATAATAATGATTGGATCACTGTACCTATGTCACAATTTCCTGTAACTCCCCCTTCCCAAACTCATAAAAGCCCTACCGCCCCGCCCCCCTTTGTTCGGGGCTCTCAGCATGGATCCCTGCCTTGGTAAAGTCTGTGAGCCCGAGCTTAGGCTCGGCCAGCCTAAGCCTGTAATAAAACCGCCCTTTGCTTTTGCATGCGTGACTCGTCTCCCTGGTAGTCTCTGGTTTTGGGGGCAATATTGAAATCTGGGCATAACAATCTGAGCTGAAGTCAGATGCTTAACCGATGGAGCCGCCCAGGCACCCCAGTTTCCTAGGTTTTTAACTGGTTAGCATCTATTGGAATTCTCTAATGCCAAAGGTCATGGGTGGCTCACATTCATTGTCAAGGGAGGAGAAGGGGAAGGAGGAAGGCAGCAGATGCCCTTGCCTGAAGGCCCTACCTGGGTGGCAGCTGCCATCCTGGTGCTCCAACTCAATGGTGCTTTAATTCTTTTCACTTGGATCCAGTCCTTGCAGGCCCATCAGGCAGGTATGTGAGGGATGCAGCATCAGGCTGTAGAAGGAGCGCAGGTTTTGAGGCAACAGGCCTGGGTTCAGATTCTGCCTCTTTCTCAATACCTGAAAACCTGGGAGAGATTTCTTCATCCATCTAAACTTCAATTATCCCACAAATGCCAATGTGAACGCCAGTTTTGCTGTGCATTAGTGCAAACTCAGGGAGGTGATGCATGCAGGCAGTTGTGAGAGGTCTGATGGGTGGTGGGCTCGGCTCCACTCCTGCGTCTTAGTCTTCTAGCCTGCGGGGCTTCCGGACAGCACTGCTCACAGTGAGACTGTGAAGGCTGCTGGTGATCTTCTCTCTCGTGCTGGTGGCCACATTTGCTTTGACAAGAGAGGATCAGGGTTGGTGATGGTGGCGTGTGTCAGTTCAGAGCACCTGGTGGAGGCCTCTGCGTGCCTCCACTCACCATGCAGGGTGTCTAGGTCCCTCCACATCTCACCAGACAGAAACACGGAAGAGGTAACACAACAGGGTCCCCGACAGATCAGTGGGTCAGTGATTGAATCATGCCTGTTGTTCAACACTTTGAATAGCACCCCAGAAAGAAGGAGCCAACTATCCTGTTGCCGAAGCCTTATTGTCATCACCTTATCCTCATAAGAAGGCAAGCACCAACTTCATACAGGGTGCTGTCTATGGGACAACACCCACCAAGATCAGGGAGGCACTGGTTCCTGAGGGTCTTTGTGCAGTTGCTCTAAACTGTAAACACATGACCCTTGACTAACTAGCCTTTAATCCAGTTGACGAGATTTCCGAGGCTCCCAGGGAATGCCTGGGGCCTCCTTTTTCTGGAATAAAACCTGGTTGTTTCCCAGATTTCTCAGTGGTTAGTCCCAGACCTGTTTGCTTTTGCTCCTCCTCTTTGCTTCAGTGTTTATCTGTGTGTTCACATTCCTCTGATAAGCTTTCTAATTGCTTTCCAGAGGAAAAAAAGATTAGCTACCAGCAGTCTTTTTGGTCTCAGGCTTGTTAGCCTCAAACATTCTTCTGACACCTCCCTTGGTAGACATGGCTCATGGCATTGGGGTCCCCAGAGGCCCTGGAAATGCACCCCACTTGCTGTTCTTCCAGTGGCTTCACAGCCACACTGTGGGGTTCCCTTGGAACTGCAGAATCTCTGTTCCACTGCCACCCTTGCCCAGTGTAGAGACGGGTTCACCCTACAGCACTCCTGATGCTGTAAAACACCTTCTGCTGCATTTTTGGGCACATGGAAGTGAATTTGTAGTACTGTCTTTTAGAAGTAAATGGAAATGTTCGTTTTGTATAAATTAACACATGGAGGGGCACCCAGATGACTCAGCTGGTTAAGTGTCTAACTTTGTTCAGGTCATGATCTCGCAGTGAGTTCGAGCCCTGCATTGGGCTCTGCTGAGCTGTGGGGTCAGCTCAGAGCCTGGAGCCTGCTTTGGATTTTGTGTCTCCCTCTCTCCATTCCCCCCCCATTCACACACACCCTCTCTCTATCTCACTTTCTCTCTCAAAAATAAACATCAAAAAAAAAAAACCCTTGGAATAGGGTCAGCCTCCATCTTTCTGGTTTCAGGATGACTGGTATCCTCCTAAGAAGATTAGGAAACATCTGCCTGGAGGAAAGAGCTTGTGAAGACTCAGGGAGCAGAAGGCCATCTGCAAACTAAGGAGAGAAGGAAACAGTCCGGGGGCGCCTGGGTGGCTCAGTCAGCTAAGCATCTGACTTCGGCTCAGGTCATGATCCTGCCGTTCATGGGTGCAGGCCCCACATCCGGCTCTGTGCTGACAGCTCAGAGCCTGGAGCCTGCTTTAGATTGTGTCTCCTCTCTCTGCCTCTTATCTGCTCACACTCTGTCTCTCAAAAATATATAAACATTAAAAAAGTAAAAGAAAAAAGAAAGGAACCAATCCTGCCCACAACTTAATCTCAGACTTCTGGCCTCCACGACTGTGAAAGTAAGTTTCTGTTGTTTAAGTGCCCAGTCTGATATTTTTTTTAAGTTTATTTATTTTATTTGAGAGAAAGAGAGAGCATGCAAGCAGGGGAGGGGCAGAGAGAGAGAGGATCCCAAGCAGGCTCTGGACTGTCAGCACAGAGCCTGACACAGGGCTTGAACTCATGAACCATGAGATTATGACCTGAGCCAAAACCAAGAGTCAGACACCCAACCGAGCCACCCAGGCACCCCCGAGATATCTTGTCATGGCAGCCTGAGCAAACTTGTACAAATTGTAAGTCCCTCAGTTATGCTGGGAGGTTCTGCCTGTGCTGCCCCCTAAAAGCCAACCTGGGCTTCATGAGAGCAAGCAGCGTTTTTTATGAAGATCATTGTTGAACAAAGAGAAGGAAGGTGTTATGCCCAGATTTTTAATATCATCCCCCAAAACCAGGAACCGCCAGGGAGACCGAGTCACACATGCAGAAACAAAAGTCTTTATTAAGAGTTTAGGCTGGCCGGGCCCAAGCTCGGGTTCACAGACTTTACTGGGCGGTGGATCCATGCTGAGAGCCTGGAACAAAGGCGGGGTAGGGCCTTTATGGGCTTGGGAAGGGGGAGTTACAGGAAATTGTGACACAGGTACAGTGATCCAATTGTTATTATACAGTATTATTGACAGCAGGTTTAACCATTCACATTGCCTAGAGTATTTGTTACTTTTGGCGGGACCCAATTCCAACATTTAGAGTGTTTTTCTTTTTAATTTTTTTAACATCTATTTATTTTTGAGAGACAGAGACAAAGCATGAGTGGGGGAGGGGCAGAGAGAGAGAGAGGGAGACACAGAATCAGAAGCAGGCTCCAGGCTCCAGGCTCTGAGCTGTCAGCACAGAACCCGATGCGGGGCTCGAACCCACGAACTGTGAGATCATGACCTGAGCTGAAGCTGGACGCTTAACCAACTGAGCCACCCAGGCACCCCAACATTTAGAGTGTTAACTAGCCTTCTAGGCCTGCCCTTAGAAATGTTAAGGGTGTTAGCTGGCCTTTCCTGATTGGACGTTACAAGGGTGGTCCCTCCTGCCTTGCGCAATGTGTGCCTTTCTATTGTCTAATGAGTCTGAGAAACTGACACTTAGGCTTCCAAGGTCAGAGTCAGTTTGATTCAGACCTGTGTCCTTACAAAGGCTTGCTTTAATGCAGCAGGGAGTTAAGACTTGAGATTCAAGAAGAGTTCTTGGAAGTTCCAGTTGTTTGAACCCAAGTGGCTTGCCAAGGGAAAACTGGGCTACAGAGTGTGGCTCTCTCATGCCCTGGAGGCTGGGCTTGGGGCATTCCTCTTCTCTCAGAACAGACCCTAAGAGTAGTGCCCTGGTAGCTCTGCTGAGCTGACCCACTGAGCTGTTCTTTTTTTTTTTTTTTCCAATTTTTTAAATGTTTATTTACTGGGGCACCTGGGTGGTTCAGTTGGTTAAGCATCCGGCTTCAGCTCAGGTCACGATCTCACAGTTTGTGGGTTCAAGCCCCACGTCGGGCTCTGTGCTGACAGCTCAGAGCCTGGAGCCTGCTTCAGATTCTGTGTCTACCTCTCTCTCTGAACCTCCCCTGCTCATACTGTCTCTCTCTCTCTCTCTCTCTCAAAAAAAACCCCAAACAAACATAAATGTTTATTTATTTTAGAGAGAGACAGAGACAGAGAGTGAGCCAGGGATAGGAGGACAGAGAGAGACACACACAGAATCTGAAGCAGGTTCCAGGCCCTGAGCTGTCAGCACAGAGCCTGAAGCAGAGTTTAAACTCATGGACCTCAAGAACATGACCTGAGCTGAAGTCAGACACTTAACCAACTGAGCCACCCAGGTGCCTCACCCCTCACCTTCCACTGAGCTCTTCTTATACCTTCTTGGAGTCTGGTTTGGCCACCTGGCTGTGTGATTGGCATCTGTGAGTCATGTGCCCAGCCATCTACCCAGCATTGATTGAAGGCTGAGGAAGGCAGGGTTCTTCTCTGCTCTTTCATGTCAAGGGCAAATGTAGGGGTGGGGATGGCAAAAGTAAATGTATAGTTGGGATGGAGACCTAATCTGTGAACAAGTGATAAGTCATCTGAAAACATAGTTTCCTGTCAGTAGTCAACCGTCTGTAAACACTGAATGTGTTCTTGGTGAGTTGTCTTTCTGAATGGTGCCAAATGGGTGGCTGCCCTCTCTTGTATAAGTTTGGTGTGACTTTCCCTGGATGCTCAGGATTGTAAAGACTCCTACTCATCACAATGGCAATTACCTGGTTTCATACACACAGGTTATGTATTCCTTATTTTAATATGCTGTGATGGATTTCTACTGGATACTATTTAATGGGAAATGTGACCTACTTGTGAATCTTCAATGTGTAATTGTATTCTGTGTATAGAGTATAACGAGATTCTGGGAAAATCCTAATGAAGTTAACAATACTCTTATCCCTTAAGATCAAAGCTGTCATGTCCCAGTAATTTTGGGATTCAGTTAAGTTTCATATGTGTCTCTAATTCTTGGGTCCTGAATGAGTGATTTGTGAAATTAAATATAAAATCAGAGCTCCAGCACTGTAGCATTTTACACATGGTGAGACAAAGCCCTGGGGGAAGGCTGGTGCCATGGGGTTTCATCAGAGCCTATGGGGGAGCTGAGACATGAACCCAGGTGTCCCTCTCTGTAGGCTCTCAAATAGGTGTACAGTGGAATCCCGTGCAGATCTCTGAAAAAGCCTGATATCTGATCCCCACCCCAGAATCTCTGATTCAATTGGTCTGCATTGAGGCCTGAGAATCAGGGTTTTTAAAAGCTGCCCAGGAGATTTTAATATTCAGCAAGATTTGGGAACCCCCATAGGTCCTTTTCACTGTAATATGTTTCAAGGAAGAATTTTGAGTCAAAATCTATAAAATCCCATCTAGGCCTCCTTTCCATGTTTAATTCAAACTTGATCTTTTAGCCAGCAAAAGAGAATGAACTGAGTTGCTCTTGGGGTGCAAATGGAGAAGAGAAAAGAAGTGGCTGACAGACAGGAAAAAACAAGTAAGGTTGGAGAGGATCCTCAGGAATGGACCCTGGGTTTCCCTCGGGACACATTTCAGGACTGTCTTGAGATAGAGTTGGGTATGGTAGAAAAGCTGTGGGGTGGGACCCTCCTCCAGCCCTAGCATGAATTTTGAAGCTGTAGATGAGGCAATGCTCCTGCCCCGCTTGAGACCCATGAAGACGTCTGAGTCTTGATCATCTCAGGTAAGACACTTTAAGGAGGAGCAGTTTATCTAAAGGGACACAATTTTAGGGGCACTGCCAGGCTGCTTACCCCAACGCTGCACCGTTTAGGAAACTTAACAAATGCCTGCCTCGCAGCTGCACTGTCTCTTATATTTGCATACATCAAGCCTCCAGTTTACAGAATGCATGAAAGGAAACAAAAAAGGGAGGAAAGAAGGTGGAAGAATAGGATATGGGAACAGGAAGGACTTTAGAGTCTGTTTAGGAGTGGCCCTCAGACCAGCAGCCTTGGCACCGCCTGAGGGTTGCTAGAAGTATGGAATCTTGCATCCCACAGAAGCAAAACCTGCATTTTATTTAACAAGATTTCCCAAGGATGCACATGCACATTAAAGCAGCACTGGTGAAGATGCAAAGGTTCTGGTCCTGTCCTTCTTCAATAAGCCTGGGACTGTGTGTTCCTTATTAGCAACCTGGATGATTCCGATGCTCATCCAAGTGGGGGAACGCTTCTTTTTACAGGGGAGCAAACTGAAGCAGAAGCAGAGAGGGCGTGTGCACACAGCGATTTGTGAGATATTGTCAACTGGTTAATCTTGAAACTGAATAATTTGCTCTTCCCATCACGACATTTGGACTCCACCTACCATCATCCAGACCCTCACCTCTGCTCAGTGCTACAGGAGATCTGGGAATTCTGCACCCCCCTCCCCTCCCCATGACCGTGGGCTGCAGCCTTGCCTTGTGACATCGACTCCTCCATTCTAGGACTGGGTGAAACAAGACTTCCAAGATTCCTGTGGTCACCACTGCCCCAAGAAGTCCCCTTTCTGGATGAAGAAGCAGGAATTCTGTCAACAGGGCTGGCTTTTGTGTTTTGTTTTGTTTTTTGAGAAAAACTTTCAGCTTTCCACAGTGATCTTAATCTGAAGATTATGCAGAAGAATGAGACAGAAAACAGATGTAACCTCAGGTGTTGTGTGAGCTAAATCTATTGAAGGTTTCTTGTTAAAAATTTTCTTCCTTATAAAATGAATGGATTTCATCATAGTTTAGAAAATAAGAGGAAAAACCCAAAGAAGAAAGTTGTCATAGTCCCACAGCACAAATATTACCTGTTAAAATTTGGTATGGAACCTTTCATCTCCTTCTGAGCATCTCCTCTGTATGAATCTTTCTACATCACAGGGATCAAACCACACAAACTATTGTAACCCATATTTCACTTAATGATACACAGTGATTGTTTGCTCATGGCATTTCATATTCTCTTAGCTCCTTGGTTTACCGTGGTTTTGTTTTTGTTTTTGTTTTCTGAATAACTGTGTTCTCAACCAGCCTTGTTCTTGGGCATTTGGTTTTTCTTTTCCCATTTTCCCACTGCAGTGGGAAAGTGCAGAGGTGAGGGTCTGGATGATGGTAGGTGGAGTCCAAATGTCGTGATGGGCGTGTCTATCTCCTTCTCTGTGACATCCTTCTTAGGATCAAGTCCTCAAAGTGAAAAGGTGAAGTCAAATGCAAACAGTTTTAAGGACTTGGAGATGCATTATCACATCCCTCTCCATCAAAATTCCTCTAACAGAAACCATCCTTGTGCATTTCACTTCCCATAGATGCCTCTGTTTCCCCGTGGGTATTAGAAATTAAATAATTATTCTTGCTATTCTGTTATGTGTAGAGGCCGCTTTTAGGCAAACAGGCTTGAGGGATAGAATGTATAAAGGGCCCACAGCAATCACAGGGCTTACTACAGACAAGCCCATCAGGTGACCCACCTCAAAATGTTCATAAACTCTAACTGACCAATAGGCTACCTAAAACCAGGCACTTTGGTAACCAGGAACAGTTACCAAAAAAGGGAGAATTCCATACCTCTTCATCTTCCCTCTTAAAAAAAATCTAATGTTTATTTATTTCAGAGGGGGAGGGCAGAGGGGGAGAGAGAGATGGAAACACAGAATCTGAAGCAGGCTCCAGGCTCTGATTTGTCAGCACAGAGCCCCACAAACCCACAAACCTGGAGATCATGACCTGAGCCAAAGTCGGTGCTTAACCAACCGAGCCCCCTCCCACTGCCTCCTTGCAGACAGCATCTCTGCTGTCCTGCCTGCCGCTCTCTTGTGGTGTATTCAGTAAACTTTGATCTCTTTTGTTCTGCCTCAGATGAACACTTTCACCAGCTTCCACCTGATCCATCGATCCATCATGGCCCCACATTCGGGTGGCCCCATCTGATTGGACAGACACCCCACTTAGACAACCATTTTGGTTCTATTTTATCATGTGTTTGCATTTCTCATGTTATCAGTAAGTTGAACTTTTTCATGTATTTGTTCATTTCTGTTTGGGTCCATGTATGTGTGTGAACTGACACTTTATTTCCTTTGCCATTTCTCTGCTAGGATGTTTTTCCTCCCCCCCCCCTCAGTGATATACAGAAAGTCTTCATATAATGAAATTGTTCTCCAAATTTGGTCACTGCTTTTCAATTTGTTTATGGACTGACAACTTTTACATATTCAAACCTATTTTGTTTTCTGCTTAGAATAAGAGAAATATTTATCTATATTTCCTGGCACAAATTCATGATCTTATTGTAAAAATTTAGCCTTTGTCACCCTCCTACACTGTTGGTGAGAATGTAAACTGGTACAGCTGCTCTGGAAAACAGTGTGGAGGTTCCTCAAAAAGCTATGAATAGAATCCCCTATGACCCAGCAATAGCACTTACTCAGTGATTACTATCTGAATTCACTGGTTCTCCTTCCCACCCCTGCTTTATGTTACATAATGTTCTTCTGGGCAGCCTCAGGGTTTTGGTCAACTTTGTGACTTTATGCAATGCTCAGTGCTGTGTCATACCTAATAGGAACACTACAGGCGGTTTATCTAATGGTAGGTCCTGTCTTTTCAATGTTTATATATTATTGCAACCTCATAGGTGTATCCTGCTGGCAGATGAGGCCTTTGAGTGCATATGAGAAGGAAGGTTAGGGCAGATAGGGAAAAAAGAGTAAAATAAGAGATTTCAATATGCTATTTATATAAGACAGTAGTTCTCCACCCTGTTTGAGAATTTCCTGAAGGGTTTTTGAAACTTACCAATGCTCAGGCCCCATCCCAGGTAAATCAAAATCTTTGGGGTAGAAGCTGCACATAAAATTTTTTTTCAAAGTTTCTTTAAAAGCTTTTTGGGGCGCCTGGATGGCTCAGTCGGTTGAGCGTCCAGTTTCGGCTCAGGTCATGATCTCACGGTTTGTGGGTTCAAGTCCTGAGTCGGGCTCTGTGCTGACCGCCAGCTCAGAGCCTGGAGCCTGTTTCGAATTCTGTGTCTCTTTCTCTCTCTGCCCCTCCCTTGTTCATGCTTTGTCTCTGTCTCTCAAAAATAAATTAAAAAAAATGTAATAAAAATTAAAATAAAAGCTTCTTGATCAACTCCTACATGCAGCCAGGGTTGAAAACCATCCACTATTCCAAAGCAGGACTTCTCCAACTTTACTGTGCATGCAGACCCGCTGGGAATCTTGTTACAATACAGGTTCTGTTCCTGTGGGCCTGGTGTAGGAGTGTGGCGTGAGGGTCTGCACGTCTAATATGGTGCTGCAGCCACTCCTCAAGCACACTTGGATTGCCAAGGATCTAAAGCATTGGCTCTCACCCTGGGTGGCACATCTGAATCACCTGGGGAGTTTTCTAAAAATATGGCAGGCTGAACCCTATTCTCAGAGATTCTGATTTCTTTGTTCTGGGCTGGGGCCCAGGTATAAATTTTTAAAAAGTCAAGATCTTTAACATGCATTTGGGGGTCAGAATCAAAGAAAAGTGGAGAAATGAAGCATTTATGTAGACATAATCCAACAGAAACAAAACAAAACAAAAAACCTTGGCCCCAGGCTTTTAATAGCTGTCTGATTAAAGAGGAAGGCCTTATGTTTTCTTGAAATGTCTATTCTGAAAGAGGAAGGAAGGATAATAATGAAAAATGTTTCTCCAAGAAAATGTGGGGTCTGATTTCATCTTGAAGACACGTGTGTTTCTTGCATTCTACACCAGATAGCTGGCTACCAGGCTGGCATACGGCAGACACATGAGTGACGGACACAGCAGTGGTGCCCCAAGTCGGGGACATACAATTATCTATTGCAGTATACGTTATAAAAACACGACTTCTACTCATATTTATTTTTCATCTCCTCTCAATGTTTGCATGTTTTACAATACATATAATTTATAAACTAATGCATTCATAATTTGTAAACTAAAAGCATACATAGATTCAAGTGTTTGTTCAAAATCTTTTTCACTGGTAGATAGGGTACTTGGGGTGATGAAACAGAGAGTGCCCACACTGTGGCCCTAATTTTCCTGTTTCCTCAACAGCTATATCCATAAGAGCCACTCTCCACACCCCTCTGCGGCAATCGGTCAGACGTCTTCATGCCAACCTTGGCCTAAAGTGTTTTGCAAGAACAGGAGGAGGTCCGATGACAGAAACTTTGGCATAAATAGAATTTTCCCAAACGTGCCTGTTCACAGACCCAGGTGAGAAGCCTGATGAAATACAAATCCCTGGGGCCCATCCCAGAACCTACTGATTCAGAATCATTACAGAGAGGACCTGTATTGTCAGCGAGTGGATAATGTGATGTGCTTCCAGTGGGCCTAGGGGTTCCAGCCTGAGAGGAACCATGTTCTCCCAGGCCAGGCCTTGTTCTTTTTGGCCTCTAACAATCTATGATTGTGCAACTCTATAAAAAGGTTTTGAGTTAAACACTTGAATCTGTGTATGCTTTTAGTTTATAAATTACGTATGTATTAGTTTATATGTATTATAAAGCATGTGAACATTGAAAGGAGATGAAAAATATATATGAATAGAAATCATGTTTTTATAACATATACTGCAATAGATGATTGTATGTCCCCTATTTGGGGCACCACTGCAGTGTCTGTCACTCGTCATGTGTTTACAGTATGCTGGCCTGGTAGCCAGCTATCTGGTGAACAATCCAAGAAATACATGTGTCTTCAAGATGAAATCAGATCCCGCATTTTCTTGGAGAAAGATTAAAAAATTTTTTTTAATGTTTTTATTTATTTTTGATACAGAGAGAGACAGAGCATGAGAGGGGGAGGGGCAGAGAAAAGGAGACAGAACCAGAAGCAGGCTCCAGGCTCTGAGCTAGCTGTCAGCACAGAGCCTGACGAAGGGCTCGAACCCACGAACATGAACATGAGATCTGACCTGAGCCAAAGTCAGAGGCTTAACCGACTGAGCCACCAAGGTGCCCCGAGAAAGATTTTTTCATGTTTATCCTTCCTTCTTCTTCTTCAGGGAGCATGCTCCATACTGTGTCCCTCATACACCTCTGTGTTTGCTTGAGGTTAGGACAGCTTTTTGTTTTTGTTTTTTTAAGTAAGCTCTAGGCCCAATATGGGGCTTGAACTCATGACCCTCAGATCAAGAGTCCCATACTCTACTAACTGAGCCAGCTAGGCACCCTGAGGTTAGGGCAGTTTAGAGTAGGGCTGCCTCAAAGAAGTGCCTGCAAAACCATGTACATCCTGATGGAGTATTTAAAGGCCAGGTACTCTGCCCCGTAGATGGAAATGACTTGACTACAAAGCTGTAGTATCTTTTGCTCCATTCAGACTACTCCAAAACTTGGGGGCTTAAAACAGTGACAATGTTTTTTTTTTTTTTTTAATTTTTAAATGTTTATTTATTTTTTTGAGAGATAAAGACACAGAATGTGAGTGGGGGAGGATCAGAGAGAGACACACACAGAATCCAAAGCAGGCTCCAGGCTATGAGCTGTGAGTATAGAGCCTGACACAGGGCTCGGACCCATGAACTATGAAATTATGACCTGAGCTGAAGTTGGCCGTTTAATTGACTGAGCCACCCAGGCACCCCCAAACAGGGACAATGTTGATCATCTCTTGCATTTTCTGTATTAGAGAACATTTGTTTTCTCAATAGGTCTTTACTGAGTGCCTGGGACAGGTAATGCTCTGGGCCTGGGGGTACAGCAATGAACCAGGGAGACAAGGTCCCTGCTTCCCTGGGGCTTAGTGTGTGTACGTGACAGATCACAAATAAGCAAACAATCTGTGGACAATCAGTAAAGAGTTTTATTTTTCCTCTGCCCCTTAACCCTACCTGTTTAAATATGCTATGTGGACTAGTTGTGCAATTCAGGAAGGCCCTGTAGTGTTTCTGGTCCTAAGGTAATTGAAAAGTGCTTTGATCACTTTTAGTTACAAAAAATGTATCAATCTAGAGTCTGCATCTGAATTGAGGAGGAGAGCAGGAGAGTTAGGAGTCAGGGATAGTCTTGGCTCCTTAGGGTGATTTTTCTTCCTCATGGGGCTTCTGTGGGCTTCTCCAACATGCCCTGCTCCTCCTTCTCCACAGCTCCTCTTCCAATACAGGCTCCAACTGCCTTTTAGTTTCTGTATCTGAACCCATATTTCCCATTGCTTTCTGCTGAGATTGCCTTACTCCTTGTAACTCTTGGGTCATACCTACCTACTTGGATGGTCCTTCAGTTTGCTGGGAAACATGGGGAGCAGAGAACTAAGTATTGAAGACCTCTGTCAAAACTGACACAGAAAGATTCCTATATTCATATCTGGTCACAGATAAATAAAAACGTTGTAATGTGGGTAATGCTACACTGGGCAAATTTTGAGAAGAGGTACAGTGTGGTGTGATGTGGTGTAAAGAAACATATACTTTGGAGTCAGATGATGTGGTTTGGAATCTGACTCTGACATTTACTTACTAAAATTAAAAAAAATTGAAGCATAATATACAGACCATAAAAGTTACCATTTTTAAGTTTACTATTGAGCAGAATTATGAACATACACATTGTTGTGAAGCCATTGCTAGCATTCATTCTCCAGAACTTTCCATCATCCCAAACTGAAAGTCTGCACTAATTAAACAATAACTTCTCTCCCCCAGCCTGTGGCAACCACCATTTCGTTTTCTGTCTCTTTAAAGTTGACTACTTTATGTATCTTGCGTTAAGTGGAATCATACAAGATTTGTCCTTTTGTGTCTTCTGACATTCATTTTTGCATCTGTTTATTAAAGCTAAAATCTACCCATGGTACGAGACAATCAGTATCATCCTTGGCACAGTGTTTGCCTTCAACACGTTTTCTTCACTTAATCTGATTTACTTAGAAAGGGCGAAAGGACACGGACCTCCAGGGCCCGGAAAGAGCGTGCGCCTGCGCTCCGTGCTCTCTAGAGGGCGGACAAGGGCTTGGCCTGACCAGAGCAGAGATCTCGCGAGACTGTCAGACGTATGGCGTGAGGCGTGGGAGGAAGATTGAGCTCTCGCGAGAACTCTTCCTTTCGGCCCTTTACTTGTTCGGGCCGGTGTCTCTCCGGGGAAGCTTCCACTCCGATCGCCGGGCGCTGCGCTTGGAGCTGGTAAGAACCGCAGTGGCCATCAGGGCTTGCGCGACTCCTTCAGCCCTCACACTCTGGGCTGCTCCAGGGCGCCATGATCGCTTGGCCACCGGGCCTGGGCCTGCCTTTCCCGGCCAGCCTTTCCCTCGACCCGTCCTGTCCGGGGGTCACCTTTTCTTGACTGTCGGCTGGCCGGAGGCTGCTCTCTCCCCGGCTTTAACACACTCTCAGCCCGGGGGCCACCACCTTCTGCCTTTCCGCCTTTCCCGGCCCCGGGAGTGACAGCTGCACGGTTTTGCTCGCTCTCGCTAGGGTCTCATGGGAGCAGAGAGGCTCTCGTTTTTCCAGAAGGGGCCCAGAGCATATCCATGCCTGCACTGTTGGGTGGAAACGCGAGGAAGATCATGTTTTTTATGGCCGTCTGTGTGCCAGCACAGCGTTACCCACCATCTCCTGTAATACTCCTTGCAGCCCGAGAGGTAGCCTGATTCTCTCTCTCTCTCTCTCTTTCTCTCTCTCTCCCTCTCTCTCTCTCTCTCTCTCTCTCTCTCTCTCTCTCTCTCTCTCTCTCTTTTTTAACAAATGAGAAGAGCAAGTTTTGCTCATTCCGTGATTCATTCCACCAACAATCATTTATTCATTGCCTATGTGTTCAGGGTGTTGAGGCTATAGCAATGAAAGCAAATGGGCACAGCAATTATTTTTGTAAAACTAAATTCCTGTGGCGGGGCAACAGTAATATAAAGTCTTACGTGGCATGTGATACAAGGAATGATGCGATCAAGAATGACAGCAGTCAGGGCACTAGAGTCTGGCAGATCACAAAAGCAGAGCTCTTCACAGTACCGTTTTTTGGCGTCTTTTAATCAGGGTAAGGTTTTCCATAGCATAACTGTCTTTTGGATAGCTTTAGCTTTCCAGCACCCATTTGGTAATTTGGAAATGTGGTCGTATGGAACTCTTAAATTACTTCCTGGGGTTAGGGTGAGACGGGTATAGTTGGCTCATTTCTGCACTGGTGTCCTAGCCTGACATTTCTGAACTTGAAAGGCTATCAGACCCTTTGAGGAAGACTTACCCGGATGGTCCAGTGGAAATGGGGGGTGGTGCATGGATCTTGTAGCTTACGGAAGTTACTTGGTTTGCTTTTCGGAATGTTTGCTAGCTTGTCCATTTGTTAAGAAAGATAAATAATACATGTAAGGTCTAGCCCAGTAATGTTTCTTACTTTTATTTCTCCTTCCCCTTTTTTTATAACACTTTTGTCTTTTGTCCCCAGGGAAAATCATAGGGGTCTAAAGTTTTATGGGATTTTGTGTTTTTAATGTTTATTTATTTTTGAGAGAGAGTATGTGAGTCAGGGAGGGGTGGGAACAGTAAGAGGGAGACACAGAATCCGAAGCAGGATCCAGGCTCTCAGCTGTCAGCACAGAGCCCAATGTGGGGCTCAAACTGACGAACTGCGAGATCATGACCTGAGCCGATACCAGATGCTTAACCAACGGAGCCACTCAGGTGCCCTATGTTTTTTTGTGTTTAAATAAACCTCTATAATTACATTATCACGGTTGGGCAAACAGGTATTTCAAAAGTGGAAAAACATGGTGAGCCATGTAAGGGAAGGAAAATGTGATTCTCACGGGAGGGGCAGGGGAGGAGATATCTTATTTTAGAATTAGGTAGGACTTCCCTTTCCACCCCATTTTATTAAATCAGCTTAGCTGTTCTGTTCCAGAATCCGAGGAACTTGTGTAGGGGCTTCAGAAAACTGCAGGATATTCTGACACATCCTTACCCCCATTCGAAACCCTTTTGGCTAGTGTTTTATAATAATTTCCCTCCTAGAGGAAGGGAAGGGTTACCATATTGGAAAACATTCAGAACCAGTCATCATTGCTGCTGATGGATTTTTAACTCTCAGTCTCTTATCTCAAAGAATTAATATTTCCTGCTGAGGTTTTGGTGACTCAGTGGCACAAATTCTCCTCTAGATTGCAAGTTCACCAGTTTTTCTTCAGAGACTATTATAAGTACAGTCAGCTTAAGCACTCAATAAATATTTGTTGAATGAATACATAAAATCTTAATATTTAAATGACCCCTCTAACATTGTGTGGCTAAAGAGTTAAGATTCAGACCTGGGATTAAGGTTAAATCTTGGTTCCTATACTTGGAAGCTTGTGATTGTAGGTAATACATTTAACCTCATCAATCCTTAGGTTCCTCCTCTTCCTCCTCCCTCCTCCTCCTCCTCCTCCTCCTCCTTCTCCTCCTCTCTCCTCCTCTCTCCTCTTCCCTTTTTCTCTTCCTCCTCCTCCCCCTCCCCTTAGGTTCTTTATTTTTAAAATTGTAGTAATATGTATCTTCAATATTTGTGAGGACTAAATGAGATAATGTGTAAAAGAAAGCCTTGGTACAAAGATATATTAAATATTTACTGAATTCATTGAACAAATATTTATAGAACACCTACTATATAACAGTGAAGAAAAAGACAAAGTTCCTTCCTGTGTGGAACTTAACCTTCCAGTGTGTTTTCTGAAGTGGGGTCAGAAAATAAATGGTTTCTTCATGTCAGATTGTCATAAGGGCTATGGAGAAAAAGAAAATATCAAGCAGGACTGTGGAAGGAAGATTTAGCCTGTACAGGATAGTGAAGAATGGCCTCACTGAGAAGACAGCCTGAGGAAGTGAGCAGATCCCCTGAGGATGTAAAGGAGTGGGCATGAGAATATCTGGAAGAAAAAGCCAGGGCCGGGAGGTGGAAGCCTGCTTGGTATGCTGGAGGAGCAGCAAGGAGGCAATCAGGCTGGACTGAGCCAGCGGGAGAGAGGAGTAGGTGAAGAGGCGGGGTGGGCAGCAGTCACGAGGTTTTGGCAGGAATCCTGGAGCTGATCGTGACTTATTGAATTGATGAGCTACATAATAAAATATCTTGCTTTATTATCATACCCCATTCTCTGGCCAAAAGTGATAAAAATAGCTACAGGTATCCCTTGTTTTTTTAAAGCTTGTGTTATGCCACTTTGCTTTTACAAAAGACCTGCACTCATTATCTTCTTTTGCTTGCCAAAGAAATCCAAAGAGGAGTTTTGCTTTTACAAAAAACAGTGAAAAGGGAAAATAGTGTTCAGCGTGTGTTTTGCAGTGAGCCATTGTAGAGGCAGCATGCCACCCCAGCAGCTAGAGTGGCACCGCCAAGCTCCTTCCCTGGGAACTGCACTCGGCATCTCAGCAGCAGGCCACCACAGCTTTGAACTGTGTCTGTGAGCATTAGTGCTTTATCTCCATTTATTTTGTGCATCCATTAGAAAGATGTCACAAGGTAGCAGAAAATCCTCAGAGGGGGACCCTTTTTGGGGTCTGGGAATGCTCAAAAAATTTTCCATATAAATTAATAGTAATTGCTTCTTCACTTTATGCCATTTTAACTTAATGAAAGGTCACATAGGAACGCTCTACTTTTGGATAATGGGGGAAACTTTAATACCTATATAACTCTTTCTGTGTGTTAGGCATTACATATCTAAGTGCTTTACACTTAATCAGTCTTTGGGGGATTAAGAGTATACTTACCTTGATGAGCACTGAGTTAATACATGTAATTATTAAATCACTTTATTGTACACTGGAAACTAATACAACTATATGTTAACCACACTGGAATTTAAAAAATAAAATATATTAACCGTTGACTTTTTCAAAAGAAATGTACTAAGCCTCAGAGGATTAAGTCTTGTCACTATGCATGATATACAATCGAGTGTGTTCCTGGTTCAGAGTGCACTTTCTGAGGCATTGCTGAAGTTAGTGGAATCACTGTTTCTGTTTATATACCAGTTAGGTTGCAAGTCTAAAGTGACTATAAGCCTCGAACCAGTATGTATGTCTTGGCTTAAGAACAGTTTCATGAAGGCATTATAGATGTTCCTGGCATTTTCATTACTCTTCTTGCTACTTTTTAGCTCTCTTAATTAAAGCTTTTGTCTACATTTTCATTTAGGCTTTGTTTCAGTTATAGGTATGTCTGAGTACTTTGTTTCAACATAGAGCCCACAAACAATGTCAGTGGCCTAGGCTGATAAGTGAGCCAAGTTACTCTACTGAGGAGCTTTAAATAGAATTTCTGTGCTTGTCAGTTAAAGGAACTGCCCTATAGTCCTTTTCAGCTTGTCTTTGCTTGTTAAATTATAACACTGAGTCATAACATTGCATCTAGCCTACAATACCTCAGAGCCTGACATGGTAATCATTCTTTTTGAATTAGGTAGATTCACTGGCACGCGAATAAAATTGTTATTTTGAGACCACTCTTTTTGCTTCTAATATGAATGATTCATTATAATTCTCTTAGCTATTCTTATCCCAAGTTGTCATCCTTGATTTTGCCTGACTTGATTACTCAGTGGAATCAAGATATTCTTCTCTGGGGCTAGAAGTATGTTTGGGGGCACTTTTGAGGCTTCCAATCCTCTTATCCACCATTACCTAGAGTCCTCTACAAATGTGATAATTTGGTTCAGTGAAGGACTGAATAGTTGACAAAATAGGCTAAAAAGGTTTTTTTTAAAAACAGATTATTTTTTAAAATTTTATTTATTTATTTTTGAGAGAGAAGGACAGTGTGAGCAGGGGAGGGTCAGAGAGAGAGGGAGACACAGAATCTGAAGCAGGTTCCAGGCTCTGAGCTAGCAGTTAGCACAGAGCCTGATGCGGGGCTTGAACCCAGGAACTGTGAGATCATGACCTGAGCTGAAGCCAGACACTTTAGCGACTGAGCCACCCAGGCGCCCCAGGCTAAAAGGTTTTTGATTGTCAGTAAGGTCACTGATAAGAAGTTAAGTCTTTTAATACTTGGAAAATTACTGATTTCATAAGAACATAATCTTAGGTATCTTTTGAGTTTGACTTTGGCATTATTGCTAGTCCTACAAGATTTAGAGAAGGGGAAATAAAGCACATATTCACTTTTGTGGGAAAAATACACAAGATATTTATCATAAAATCAGGGATAAAATGTTATTATTACGGTGATAGTGGATGAGTAACATGTTTTCTTCTCCTTGACTGTATTATAGCCCAGACTTTTCAAGTTGAAAATAGGGCAGGGCCCCAGTTCTGAAAGCCTACCAAACTTCTGTTGTGTCAGCTAGAATTTCTGTGGTACTGCAAAATCTTGAGAAAAAAACATATCCAGAGTTGGCTATAAATACAGTTAATATTTCCCCTTTAACTTTCAGCTTTGCTGATGTTTGTGAATCTGTATAGCTGAGCTTTGATAGATCTGGTGTCAGGAAAGATACTTCTTCTCTGTGCATATCCTGGGATCATGGTTTCAGCAGCAATACCCTGCCAGTTTTGTCTTGTTTGAAAGAAAACTAAAAGTAAGCCTTCTGTTAGAATCATTTCCACCTCTGAAAAACCTTTCTGAATTAATGCAGGCCTTAGTGTGACATCATAGTGATTATCTGTGTTTAAAGAAGGATTATGCCATACTTATTCTGTAAGTCTGAACTTGGACATCTGTTTATCATTTATTTATCCGTTCATTTATCAAACATATATTAAGCCTCTGTTGAGTTTAGGGTCACAGCACTGCACAACTCCAGGAACACCATTCTCTTTAAGTCAGTTCAGTAGAGTGTGTAGTGTGTGAAGGGGGTTAATGCCAAGACCCCCTTACCAGGCCATCTGTTGAGCATAAGGGTGAACGAAGCCAAGTAAGACATGATACCTTCTCTTGGGAATCTTCAAGCTAAGGAGGCAGGCATGTAACATGTAATGAGTGGCATGTCACAGGTGTCATGCTGGAAACCTATACAGAATATAGTGAGTCCAGAGGAGGCAGCAGCTTAACTCTGTTGGCTAAAACCATTGAGGAGAGAGGTGCTTGGTCAGGAAAGGCTTCATAGTGGTGGCAACTTGGGCATAGTTAGAAAGTGGACAGGAGGGAGAAGGGAGCTGGTGCTGCTGACATAGAGAGTTGGGAGAGCCAAGTTGGACAAGGTGAACCAGCCTGGACTTTGCATGGAACAGCTGTGTAGCAGATCGTGCTGTGGGGGTTTCTCTGGAGAGACGGGAGAATCACGTTGGAACAACAAAATAGAGAACTTTATTGCCTTTATTAGAAATTTGGACTATATCTTGTAGGTAAGTGGGGAGTCATTGGAAAGTTATAGTTTATGTTCTCTTTAGATGATCTACTAGGAGTGGATGGTTCATTCGTTCTGAGATTGTTATTATTGTTGAAATCTTGAAGCAGAAGAAAGGTAAAATGCCTTTTAGAACATAATCATTTTATAAAGATGCAAGGGCAAATAATGAAGCTTAAGGAGCTTGCAAAGTGGTTTGAATGCAGAATTTATGATTTTTTTCTTCCCCAGTCTTCTTATGTTTATGTAATAATTTAATAAATCACATCATTGTTGGCATAAGCTGACAGAACAAACACTGACTTTCAGTAACTGTAACTTGGGAATTCAAGTGAGGGAGGGTTGGAGCATTTAGTGTGTGGAGGCCTTGGTTGGGATGTTTTAGACGAGTGTAGGGATTATCAGCAATGTAGGTGATGGCCAACATAGTTTCTATTTTATGCACATTGTATTTTACAGGGACACCTAAAAGATAAAAATTTTGACATCAGTTATAGTTTGACAGACTGAGAATTCCTCCTTTCTAGCCATTTGACTTAAAGTACAAAGGGCCATAGGGGTGCCTGGGTGGCTCAGTTAGTTAATCATCTGACTCTTGATTTTGGCTCAGGTCATAGTGTCATGATTTGTGGCATTGAGCCCCTGTGTCAGGCTCTGCACTGACATCATGGGGCCTGCTTGGAATTCTCTCCCTCCCTGCCTCCCCTCCCCACCCAAAATAAATAATAACAAATAAAAAAACTTTAAGAAATTGTTTTCTCATTCTGTTGGGGAATGAGTGTCTGAAATCTGATCCCAGAGACTTTGTGCATCATAGATAAAACAGGCGCCTCCACAAACTCTGTTCATCTGAAATCTGAGGGATGCTTAATTGAAGGTCATGACATTTTGTGCTTTCTTTTTGTCATGCGGTTTTGCTTTACTCTTATTATTTATAAAAATCATTTCATATACAAGAGCAAGTATTTTACATTAATAAAACTGGTTGCAAGGGAATGACTTGAGCTGTCTAGATTTTATTTTGTCTTCTGGCCTGATTGGATATGCAGGCTGTAAGGATTGTTTTTGGAGCAAAGGGCACCAGACTAGAAGTACCATTAACATGATAATCATATAGGAATACTCTGTCAGGTAGTGTCCTAAACATTTTACATGTATCAATTCATGTAATTCTCATTGAGTTGGGTCCATTATTATTGTCCCCATTTTACAGACCAGGAAACCGAGGCACAAATTGGTTAAGTGACTTGCCTGTAGTTAGCATCTAAGTGGGAAGCAAAGTTTTGTAGTCAAATCGTCTAGCTCCAGAGTCCATCCTCTTCTTTGTATTCGTGCCTCTCTAGGTAACGCTCTCATTTTAACTTACGTATTCTCAGCACCTAGAATAGTACTTGGCATCTGGTAGGTTCTATAAGCAAGCTTTTATTGAATGAAGAGCATCCATGACTGTCTTAACAGCGGCACTGGACTTTGGCCGTGTGCCAGCATGTGATTGCTGTGAGAGACAGACACTAGGGTACAGGTAGAGGTGTGTCACACATATGAGGGGATGTCTGGGAGGGTCTGGAACAAAAGTCAAGGGCCGAACCTCAGCTAGGCTGACAGTGGTGATCTCAGGAAACAGGCTACTAGGAAGGGACATTCCAAAAATAACTCGGTAAGCCTTCTGACTGACCCACGTTTATTATTTCTCAGTTATGATTAGCAGCAAAACCCTTAAGTGCTAGAAGTCTTGACGATTTGGGGCACGGAGCGCGGCGGACACAGGATAAAGGTTGGAGAAGCAGGGCCAAGGAGAGGCTGGAAAGGAGCCCCTGGCGTCTGTAGGCCCCTGGCTTCCGGCAGCGGCGGGGCGGGGGTGGAGCTTTGAGAGAGGCTGCGGGGGACCTCAGGGTGGTAGAGCAGGATGGGGGCGTCCCGATGGGCGGAGCCTCCAGGACCGCCCCCGGCGCCGACGTGCGCGTTCCCGGCCGCCGGGGGCTGCTGCCACTTGTGGGAGGGGTGGGGCGGGGCGCGGCCCGTGGCTTCGGGGACCTTCAGCACTTGAGTCCAGGATAAAGCAGCCTCCGGCTCACCTGGCTGGTGGCGTGGCAGAGACTGGGCGTGCGGGGTACGTCGGGCAGCCCAGGGCGGCAACGGGAGCCCTCGGAGCCGGCTCGCCGCTCTGGGCAGGGGAAGGGGCTCTGTGGCCCGGGCTGCGCGCAGGCGTGCTGAGAGGTGACCCTGCGGGCTGCGGCTTCCTAAGGGCGACTATGCTCTTAGAAAGTGTTGGGGAACCTGGAAAGTTGCATGAGTCATTGTTGCTTTTGAACTAGAAAAGTCTTGGCTTTAGGTGGGGAATTTTGTGGTCCATTTTCAGTTACTGCTTCGGAAAGTTGATGTACTGGGGTGGATTGCTTGTAATTAGTTGTATAAAGGTAGACCGATTCTATCGCAGTGAGCTCTGAAGTGTTAATCTTGAAATATGCTATAGTGATTTCATTATTATCTTTGTTTAAGTCTCTTCAGGCATTAACCTTTATTTGCGAGGTATAAAAAGTTACGGAGAATCAGATCCTGAATTTCAAAAATACTTATCTTGATAAAGATTTAAACGTGGGCTGGGGCTAGGGTAATATATATATATAGCCTTTGAGTGAATGAATTGTGAAATAAAAAACCTTTTTTTTTTTTTAACAAGAAAGAACGTGTGAAGTGAAGAAGAAATGTCTCATGGTAAAATGGAACATGGACTATTATTTCATGATTTTTTTTCCCTGAAAATTTGTACAAACGGTCCATTATATATGGTCTCATCAAAGATAACTAAATTGGCAGTATTTCAAATTTAGTAATCCATAAAACATAGATGTATGCTGTGGGTTGTTGTTTAGTGTGTGGGTTTCTAGCAATGATTCGGATGCCAGGAAAATAACTAAAAAGAGGACCACTGTTTTTTGGAGAGGAAGTCAGGTGGGTAGGGTGACAAATACTGAGAGCTGGAAGGTGCAGTTAGAGATGACCTGGTTTGTCTTCATTCAGACAGACGGATGGAATTCTGAGTGATTGTGATTCAGTACAGGATCCAGGGCTGCTGCTGTGTTCTTCATGTTTGGGACTGGTACTTGGCAGTATTTTGATTATTCTGAACACGTCATGATGTGCACGAGCATTATTTATTTTGTTAGCATTTTCCAAGGAAGAAAGTTCTGAAAAACTGTCTTAATTGATTGAGGACTATGAAAATGGACAGAATCTTAACGGAAGTTATTTCAGTAGTACAATAGTATCCCATTGGAATGTTAATTTCTTTTTGTTGTTGTTTTTGGAATGTTAATTTCAAACTCTAGAATTGGTAAATAAAAATAATTTGTGAGTGATCACACACTAAAAGAAGAACAAGTTGTTCACAGAGCATCCCGGACTAGACCTTAGGAACTTTAGTTCTAATCCCAAACCTGTTATCGTTGTGGTCCTTTAGATAGGTCATTTAAATTGTCTGGGCCTTTTGTGGCTTCATTTGTAAAATGAGAATAGTCTACTGAAGAGGTGTCAAAGAGTTTTTCAACTTTAAATTGTGGTTTGTGTTGGTCACAAGAGGGTTATTGCTTTTTGGAAATTTTATGGTTAAACCATATGATAATGACTTAGCTTCATTTGTGGTTAGTTGCTCAATTCTGGTTTCAAGGTCTTTAGATTTCATAATTAGATTTGTGCAAACCACTGTGCAAAGATGGCATATATAGTTTGTAGAATTCTGGATTTTCCTGGAGCTTTATTTGAAGGGTTTGTGTGTCTTTCCCTCCTACTTCCTCCTACCCTCAAATCTAGGACAGGAATCCTAGAGGCAGGGAAGTTTTTTGGGTTTTTTTTGTTTGTTTTTAGGTTTCTTATTTTATTTTTGAGAGACAGAGAGAGACAGCACGAGCAGGGGAGGGTCAGAGAGAGAGGGAGACACAGAATCTGAAATAGGCTCCAGGCTCTGAGCTAGCTGTCAGCAGAGAGCCCGATGCCAGGCTCGAACCCACGAACCATGAGATCATGACCTGAGCCGAAGCCGGACGCTTAACCGACTGAGCCACCAGGTGCCCCAAGGCAGGGAAGTTTTAGAAGCACTTAAACTTTAGACTTTGTCTCAGAAAATATGCATTTAAGACAGTCTTCTTTTGAAGGTGGTAGGGCAGTGGTTTGGATTATAAAGATGAATAAAAACAGACATTTTAAATAGTCTTTAATTGATTTGCATTTTAGAATGAGAGCTGATTTTTGGTCCAGTCTTTTTAAAGGTAAGAAAATAGGCACAATAGGCTCTCAGATCTGAAACAAATGGTGGATTGTTGAAAATGACTATATGAACTAGTTACTTCATACATGTCTCTCTGGATGTGACATTTAATAAAGCTTTCATAAAGCTAGGTCAGGCTTTACCTCATTGTGATTTGAATTCACCTGTGTAGTGGAGCTCTTAATTTCGGTTCTGAGGGCTTCCTCCTCCCTGCAGTACAAAAAGGCAAGTCTTTGCAGAACTACTTTCTTGGGATCTAGGCTATAGAAGCTGACTGCCCCCTCCACTGCTGCACAGGGAGGTGAGGGAGACAGCCCAAGGCAGCAGAGAGACCAGCATCCTGGTACTGACCAGAAGGAAATGAAACTGGTTTTCTTAGTGGCTGACAAATGGGCTCTAAAGATCCTTATTAACAAGATGACTGTTTTGAAGGATAGCACTCATTTTAATTTGAAAACGTGATAAACATGTAGGAAAAATCAGTTTTGTAACTTAAATCTCATCCTGCCTTCTGTCCATAGCTGATAAGGAGAAAACCCAATTTGCCATATTTTGTTCTTTTTAGACAGTTGCATGGTACTTGTGATTGAGGGATCTAGTAATAACAGTCAGCACTTAGATGGATTTCAGTTTGCCACCCATATGTAGAGCTCTGGAGTTTAGACATTGTGATGTGCATTCTAATTTAATCTTATTGATTAAATGTTATGCTGTGCCAGGCATTGTGGCATTCCACACAAATGGTGAAGACCTAAGAATGGGAAATTTGGCACAGGTCAGATTTGGTTAATAATTGGAAAGACAACTAAACATGCTTTGCATAGAACTCTAAGTGCAAAGTGCAGTAACTTGTAATGAGGTGACACTCCAGTTCTCCAAGTTTAAGCCAGCACTTCACTGTGTGGCACAGGTATTTTCAGAGTCCCTACAGTGTGCACCAAGTATACACTAATTCCTGTGCTCAAGACATGGCAGCTTTCAGTGTGAACAAGAAGTGAGCAGAGTAGTGGGGCGCCTGGGTGGCCCAGTCAGTTAAGTGTCTGACTTATGTTCAAGTCATGATCTCACAGTTTGTGAGTTCAAGCCCTGCATCAGGTTCTGTGCTAATAGCTCAGAGCCTGGATTTTGCTTTGGATTCTGTGTCTCCTCCTCTCTCTCTCTGCCTGTCCTCTGTTCATGCTCTGTCTGTCTCTCTCTCTCAAAAATAAGTAAACATTAAATTAAAAAAAAGTTAGCAAAGTAGTTACAGCTGGTGTTGGAGTTTTGAGGGTTGAAAAAATTTCCCCCAGGGATTCCTCTCAAATTTAGTTAAGGAAGCCCTTCCTTTTTAGAAGTCCTTACGGGGAGGGGCTCCTGGGTGGCTCATTGGGTGAGCATCTGATTCTTGATTTCTTCAGCTCAGGCCATGATCTCAGGGTCATGGGATTGAGCTCCATGCTGAAGCATGGACCCTGCTTCAGATCCTCTCTCTCTCTTGCTCTCTCTCTCTCTCTCTCTCTCTCTCACAAACCCTGTATTGGATGAGCCTCACTTCTCTTATCTCTCCCTCTCTCTGCCTCTCACTCACTTGCACCCCCTCTTTCTCAAGAACAGATTCTCTCCCTCTGCCCTTCTCCCCCCACCCCCACGCACACACACACTCTCTCTCTCAAATTTTTTTTAAAAAGTCATTATGGGGAAACAGACTAAGGTAACAAAACAACAGTTGGAAATTAGAAAGTTTCCTGAATTGCTTTTAGTTTCTTAGAGGATCTCTAGTTCCTCACTTGGATCATTTCCTGAGATGGTCAAAAGAAAGCCTGTTAGGCTTCTTCCTCCCACTGTTTTATTTCTGAAAGTGGGGATCACACTGCTTTTGTCCCTTTCTAGCTTCTAGCTAGCTATCTGGTCCTAACCCTAGGCATGAAGATGCAGTCTAGGCCAGAGTTCGCTTTGTCTCAGATGAGGAGTCAGCCACTTGGAGGACTCTACACTGGGTAGGCTGTTGAGCTCAGAGCAACCTTCTCTGAGAAGGTCCTTGCTTTCAGAACCGATAGGAAGTTCTTTCATCTATAGTCTCAGATGTCTCATGTTAATCCTCCTCTACCCCCTACGGGTGATCCTGAACAAATCTAAGCCTTTTTTGACAGGTCGCCAAGTATTTGAATGTAGTAATCATGTTCTCCCAGAAACTTCTCTTATCTGGGCTGAACAGCTTCCCTTCCTGGAGAAGTTTTTCATGGTTTTAGAGTCCCTTTCCATATTCTAAATGCCTTTTCTAAAGTGTGTTATTCAGAAAAAAATTTCAAATTTAATGTAATAAACATGGAAGAGATTAGTCCTGTGACAAATGCGATACTGTTGGTAAATGCAAATAGTTTGTTATTTTTCTTAGACCCTGTACAGTGCTACCTCATGTAGAGCTTAATTAAAAATCTTCATCCTCTTAAAAACATTTTATTCTCTTTTACTTTGTCTTCCCCCATTCAAGTTTTTAAAATTTATGTTTTGTTGAATAAGATTTAACAGCTGTGTAGAGATTGTTTTGGAATCTGTTTTCGTCAAAATCCTGTGTTAACCCCAACTTTAATGTCTGTCTTCTATTTTTATACATGTACTTAGGGAAAACAGTTGAGTAATTGGGGAAAACATACCTCTAAAAACTTCACAGGCTGGCTGCGGTCTGTTATCCTTTGAGTTGTTTGTAAAAAAAATAACCCATTCAGTTGTAGTTCTATTTAGCTCATATTCACTTTGTCCTCGAAGACAGTGTATAACCTTGTCACAGGCCGCACTGTAAAGCATCCAGATAGATTGTGGCTGCAGGATTATGTTGAGTGGCCAGTTTAGTTAAACTATTCAAGAAGGAAATAATTTTGGTATCACACCCCTGCTGGGCTACACTGATTACTGCTTTTTTCTAAATGTTTAGAAATGATCTCTGATTCTAGGTCTGTCCATGATAGACACCAAACGTCTTCCAGGGGTTTTGTCAAGCTTTGCTTCATTGTTTTTCCAAGGCTCTTCTATCTCAGTGTCATATTATGTCTTGGTTATGTGCTGTTCTTTCACTTCTGTTTCTTATTGCTTGTAAACCTAGGATTGTTAGAAAACTCCCTGTAGCTCCCACACCAATGCTTATTAAGCACTTCCCTTATATCAGAATCCTATGAAAGTGTTTTGTTAGATTTACATTCTTGAGAACTTCTTTGCTATGAACCCATCCCTAAGTTCTTCCTAAATTAAAAAAAAATTCCATCTAAAAGAGAAAAGGGGGAAATACATTAAAATTTCCTTTTTCTCAATAAATTTAGGTATATGCCAGATCTAAGCAATGTTCTACACTCTGTTTACCAAGTTACTGGTTTGTAGCTTCTTTCCAAAGTAATTATGGATCCTTCGAGACCTTTTAGTCTTCACCTCTAAATCTGTAAGACAAGAACACATGCCCCCTGTGATTTTATATGTGTTATAAATAGAAATTTATATTCTAGTGTTCCTTTAACTTTTTGGAGGCTATATATTGCTGTATCAGTTTAGGAAAATTACCGTTTTTAAGGAACAGTCTGTTCACATGCAAGTGTCACTATAGATGCCTAGAATTAAATGGCAGGAATGCAGTAGTGTTGAGCAGGAAGGAAGAAACAGTATTTATTGATATACAATGTGCCGGCTTGACTGGTGGACATAATCTAATTATGTTAGTTATTGGGAACTGGTTGTAACGCTCATTTGGGGGATGATTGAAAGGTTGTTTTTGGTTGCAATTACAGTGCAATTTAGATTTTTTTTTTTCTTTCAAAGGAACAGTGAGCAGAATGAGTGCCTCCCAGGACCAGAGTGGCTGCTGCAGTAATAGAGAACCCCTTTTGAGGTGTTGTGATGCACGGAGGGACTTGGAGCTTGCTATTGGTGGAGTTCTCCGGGCTGAACAGCACATTAAAGATAACTTGCGAGAGGTGTGATGTGCGCTTTTTTCTTCCCTTGTCTGGGCTTTTAGCACAGGGCTGGCTAGAACATGGCCAAGGGCTTGACTTCTCAGTGCCAACCAGAAAGTCGCACCCCATGCCTTGGATGGGATGCCTGAAATGTTAATACTTTTGATCCCCAAGGGAGACTAAACAGATGGTAGAAGAATCTGGAAAACCTTGTACCACCATAAAGAGTTAAGATCGGCATGCATTGTGTGTGGTCCCTGTGCCAAGCACTGCCATCAATAAAGCATAACAAAATGAATGAGCACTACTGCTCAGCTGTGTCCTTGATGCATAAAGGGTGGCACTTCATCATGTCCCCTGCCATCTTTTAACTTGGTGGTGGCGTGGTTCTATAAATAACTTTATCTGTTAGAACAAGCCAGAATGAAACCTTTTTGTTCCATTGACCTAATAGTACTCTGTTGGTGAGTGGGAAGACCAAGTATTACATGACTTTGAAATACAACTTTATTATATAGAAAAATTTGTTTTAAAATTGTTTCTTATGTGAATTCTCATGGATAATTTATGGCCGTTTTGATTTCTTTCCTTAGGATTTTTATATTTGTCCTTTTCTGAATCTCTGTTTATGCTTCCAGAAACATTTAATTTATAGTTTTACTTAAACTGTCTGCCCTAATGGTCTTAGCTATTGACATGTAGCTGCACATCTCTTTACTGAATTGGCTTACTGTAAATGGATTGCTCATTTGTAGAGTGAGAAAAAAGATAAGGGCTATTAAGTTAATACTCCTGTCTTATTGCACTGATGAATTTGTAAGACTATAGGTTTTCAAGTTATATGGAAAACTGAGGGGGATCAATGTTACATATTATTTTATTTTCTCTTGATTACTTAGGCCACCCAAATAAACCGGTTCCTCTTCAGAGGGAAGGCGTATTGAATAAGGAGTTTAGAGCCTATGAATGTCTTTATGGCTGGAATTCTTACATTGGGTCTATGGGGCTTTGGTGGCTTCATGGGTGGGCTTTGGGACCTAAACCCTGAAAGTAGAGGCAAAATTTTGAGTATATAATATGTATTTTTCTGGGGAGATGCTCCATAGATGTCACTGGGTAACCAAAAGGATGTGTGACCTGCCCAAAGTTTAAGAACCTCACCATTCTGTGGGAAACACTATTCTTGGGGCTTACAACAGTAGTGAAACTAAAAGGTATGCATTTTCTAGGTCAAAGCCCAGATTCACAGTTGCATAAGCCGTCACCTGGAATGTCTTCGAAGTCGTGAGGTGTGGCTGTATGAACAGGTAGATCTCATCTATCAGCTTAAAGAGGAGACACTTCAGCAGCAGGCCCAACAGCTCTACTGGGTAAGGTGGTAATTGGTTTGACTGTGGCTTTTGGTTTCCAGAGAATGTCTTTCCTATAATTAGCATTAATATAGATCAGATAGAGGTTTAATCTCAAGTGCTAACTTGTTAACTTGGATATACTCGGTGTGGCTAGATGGTTTCATCTTTTTCTTACAGTTACTGGGCCAGTTCAATTGTCTTATTCATCAACTGGAGTGCACGCAAAACAAAGATCTAGCCAATCAAGTCTCTGTGTGCCTAGAGAGGTAAAGATGTTTTTTGTTTTGACTTTTGGCTCTTTGGCTTTGATATGTTTTTTGAAAAGTCAATTTTTTTTGAGAGAGAGAGATATCAGGAGTGGGGGAGGGGCAGAGAGAGATATCAGGAGTGGGGGAGGGGCAGAGAGAGAGAGAGGGAGGGAGGGAGGGAGGGAGGAAGGAAGGAAGACAGAGCATCCAAAGCAGGCTGTGTGCGGTCAGTGCAAAAGCCCAGTGTGGGGCTAAACCCTGTGACTACTAAAACCTGCAGGCTGTGAGATCATGACCTGAGCCAAAGTCTGACACTCAACTGACAGAGCCACCTACGCGCCCCTAAAAAAGTCAATTTTATAACTCATTGTTTGTTTTGGATTTAACTTAAGACTTCTCTTTTTCTGTGATAAGGTCATCCTACTTTATTTAATATTACACTGGGTGGTACATAGTAAAGTCATCTACCCGTGATGAGTTTCTTAGAAAAGTTGTCATTTCAGATTACTCACAGTTTGGCTTTGTTTTAGATTAAAATAGTTACTTCTTAAAAATAGTCAGATTTTGTTTATTTTTTTCTCCAGGCTGGGCAATTTGACCCTCAAACCCGAAGATTCGACTGTCCTACTTTTCGAAGCAGACACGAGTGCTCTGCGCCAGGCCATCACCACATTTGGGTCCCTCAAGACCATGGTGAGTAGTGTTAACCTCAGATAATTCATAGTGCACTTCTCAGATCTGTGGACTCTTAGATGGTCTTTAAAATACCACATTTTTACTGTGAATAGTGGCTTTCTTGAGAATTTTGTAAACCAGAAGTTTCATGTTCTGAGTAAGTTGATTGAACATTAGGCTGTGGTGGTTCTTGGATTGTGGTACTGATTCACTGATAATCTCCAGAATTCATCTTGTACTTATTTATTTTATTAAAATCTTTTTATTTTATTTTTACTCATTTTTTAATGTTCACTTATTTTTGAGAGAGAACACACAAACAGGCAAGGGGAAGAGAGAGAGAGAGACACAGAATCCAAAACAGGCTTTAGGCTCTGAACTGTCAGCCTAGAGCCCGATGTGGGGCTCAAACTCACGAACCATGAGATCATGACCTGAGTCGAAGTCAGACGTCCAACTGACTGAGCCACCCAGGCGCCCCTTTTTATTTTAGTTTTGAGAGAAAGAGAGACAGCACAAGCAGGGGAGAGGCAGAGAGAGAGAGAGAGGGAGACACAGAATCCGAAACAGGTTTGAGGCTCTGAGCTGTCAGCACATAGCCTGATGCAGGGCTCAAAGTCACAAAACTGTGAGATTATGACCTGGGCCAAGAATCAGATGTTTAACTGACTGAGCCACCCAGGTGCCCCAATCTTGTGTCTCTTTAAATAAGGCCACACTTTTTTTTTTTAAAGATTTTATTTTTAAGTAATCTCTACACCCAGCATGGGGCTTGAACTTACAACTCTGAGATCAGGAGTTGCCATGCTTTACCAACTGAGCCAGCCAGCAGGTAAGGGGCAGAGAGAGGGAGACACAGAATCCCAAGCTGTCTCTTTTGTCAATGAGGAGCCCTACACCAGGCTTAAATTCATGATCTGCAAGATCATGGCTTGAGCTAAAATCAAAGTTGGATGCTTAACCAACTGAGTGCACCCTGAATGGTCTTTAAAGAACCAAACATGTTCTCACTTGGGTCTTATTAAAAGCAGTAATAAGGGTGCCTGTGTGGCTCAGTTGGTTAAGCATCCGACTTCAGTTCAGGTCATATCTTGTGGTTTGTGAGTTCAAGCCAGACATTGGACTCTGTGCTGACAGCTCAGAGCTTGGAACTCGTTTCGGATTCTGTGTCTCCCCTCTCTTCCTGCACCTCCCCTACTCATGCTCTGTTTCTCTCTATCCTTCAAAAATAAGTAAACATTAAAATTTTTTTTTAAAGCAGTAATACTACCAATTCTGGTGAATTCTCTTGTATGATAATAGTTATGTAGTAGATAGAGAATTCTCAGATTTCATAACTACTTGTAGGTCATTGAGTTTAGCATAAAGAATATTTTAGTGAAATGGTAATGGTTTGCTCTGTGTTTGACATTTAGGAATTAAGTGTCACTTTTTTTGGAATGAAAGCATAATTTGCATTTCAAAGATTAATTTGCTTTTATTTTGTAGCAAATTCCTGAGCACCTGATGACTCATGCTAATTCATCATCAAATATTGGGCCCTTCCTGGAGAAAAGAGGTTATATCCCATTGCCAGAACAGGTAAAATGTCATTTTGTTTCTGGCAAGGGAGTTATTACTTGGCTTATATTTCTTTTGGGTTTTGACTGAATCACTTTTTTTTTGGCTACCATTTATTTATAAAAAGACACAAGTGATACTGAGTTAGTTTATGCAATTAAATTCTCCTTTTGAGACTGAATGACAGAAATTTAGAGGTTTTATAGATGTTAAGAGAGAAAGCCAATGTTAAGAATCCATAAGAAATTATCGTTAGCTCTCTGATTGGGGTGGTTCTCTCTTGGGGAACCTTCTCTTTATAATTCATAGAGCAGATTTACTTCTTAAGGGAATGTGAATATAGGCTCCTAGATGTTTTGTGTTGGGAAGAACCCTGGAGATGAGGTATGCTGCTTCTTTTATAACTGTGAAGATGGAGGCTTAGGGAAGTCATGTGACTTGTACAGGGTCAGCTGGAAGCCAAAATTAGAAAACTTGGGTATCCTTTCTTGGTGAACTTTTGACGGCATTTGGCACTGCCTTGTTAAGCAGTGAGGTATTATGTGATTAGCAGAAGGCCGCCTCCAGCACCGTGGCTGTCTCTCTCAGTGAATGGCTCCTGGGAAGCAAACCTGCCAGCCGTCATCAGGCTCCTTACATACCCAGCACCAACCTCCAGGACTGGCTCACGCAGAAGCAGGCCTTGGAGAATAGTCAGGTGTGTTGCTGCCTTTATTGTTTCTGAGTAGATGCAGTAATATATGGGTTTAGTTTTTAACATTTAGAGTATGTGTTTAAGTTTTTAGTTCTAGTCTTGAAATACTTTTATGACATTTTATTACAAGTGATACCTCTTCACTATAGGTAAGTTAGAAAACAGAGAACTATAAAGAAATACAAACCCATAACGTCAACATACAGAGGGAACTTTTAACATTTTCATTCATATGCTTCCATTATTTTATGTGTACATATACTTAAATCTGTAAGTCGTTTTGGCTAGCAAGATTTTTTTCTCCAGTAGAGCACAAATATATTTCTCTTTCATTTAACTTCTTCCATAAATAGTTTATTTTTTCCTTCATGGTATATTTTATTGATTGGCTATAACTTAAACTCCACTTTTTCTGAGTATAAACAAAGTTCCTCTGAACAGCCAGGAGTTAATTTGTGCACATCCTTGATTAATTCCTTAACAGTAAAATCCTAGGAATTTAGAAATTGCTTTTCTAGAATATAATTCTGCACACCCTTTAAGACTTTTGATATGCACTGCACTGCCAGTTTGGCTTTTCAAGAAGTTGATAGCAGTTTATATTCAGAAGAATATGCAGAATATTGAGGGTGCGTCCTTCTCTGAAACTTGTCCAATAGCAGTAGTCATTTATAAGCTTTGTTGTTTTCTTTGAATTTGATACAAAGTAACAATTTTACTTTTGTTTTGAAGTTTCTTTGATTATGGAGGTTGAGTATTTTTCATGTTTATTAGCCTTTGATGACTTGCCTAATCATATCATTTGTTCATTTTTTCTTCTTTATTCATAAAGGCATATTATGTAGAACTCCTAGCTACTTTTCTATCAAATATGCTACAGATGCTTCCTCCTAGTTTATATTTAATATGTTTCAGTTTTTAAAAAACCACAATTATGTTCTTCAATGATGTATTTTAATATCCCAGCAGAGAAATTCTTTGTGTGTTGGCCATACGTACTTAAATTTAGAAACACTGGGCAGTGCAATAAATTTGCATGTAGAACTCTTGAACCCCAAAGCAGTCATAACATACTGGTGAACTAATACCATGTGCTTCTTACGTAGACTTCTGCCAGAGCCTGCAGTTTCTTCAGTAATGTCTGGGGCAACCTGAAGGGCTTAGAGAACTGGCTCCACAAGAGTCAGCAACAAGAGGTCCCCGAAAAACCAACTTCCCAAAAGCGTAATAGCTATTCTACTACCAATTCTTACTCCATTGAAATTGAAAAAGTTGGAGATCTGGAGCTTCTTGATCAAGATGAGATGGATCTTTCTGATTGGCTGGTGACTCCTCAGGAATCCCCAAAGCTGGAGAAGCCTGGCAAAAGCAGCTGTGAAGCCAGTGAGAAGTTTAAGCTCCTGTTCCAGGTGTTCCAGGAGCCCTACAGTGCAAGTGATTGGCTTGTCAAGCCCGATTCCTGTACCAATTGTCGGGGCAACCAGCCCAAAGGTGTGGAGATTGAAAACCTGGGCAATCTGAAGTGCCTGAATGACCACTTAGAGGCTAAGAAACCCTTGTCCACTCCCAGCGTGATTACTGAGGATTGGCTTGTCCAGAACCATCAGGAGCCATGCAAAGTAGAGGAGGTGTGCAGAGCCAATGAGCCCTGTACGAGCTTTGCAGAGTGTGTGTGTGATGAAAACTGTGAGAAGGAAGCTCTGTGTAAGTGGCTTCTGAAGAAAGAAGGGAAAGATAAAAATGGTGTGCCTGTGGAACCAAATCTTGAGCCTGAGAAGTATATAGATTCCCTGAGTGCGTGGCTCTGTCCTTCCAGAAAAGAGGCAACAGAACAAGCTAAGACAACAAAGGCAGTGGCTCCTTCTAGTATTGTCAATTCCTTCAAAGTCATAAGGAGCAGTCCCCTGTCAGAGTGGCTCATCACCCCCTCCCGCAGAGAAGGATGTCCCAAGGAAGTGCCTAGTACAGAGGACAGAGCTGGCAAACAGAAGCTTGTGAACCTCTCGGCCACAACTGACGAGGTCTTGCCAGGAAGCAAGATGGGAAACCTCAGCCAGTTATCCTCAGGGGAAGACAAGTGGCTACTTCGAAAGAAGGCCAAGGTGAGCACAGCCATCACAGTAACACCATTTGAAATGTATTTAATAGACTTGTACTTTCTTAATCCCAACCTTAAATATGTTAACGTTGTTCGGTCTAAGTATTAATTTTGATGCCATATTAGAAAAGAATGGAAGATTTGTAATTATTCAGACTGAAATTTTTATACATTTTCCAGGTTCCCAGTCCCCACCCAGCCTGTTTTATTGGCGGTCTATGGAAAAGATTAAACAGCTGTACCTTTGCTGTGGCTTATTAGAGATAATGGCCAACATTTATTACAAAATGGCCAGCATTATTCCTTAGACACTACAGTCTTTAGAAAGTGAATTAAGTTGGTCTCTTGCCTCACAGTTGTCCTGTAACAACCCACCCTTTTTGCCTTTTTGTCTTCTTGCAGGAAGTATTACTTAATTCACCCCTGCAGGAGGAACGTAATTTTCCCCAAGACCGTTACGGCCTCCCAGCAGTTTGTGACCTCTTTGCCTGTATGCAGCTTAAAGTTGACAAAGAAAAGTGGTTGTATCGAACTCCTTTACAGGTGGGTGTACAGGCCACTGGTGTTCAAAACAAAACAAAACAGATTTTAGCAGCTTGTGTTTTGTCTTCTGTATGAATTCATACTTTGCCCATTGAACTCCTTTCCTGTTAATGGTATGTGTATGAGGCAAGGGGGGCCCGGGGGATCATAGCAGTTTCAGGTATTTCACTTGAACTTGCTTTATGAAATAACTAGGACACCCCTGAATGTGACCTTTCAAGAGGATACAGCAGTCGGGAATTTTCAGAGCTTGTGTGGATTCTAATAGTTTATTGAGAAATTAGAGCTTAAGGTGGGGAGAGATTTGCTTTTATCCTATAGTGAAGGGATTTTTAATCTGTGGGCTTTCTTTACAGATGTGAAGAGATGGAACACTGAAGTCAAGCAACTTTTCTGCAGATTATCACACCTCCATGAGCCGAGTGACTGTGTGGCTTGCCAAATCATTGTGTTTCTGGGCCTGCCCAGTCAGCTTCATTCCTTTCCTGCCTAATTTTGAACTAGTGAAGAGAAATAAGTCATCTATGAGTTACTGTGTAAAAGAAAAAGGCTGTTTGTCGATGCTGAGGTGATTCAGTTCCTTCTTACAGAAGTATTAACTTAAATTCACCCTCCACTAGAAGCACAGCATCTTGGTGGCTAGGTCTTTTTCATAAGCCTCCACAGCTCCTTAGATTGGGTTGTTCCTATAAGTACATTAAAACACTGTAGTTTATAAAATGAAGTAGTTCTCTAATGTGTGTCGAGGTATTCAAAAGCTAGTAGACGTCCCTAACCTTACTTTGATTGCCCTCCTTTAGATGCTTCCCTTGCTGTGGGGTTTTCCTCCGTTGGTGGTGGAAGTAATGATTCTTCTGTTTAATTAATTCATATAGTGTATTTCACACAAATAAGTTAACTCTGCCAATACATTGATTTTTTTTTAACCAAAAGGTGTATTAACAATCTTGCCTTTTTTTTAACATTATAAAACTTTACATGTCAGATTCTACATTATTTTTCTCCTTTTGAAAGAGACTCCGCTACTGCAAATTTTCTTTTTCCCTTTTCTAAATGTTACTCAAGTATCTCCTGTATTTAGAAGAGCTCCACATTGCTTCAAGACTGTATTCAGGGTAGCCCTAGCCACTTGAAAATATTCTGTACTCCAGGCAAGAGAGCCCTAGTGCTGACTCATCAAAGAGCAAAAGGCAAGACTTGTTGGAAATGCAGTATTTGAGCTATTTACTATCCTGAGTTATTGGTGCAGCCTGTGTAAATGGAAGCTGAGCTTGACACCTGGTGCTTTTAACTAGGGATAAAGTGTCCTCCCACTGCAAGCAGAGCGTACCTGTACCTCCAAGAGTAGAATGCAGTGACCTTTTAGTGAATAGGCTGTTTTGAACATTTGTGCCTTGGGGTGTTTACTGAAGCTTTATGAAAACTTAATGTTTTCTCAGTATCCTTAAAAGTCACAGACGCTTTATGAAGTTTCTCTGTAGGAAATGGGGTTTATAATGTTTTTAAAGCCGTTTTCCAGGTCTTTAAACTATTAAGCCACTCAGCTTGCCTGTGTTATTGTGAATAAAGTTTGTGATGTGGTCATCTAGGAAGTCCTTTTGGGGAAACTTCACAGTTCTATAGTCCTTGCCATATAGTTTGTTACACTTCTTGAACCACAGCTGAAAAGAGCCTATTTTTTGGCCCCCATCCCCCCAAATACCACTTAGAACTTTAAATAAAAGTGGCAGGTAAAAACTTAAGGAGCCTTTTCTTACGTTGCAGGAAAGTTTCTAGTTTTTGAGGTTTAACAATGTATTCCTGATTTTACATTGATCACTATGTTAATGAGTATGTAAAAGATTCTTTTGCGTTGATGCATTTTGTACCTCCCTCCATTAAAAGCATAACAGCCAGAGTTCTTGTGTGTATTTGTAAAAACTACCTTGTCACAGAATGTTCTACCACATTAAACTTTGGTTAGGAGTACAGCTGAGAAACAACTTGAACATAAATTGTTTTTATATTCACTTAAATATTAGTGTATTTTTATGAAACTTAAATTACTAACTTCATTTTTAGGCTTCTCCGGCAGACATAACATCTACCCTTCTAATTTAATTTTTAATCTGTTCTGTATGAAATATATTAAACTCATTTTTGTTAAAAACCAGAGGCCTTCAGCCAAGGTTCAGTGCTTTCCTGTCAAATTCCTTACTAGGTGCATGCTAGAGGCCCTACTGTTACTCTTTTCTTTCCCATCCTAATAACTATCACTTGTTTTGTTGTGTATGTGTAACGTGCAGTGCAGTTTTATTTAAGTTCAGTTCATAGATGACAAACCTCAGAAAATTAAGTAACTTGCCCTTACCTCCTTTAGCTTTCCCAAGGCTTCCTTATTAACTGTAGCTCTTGTCTATTTCGACTCTAATTATCTTTCTAATTACCCTAAGTAAGGAGAGGACTTAATGAGTACAAAGTTAAGCATGAATGTCGGACAGACTATTCACTACTCTAATGGCATAATGGTTCATCTCAAGTATCTTGAGGTTGTTACATCTCAATTCTAAGACAGAAAAATTGTAGCCTCGCCGTTAATGGTGCCAAGTAGGCCTTCATTTCAACACTGCCATGAAAATGTGTTGGGGCAGACAGAAATGCTTAAGAGTCACTTTCACTTTATACCCAGAAAAATGGTTTTATTTTTTAAAAATGTTTATTTCCAGAGAGAAAGGGAGAGAATCCCAAGCAGACTCTGCAGTGTCATCAGAGTCTGCTGTGGGTCTCAATCCCATGAAAGTACCTGAGCTGGAACCAGCAGCTGGATGCTTAACTGACTGAGCCACCCAGGTGCCCCCAGAAAAATGTTTTAAATGGAGAAACCCACTGTGTTTACACTGGAGTTATGACTTTAGTTCTATTTCCTTTTATTGGGAATACAAGGCAACATTACAGTTTCAGATCATTAAATAAACAAATGCGGTGATACACTACTGACAGCCGTCACCACCTGAGTCCTGTGAGTGAGCAGTTTTCCATTTCGTGGGCAGGGGAGAACCGCATCACTCAGTCACCCGACGGTTTGGCTTCAGCTTGGGCTGGAAAGAGCACCAGTTCTCATCAACCAACCATGATCTTCACCATAGCAAACTCCAATTTTTCAAACTAATTGTAGGAAGAAAGAGTAACTCCAGACTGACCTATAAATTGATCTGATTGGTACTAAAGTGTCCTCCATTCACAAGCTGGCAGATCTTCAGAGTGACTGTTGGAGCAAGGAGCCTTTCATGTGCTCCCAGTTATTATACAGTGCATAGAGGCTGGTAAGCGTCAGTCCCGCTAGCCCACCTCGTGCTACCCCTCGAAAACCGCCTGGGAAAGGAAAAACAAAAACAAAATAGCTTTGTACTGGACAGTGTCCCAGCATTAAAGAATTAAATAACATCATGAAATCGAGACACACGATTTATGTTTATTACTATTCCATCTCAAACAAACACTAAAGTTAATATAAGAAACTAACACAGGTTCAAGAGAGAAAATCCCTTAAAGCTACCTGTTTAATACCTATACTGTATTCTCATTCACAACCATTTTTTCTCATTTTTAATTTTATAATTTGTGGCTAAAATCATGAGCATTAAATACTTGGGATTTTTCTCAATCTCACTTGTTCTACATCACTTCAGACAAGATCTTATGCATATTATTGAAGTCTCAAATCAGTAATTTCCTGTTAGTCATACTGTCTAGACCCTCACAAGCACCACCAATCGATTTACAGCTGTAATATAAACAAGGCGACACCCACTTTGGAAACAGTATTAACAATCTTTGGACTCTGGACTGGTCCTCTATTAACTCTGAAGACTCAAGAAGCGGTGGTGATAAGAAGGCTGTAGTCAAGCTTTGACTTAAGTACTGACACCCCCAGCCCTTCCTTTCCTACACTGACCTATCAGACCATTTTCTACAACTAATGAGCAATGAGGCACTGAGCATCATCATACTTCCTGAAAAACATCCAAAGACTAGACTTTGAACTATTTTTACTTAACAAAAACAATTTTTCACGTGAAAAATGACTAGCAATATAGATTTCACTTGAAATGCAAAAACAACAATGTTTTATAATCAGTTATCTGAAAACAGCCCTCAAGTCTATTAAGATGACTGGGAGTACCCAAATAAGCTTTGCTTTTAAGAAATAGCTTGATGGTCTCCATTGGTTTTACAAACAAGTTGATACCATAAACTTGAGGAAGCCTATATTGTACCAACGGAGTATTTATTTTAAGTCATGTGTTAGGAAGGCAAAGGTGGAATGGAGCTGTGGTCCTGTGATTACCTTCTTGGAGGCCCTCTGGCTATGACCCAGTAAATTCTGTGAAATTCAGTGAGACCAAACATTTCTGCAATGAATGTCTTGCCAGATGGCTTCAGCTGATAGATTAAAGGGCCACTCCCTCTAGGATCCTCTCTAGTCTGAAGATGTTTGATAGCTGACCTGAGTAGGCTTCTACCATGAAGTGCCCTAATTATCACTCTTAGACAGAAACAGAAACTGCAGGCATCATCTTATAAACAGCTGTCAAATATGGGGGTGGGTGGGTAGGTGGAGAGATCAGAAACAATTAAAATTAAATGGGAGCTCTCTCCTTGAAGCCCACGTCATCTCTTGCTCTGTTTAGACTAAATATCGCAGTTGAGTTTTGCACCTGTATTCAATGCAGTTGGAAAATTCTATATTTACACACTCAACCTGCTAACTCAAAACCAACCTGCCCAGTTTAATAAAAAATCCACTTTACTTCATGTCTTTGACTAGTAAGTCAACAAATTTTAGGGACTGAAAGTAAACTATAATTAGACCAAATTACTAAAATAAGAAAAACTACGAAGCACAAGAGAATAAATGATATTTGCAACGGCATCAGAATGGTTCAGTTATTAGATCTAAACTTTGTAATGAGGGTTCTTTCAAGCAGGTTATAAAAAATATAGTACTCCATTCTGAGTCAACACAAAAGAAAGGTGGCCTCCCTGCTGTTTATTAGCGGGAAAATGATGGAGGCCAGGTAACTGAAAGCACAATACTTTATGCAGATGTTTTCATGGGACTAAATATTCAACCTCAGACTAATTCCCATGGACCTTTGGTTCATTATAGACACACAGGGCTCTGAACTCTGCCCACTGTTTTGGAAAAAGCTGTAAATTGTTTCTTGGAGCTGGTTCTTTGCCTTGAGTGTCCATTTCCCTACATTAGTTCTCAGCTATCAAATAACAAGCCTCCCTGGGCAGAGGCACTAGGGGTAAGCAAACTGCTAACTAGAAGACTAAGACCTTTGGGACATTAATGGCACATTGTCTGTTATGAACAACTGATGTCCCAGGAAGCTTTCTACTTTCTGACCAAAATGAAACTTAGTTCAAACAAGTCACCTAGGGGCGCCTGGGTGGCTCAGTCAAAGCGTCTGACTTTAGCTCACGTCATGATCCCATAGTTCATGGGTTCGAGCCCTGCATCGGGCTCTGTGCTGACAGCTAGCTCAGAGCCTGGAGCCTGTCTTTGGATTCTGTGTCTCCCTCTCTCTCTGACCCTCCCCTGCTCATGCTGTCCCTCTCTCAAAATATAAATAAATCAAAAAATTTTTTTAAAAATTTAAAAAGCCACCTAAAAAAAATTTTTTTTTTTTTTTTTAACATTTATTCATTTTTGAGAGACAGAGACAGAGCACAAGTGGAGAAGGGGCAGAGTGAGAGGGAGACAGAATATGAAGCAGGCTCCAGGCTCTGAGCCGTCAGTATAGAGCCCAACCAGGGCTCAAACCCGCAAACTGTGAGATCATGACCTGAGCCAAAGTCCAATGCTTAATCGACTGAGGTGCCACCAAGTGCCCCAAACCAAGTCACTTCTTTGAAGGCTAGAAAAAAGTTATTTCTACCAAGTAAACATTAAGCATAGGCAGTGTTTGACTTACTAATAAGCACAGCTAATTCTGATTCAAGGATAGCCTCTTACATATTCCAAGCCACCTTTTAGTTTTAACTTTCTATTAATTCCAGTGTTTTCCAACTGGTTATGGTAAACATTTGAGGGCCTCGCCTTCAGGGTTTTTGTAACCAACTTTTGTCTAACTAAGCACAGGAAGTTGATTAGCAAATATTCTTGCTTTGAGCACAGTAACCAAATAAGGCCAACGGTCAATGTCTATAAAGCAAAACAAGTGTGAGCCTGGTGTTCTCAGTTTTACCTTCTTTTTGGTCCTTACACAACTCTTCCAGAAAGGACAAATATTATCTCTTCTAAACATAGGAAAATAAGGCCCAAAATATTTAAGCACCTTGTTTGTGGGATGTAGAACTAGGCTGTGTAGAGCTAACATACTGAACTGACAACTACTTTAGTGCAGGGATCAGCATATTTTTCTTATAATGGCCAGAAAGTACATATTTTGGGCTTTCGGGGCCCAAAAGCTATTATGTAGACACTTACATAACCACTTAAAATGTAACTACAGTCAACCCTTGAACAGTGCGTGGGGTTAGGGATGCTGACCCTCTCTCAGCACAGTCAAAACTCCACACATAATTTCTGACTCCTCTCAAATCTTTACTACTGATGCCTGCTGTTGACTAGAAGCCTTACTGAAAACATAAAGAGTTGATCAATACGAATTTTATATATTGTGTGTATTATGTATTACATATTACAAGCAAGCTAGAGAAAAAATATTACTTAGAAAATTTTAAGACAAAATACATTTATAATACTGTGCTGATCAAAGAAAACTTATATATATAAGTAGAATCCTGCAGTTCAATTTCACGGTGTTAATGCATCAACCATATTTAAAAATATAAAACATATTCTTAGCCTCAAGACAGTGAACAGATAGGCATTTGGCCAGCAGGCGTTCTTGGCGCCTGCTTTAGAGGAGTAGGCTTACTTACACACTGCTACGGATACTAAATACTATCTGAAGATTGTTTGCACTATTGTCTTTAAAAATTTTTGTTAAATTTATTTTAAAAATTGAGATAAAGCATACATAAAATTTACCATTTTAACTGTACAGTTCAGTTAACATCTTCAGAGAACTTTTTTCATTTTGCAAAACTGAAACTATGTACACCCATTGAACAGTAACTCCCCACTCCTGCCTTATAATATAATGCATAATTTTTATTTTTTACCATTAAAATTTTTTTTAAACATTTATTCAT
>NC_043701.1:148152499-148211657 GCF_006229205.1 Suricata suricatta | reverse complement strand
CTTATAATATAATGCATAATTTTTATTTTTTACCATTAAAATTTTTTTTTAAACATTTATTCATTTTTGAGAGTAAGACAGAGCATGGGCAGGGGAGAGGCAGAGAGAGAGGGAGACACAGAATCCGAAGCAGGCTCCAGGCTCTGAGCTGTCAGCACAGAGCTCGATGTGGGGCTCGAACCCATGAACTGTGAGATGATGACTTGAGCCAAAGTTGGATGCTTAACCAACTGAGCCACCCAGGTGCCCCTATTTTTAAAAAATTTTAAATGTGTATTTATTCTTGAGAGGAGGGCAGAGAACAAGTGGGGAAGGGGCAGAGAGAGAGAGAGAGAGAGAGAGAGAGAGAGAGAGAGAGAGAGAGAGAGAGGGAGGGAGGGAGGGAGGGAGACACAGAATCCAAAAGAGGCTCCAGGCTCGGAGGCGTCAGCACAGAGAAGGATGCGCAGCTCGAATGCATGAACCATGAGATCATGACCTGAGTCAAAGAAGGATGCCTAACCAACCGACTGAGCCGTCCCGGTGCCCTGAAATGCCGAATTTTTATTATGTTGATACAGGTCTTTGCTCACTTTCACTTTTATTTTATTAAAGTAACCCATATAAATAATTTAAAAAGCGCTAAAAGATTTTAGTGATGCACAACAGTGTGGCACACTCACCATCCCCACCCTCATTTCTATTCCCAAAGTTCATTCTCTGCTCTTACATTCTTATTTCTAAGTGACACAATTATTTTGCAGTTTGTTGATTTTTCAATATTACATTTTACCTACTGACTTCCTAACAGGAAAATGTGTTGAGCCTTATAAGAATGGTATAAAACGTAAGTCACTTACTTTCTACAGGTGATCTCATTTACAAGTCTATGAAGGGAATATATGTTGCCCTCGTATTCTAGACAAATTCAGACAAGTTACTCTCTTGGTGTAGCTGTTGAGTGACCTAGTGCTGGTCAAGCCAAACCCACTTTGACGCCAAAGCCCACTGTCTTTTTCACCATACTGAATTGCCTCCAGAATAGATTAAAAAAAGAAAGAAAGAAATCTATTGAAAGAGGTAAGAACTGAACCAGCCTCATAAATGGACAAATTTATGTATTTGGTCATATGATATACATAAGAAAGGTGTGGGGAAAAAAGTCTGAAAACAGGAGACGACTAGAGCATGGAAAGCTAGGACAAGAAATTTAAATTTAGGTTGAAAAGCAGTGTGTCATAATCAAAGTTTTTTGAAAAAGGAGTACTAGAATTAGAGCCATACTAGAAGAAGATAAAGCCAGAAATAGGGAAGAGGTAAGACTGAAGATAGAAGCCCAAAGTCAAAACGGTTAATGAAAAATACTGTTAAAGAAAACGAAGTTCAGGCTTGTTGAGAAAGAGCAACTCTGATACTAGATAGTGAACTTCACAAATGATGAAATGAAGGGACCGGGAAGAGAAAGGGAGAAATCAAAGGTGATTTAACACTAGAACAGATATTGTTTCCTGCCTCCCCTTTTCCTTTTTTGCTTTCTTTGTGAAAGAGTGGGAGCAGTATGTGTGACTTTCAGCTGCACAGCAGCTCACTTTCAGGCTTTCCTAGGACTGCCTCTGCCCCACCGGCCCCTTCCTAGCAACCCCGGTTCTTCACGCAACCATTCAATTAGCTCAGCTATTTTGCCTCCTGGTATTACGGTCCTCTGAGGACAAATTTTCCCACCAGAATCTTTATCTTTTTGGTGGTTGTTTTCCTGCAGTGGTTATTGTGACCCCAGACCCCTTTGAGAATCTTACAGAAATTTCAGAGGATTTATAACCACTGACTTAACTAACCTAACATCTAACGTGTAAACTCTGAACCCAAAAGAACAAAGCTTACCTTTCTGATAGTTACAATAAACAATTTAAGGCGTGTAAATAAATGGAAATGCTAGTATTTAGAATGTTAAGACTTGAAGTCCAGTTAAGTCAAATTCTTCACAGTGGTCTATGAAGGTCAGTCTTCATAGTGGTCCCTTACCACCTTTATGACCCCAGATTCTACTACTCCGCCCACTGCCTTTTAACCCCCACTTCAAGGCCTTTGTTCTGTTAACCTTTATCTAAATCACTCCTTCCAGGCACCCACCTCACATGCTCCCTCAGCTGTCTTTATTCAAATATCCCCTCCTTGAAGTCTGTCTTAAACACCTCGGAATATACAGTTTCGTGTGTATGCCTTAGTAAGCTGTAGAATGAACTGCTGAAAGATTACCTGAGCAAAGGATCTACATATTGAAAATATTAATAACTGATGGCAACTGCTTGCTCCCTTCTGCCAATATTGTGTCACCTCCCATCACTTGTTTGAAAACTTTTATTTTAATCATTTGGTGCTCATCACAAGTGAACTCCTTGATCCTACCCGCTGAACCTCCCCCTTTGGTAAACATCAGTTACCTATAATCACTTTTTAAAAGATAGTTGGTGAAAAATATTATCTTAATGGTCGATTTTGCTTTTCCCTGGTTGCCTGTAAGACTGACTTCCATTTAGTGGTGATTTGTATTTTCCCCTGAAGTGTTCTGTCAATCCTTATTCCATTTTTTATTGGATTGGTTTAAATGATTTGTTGAACCATTTTATATACGACAGCCCTCTGCCTGTTATATGTGTTACATCTGTTTTAATTTACTGGAAGAATATTGCTGCCAGTAACAAATAAAGAAATCATCAAAAAAAAGCCTGTTTAGCATGTACAATTTAATTCTGAAGGCCAGACACTCATAGTACCTTTTAACAATAACACCTATGTTTACTTATAATGATGAAATGGATTTATAGGTCTTTATTTAGTTTGCTTTTCTAAGATGACCTTCTTACGAAAGACATAGAACGAACAGGTCAGGGGCTTTTGTGAAGGGAAAGGGGGCGCCCCCGCCCATATCTTTTGGTTGCTGATGCCTGGTTTCTGAAGATAAGTGACCAGGCCCTTTAAACATTAGTCCAAAGCTTGTGAACAAGAGCGGAACTACAGCTATTCTTGTTCCGATAGAATACTGGTCATTATTAAACAGATGTCACCTGTCATAGAAAATCTAGTAACATTTCATACCCTTTGAAAAATATTTACATAAACTCATTAAACAAGCATTGGATTTAAACTAAAATCATCCCATCAGAATGATTCCTTTAAATTACCCTCCTTTTGGTCTGACAACACCCATTTTCTCATGTATTGTTCCCCATGATTTTTCTTTCCACAAAACAAGCTCCACATCTAAGTTGAGTTATATTACTTTAATTTCAAACTTCCTCTTTTTAAATTTCTTTTGTTGAAGAGTTGGAAATGCTTTACGTGAGCAAGAATTAGCCATTCCCTAAATGTAAACATGTGTCTTTAACAGTTTGGGCTGGCTCCAGATCAAAGAGTGCCTCAACTCTTTTCCAAATCCCTGAATCTAGAAGTTGAAGTTACATTTGTATTCGTGACACACAAAATTCCCAATTCTGTGCTCTGTCTTAAGTTTATTCTAAACCAGAAATCAGGGGCGCCTGGGTGGCTCAATCGGTTGAGCATCCGGCTTCGGTTCAGGTAATGATCTCATGGTTTGTGGGTTCTAGCTCCGCATTGGGCTCTGTACTGACGGCTAGCTCAGAGCCTGGAGCCTGACTTCAGATTCTGTGTCTCCCTCTTTCTCTGACCCTCCCCTGCTGGTGCTGTCTTTCTCAAAAATAAATAAAACATAAAAAAAAAAAATTTAAACCAGAAATCAATGAAAGATACTGCCCTGCCTTTGTAGACTGATTTTGATGTGTTGAGCTAAATTTAAATTGTTCAGCCAGGAAATTAGGAGCCAACATTGGAATTCTGGGTCAGACTATTTACTTCCTCTATGTTTCACAATTGCAATGGAAAAGGAAATCTACTTGTCACCTGACCTAGAATTCATTTTTGCTTTTTTTCTTCTGAGCCAAGAACTTTATCTTTTATAATTTAAGCTGGAAGTGTCCCAAACTGTGTTATAAATGCTATGACTACAAGGAAGTCCTTGACATAGTTAGTCTCCCATGTCTTTCGATATCAAGAATTCAGCCTTTTCTATCTTTTAAATATGGATAATATGTCCTAAGATGGTAATTCAGCACATTCTTATTTATATTCAGGGATGCCCTCAGTAGAGGAAACGCCACAGCGGCTGACCCCGACCGAGTAAGAGGTCAGGGACTAGTGGGGCTGCGGTGAACTTCAGTGCTCATCTACTGGTGTAAAAGCAGCTCCCACTCAACCCCAGCCATTTGCCAACAGGAATAATGTAAGCTTGGTGTCTTCCATTTATTCAAAAGAAGCTGGAATCCAGATTTTTATGTGAAATCTCCTGTTTCTTAAATAATAATTTGATTCTTTGTAAGCATGGTTTGGGACAAGGAAACTCTTGCTGAGTGAACCCTTGTGCTGCCAGTTAAAGTTTTAAATTCTTTTATCTGATGCTAAAGATTTTCAATGTGAAGTATTTTAAGATTTTTTAAATTGCTTTCTTAATATATATATTTTAATGTTTATTTATTTTGGAGGAGAGGAGGGAGCGTGTGCACATGTGCATGAGCAGGGGACAGAGAGAGGGAGAGAGAATCCCAAACAGGCTCTGCACTATCAGCACAAAGCCTGACGTGGGGCTTGAACCCATGACTCTGAGATCATGACCTGAGCCAAAATCAAGAGTTGGACGCTCAACTGAGTGAGCCACCCAGATGCCCCAATATTTTTGAATGACTGAGCCACCCAGGCGCCTCTGATGCCCCAATATTTTTAATAAGGTTTTTCTATGCCAAGGTAACATCTTCATAGACATAAAAGGTATTTACTGTCTTACTCTACCTGGAAGCTCTGTTTACATACACATGCATGTGTTGTAAGAAGTACTGTGAGCTCGTAGGGATAAAATTCCAAATGTGATCCATTTTCAGTAAAGGAAAAAACTGCTTACTCTCATATCAGGAATTCTTTGATTTCATAATTCTGTTGAGACCTGTCTTTCTGTCTAGTAAAAATGAAGCTAAAATGCTATCTGAAATTTTGATGAAGGAATTTCTAAAAAACAAAAATAACCCCCCATAAAACAGAATTTGCTCAATCAAGTGTCCAATGTGTAAAAAAATCAAACAAAAGTAATTTTCAGAAGCATGCGTATAGAAGCTAGGTAGTTTATTCCATTTAAAGCAGAAATGTGATTAAAAAAAAATTGGGGCCCGTAACCACTTAGGACCTTTTGAAAGCGCTCCTCTTATTTTTGTGCTCATCTATAGAACTGGGGTGTGATGATTATTGCTTCAGTTTTCTTTTTTTTAACATTTATTTATTTTTGAGAGACAGAGTATGAATGGGGTAGGAGCAGAAAGAGAGTGAGACACAGAATCCAAAGCAGGCTCCAAGCTCTGAGCTGTCAGCACAGAGCCTGATGCAGGGCTCAAACCCATGATCCGTGAGATCATGACCTGAGCCGAAGTTGGATGCTTAACTGACTGAGCCACCCAGGCACTCCTCTTCAATTTCAATTAAAATAAGTCATATATATATATTTTAACTTCTACTATTTTTTTTTTGAGACTGTGCAGCACTGTGAGGAGCGGGGTGTGTGTGTGTGTGTGTGTGTGTGTGTGTGTGTGTGTGTGAGAGAGAGAGAGAGAGAGAGAGAGAGAGAGAGAGAGAGAGAGAGAGAGAGAGAGAGGGAGGGAGAGGGAGGGAGGGAGAGAGAGGGAGAGAGAGGGAGAGAGATGGCAGAGAATCTGTAGTGGGCTCTGTGCTGACAGCAGTGGGTATCATGTGATGCTCACACTCACCAACCATGAGATCATGACCTAAACCACAGCTGGATGTTTAACAGACTGAGCCACCAAGGTGCTTCTTAATAAGTTATAAAGTTATATATAACAGTTATATATAACCGAGGGTATAACTTAGTTAATGTTAATTTATTTTCCATCATAGAGAAGGATTTGATATTTGACCTCTACTCAGGTCATTTTGATTCAACTCTTAGGGCTGATTTTTTAATTCAATGGTTCATCTATATTCATAGGAGCATTATTCATAGTAGTCAAAGATGGAAACAATCCAAGTATCCACTGACTGATGAATGGATATGCAACAGGTGGTATATATGTAGAATGGATTATTATTCATCTTTGAAAAGGAAGGAAATTCTGAAATATGCTAGAACATGGATGAACCTTGATATTATGCCAAAAGAAATAAGCCAGTCAAAAGATGACAAATACTATGTTATTCCTTACAGGAAATACATAAAACACCTCAGAGTTCAAATTCATAGTCAGAAAGCAGAATGGCAGCTGCCAAGGGTAAAGGATGGGGAAAATGATGTTGGATACAGTTTTGGTTTTGCAAGATTATATTTAACATTCCTGAACTTACACTTAAAAAAATGGTTCAGATGGTCAGTTTTATGTTTTGTATTATTTTATCAAAATATAAAAACAAAATAACCCAAACTCAAAACAACCATGAGGTTTTAGAGAACACTCCATTATACTGCAAAAAATGTGTTTACTTTGAAAACTGTAGATACTTAGTTTTCAAAGTGTGCTGAGAAACAGCGCTTCATTCATCAGAACCTACCTGTACATTTATACAACATGCCCGTCATGGTTCCTGCTGCTATCGTGTTAAGGTCATCTTCTGCACCTCGTGTTTTCTCAATGATGACACCGAATGCACTATAGAGCAAAGCTATGGGAAAATGGACTGGTCAGTAAAAGAAAGTGATTGAAAGTCAGTATAACAATTATATTTGGATAAATCTATCTTATAGACATTCTATAAGTGTTCAAAGATATATAAAGATCACTTGAACAGTATTTGTAACAGCAAAAGCTTGTAAATATTGTGCCCATCAAAGGGGATAGACCAAGAAAGAGATTTTCTATATAATGGAATACTACATACTCCAAACAAAAAATAGGAAAAACTATACTCATTAACTTGTAAAGCAGGCACATGTATGTACAACTCAGGATATGCAATGAAAACTTTTGGAAAGCTTCAGAAGAAACACTAATAGCATCTAATAAAAAAATTAAATTCAATTTCCTGGAATCCCAGGAAAAATATTTAAAATTTTCACTTATCTCTTATTCATAATAGCTATACTTTGAATTTAGAAACAAAAACACATGCATTTCTACTCTAAGAAAAATTAAAGAAGAAAAAATTGAGGTTTGGTTCCAGGACATGCAAAAACTGTAACACTAGCTCTATTTAGTTTTAACAAGATGTTCCTCCAAACTACCCTTCTCTTGTGCCTGTAAAGATTCCTACTAATCCTTTTCCTTACCTTTCTCAAAATTATGCTATATTTGACCAATGTTACACCAAACTCAGCCTCACAACCCTTCTGTTGTGATATTCTTATACTTCTATAAATGTTCTTCTTACCTTTTATACCTATTTAATTGAAACTGAACTTCTTTTACATCAGAAACACACAAAGCAACTGGCCATCCCAGTTTGCCTCGGACTGAGAGTTGCCTGCAATGCTAAAACTGAGAAAGTCCTTGGGCAGATCAGGATGGCTGATTACGGTGATCTGGTAAGCAACCAAAGAGGAACAAAGGAAGGTGACTGTGTACAGGGTGGGGGCAAAGAGGGCATAAGCAGCATATGGAGGCAATAATTCATTAGGATCTCAAATGTCAATCTGACCTTATAGTGTGAAGATGTACTGATTCTAAATCTCATGACAAAGCTAGGCTATTATTCCATCACAAAAGATGCTTTCTCTATTTTTTCAGTGAGATACTTATATTTTCCTTTAATCTACTACAATTAAGATTTTCAGACTTTCAACTAAGTTACAAAGAAATTCTTGGTTCTTAGGGCATAAGTACCACAGGTACATTTATTATAAGCCACAAAAAATAAAAAGACTGAAACACTCATAAATAGTATAATATGAAAGCATTTGGTCCGAAACGTTATTAAATTACCCCTTGCTCAGAACTGCATTTGTTTTCATTATCTACAAAGGTCCTATATCACCTCTGGAAGTTTGGTCTGGGAAATCTATTGAGATAAACAGAATGCTGAATGGGCTATTAGGAAAACCCAGCAAAAAGGATGCATTAATCTAATCTTACTACAGGATCTTGAACCTTTCTTAACATACAAAGGCATCTGACTTGGACCTGAATTATGTGGACTCCATATCTACTTAAAACATAACTTGGTATCTTGCTTGGACAGAAGAGTATGTAATATCTAAAAAGATTTAAAACAATGAAACATGATATTAGCATCTGGAATTATTGTTATGTTGTTTACGGTCTTTTCCTAAGTATTATTTACATTGTCCATCAGAAGACATTTAAATGCAATTTTTAATATCCTAGGGCCAGAAATTCGGTAGGTCAAATTGTTCACGAAACATACATATTCCCTGCATTAATGATTAATTATTAAGTGAGATCTCTACTTACCCAGAGAACCTAGAGTATTGGCCCAAAGTGCCCCTTGCCTAGTCACCATGTTCAAAATCCTACCAGGGCAGAAAGAGAAAGAATCTGTACTTAGAATCATTATTTCTCTAGCACTTTGAAAAACCATAATTGTAGCTATTTATAATGTACAAACCCAACATGCAAGTTTTCTTAATTTTATTATTTTTTAAAAAAATGTTTGTTTGTTTTGAGAGAGGGAGAGAAGCACGTCTGTGCGAGTGAAGGACAGTTAAGAGAGAGAGAAAGAAAACCGCAGGCAGGAACTCGAGCCCATGAGCCATGAGATCATGACCTGAAATTCAATCAAAAGTTAGACGCTTAACCAACTAATCCACTCTCATGTCCCAGGGTTTTCTTAATTTTATTTTATTTTTAATTATTTATTATTTTTTTTATACAGAGAGAGACAGAGCACGAGAGGGGGAGGGGCAGAGAGAGGAGGAGACACAGAACCGGAAGCAGGCTCCAGGCTCTGAGCTGGCTGTCAGCACAGAGCCTGACGTGGGGCTCGAACCCACGAACGTGAGATCTGACCTCAGCCAAAGTCGGAGGCTTAACCGACTGAGCCACCCAGGCGCCCCTTCTTAATTTTAAAAGATACCTAGTACCTCCTCAGAATTTAGTAAGGCTGGCTTTTATTTATATAAATATAAATGAAGGTGAAACCTCCAACATTTTTGGGCACTGAGTAAAGAAAATTATCACTAAATATAAATCAAATATAAAAAAGCTTTGAATGATAGTCTAGAATGTATTTTATAGAGAAGTTTACCATAATTGGTCTACATTAAAAAAAAGACCAGTCTAATGAATAAACTAGCTTACAATTAAATTTTTTTGGAGGAGAATATGCTTAGGATACCAAATAGAATAAAACCATGGCATGTTATAGATATAAAGCAGAATTATAGGGAAATACTCAACGCGAAGGAAAAAGCCGTCTAACTAGAATACACGAAGCACAGCCGTGTCTGCTCCCAGACTAGAACTAAGCGGCCCAAGTGAGCGCTCAGCACACTCTCAAGGAAGCACAGTCCTGCCTCACACCAGGGCCAGTCGCCACCAGAACAGTGACGGAGGCAGCTGGAGGGAGAAGGCAGGACTTTCCTCTCCCAGCAGTGTAACACCATCACAGGAACGGTTCTATCCGGACAGCTGACTACTGCTGGAAATGATGAAATCACGGTAACAAAGAATGAAAAACTCATTTGAAGAACTTATTTCAATTAATGCCCAATAATAACAAACATTTATATTACCTCTAAAAGGCTTAATTAACATGACAAATTGGTGAAATTCTTTGGTATGCAATTGGGCAATATATCTCCATTACTGGGCCCTTACCAACTTTAATCACCTCTTAATAACCCTTAAAGGCAGAAAGTAGAAAAAAAAATTTACCTAAGTCCACAAAATAATATATAATGAAACTAGACTTTGATGCTACCTAGATCTGTCTGGACCCAAACCTTATCCTTTCAATTTTTACAGGCTGTTTCCTATTATAAATGTTTGTTTATTTTTTAGGGCAATAGGGAGAGAGAAAGAGAATGCATGAGGGAGGGGCAGAAAGCCCAAGGCAGGGCTTGAACTCAGGAACCATGAAATCCTGACCTGAATCAAAGTCAGACATTTAATCCTGAGGCTATCTTCTATTTTAAATGCTTCCTGCCCAGGAATATCAGGATGGTTATTTTTTAAGAAACAAAAGTTATCTTTTCTAGGAGACCTTCTATCTTCAAATTGGTACTTAATGATATGTTAGGGATTTGTTTCAAGGTAATGTGGGAGGGGAGAATGAAGTGAGGCATAACTGGTCCCAATACTGGTTGGCTGATTGTTGAGGATAGGTTATGGTTCAGGGTCTTCACTGTACTATTCTGTCTGAAAACTTGAGAAGTCTTCAGGATTCCCAAGGTCTAATTCTAGCATACCTGCTGCCATCTGCTGGCTAAACAACATAGAAAGAAGATGAAGCTCAACGTGACCTGAAGCAAGACCATGAGGCGACAAATACATACTGTGTGTGACTCCACTCATGTATTATTTAGGGAACATCTACACGGACTGGTCACGTTTTATTTCTTAGGCAGGTAAAGATGTACTACCTTCCCTTCTCCACAAATTTCCACTAAGTTTTAAGAATTTCATGGTAACTTTTCTTTAGCCTTCCATTTCAGAAATGGAGAGTAAAGTCAATGAAATGTTCAATTCAAATGAGAGCAGATACAGTAATCACTCTTATGTGCTCATTTACTACCATGGCCTATGGTTCTGCGTGCCCTTGAACTCTCTAAATAATGTACTAGCAATTCAACAACTTGAAAAGCATGTCGTATAGGCCTGTAGAGTGAGAAAGGTGTAGAAGTTAGGAAAGGGTAGCATGAGCTAATTGAGGGACACTGACTCAAAAATCACTCCTTTAAAAACCTCAGTAACCTGATTCCTTGATTTCTTTTATTTTCAATAAGTAAATTTAAAAAATTGATCAAAACGTATTTGTGATCTCAAGACTGTGCTCATAGAGGTTAATATTCAAATATCGCTATATCAGATGATTACACAAGACTTACTGTACGTTTCTTGGTTTGGACCAGGGCATGTTCTGGGTTTCTTTCAATCCTAGCCGTAGACCGTTCATGGCTCCAAATGCAGCCCCTAGTAAATCACAGTAACAATTCATCCAAATAACATAGCTTTATATTAAAAAAACAACTGCACTTCTGATTCTTACTTTTTATTTAATAGGAAAAGATAAACATAAATAATGGTCATCTATTATTATTATTTTTTAAGTTTTTATTTTTAAGTAGTCTCTGCACCCAAAGTGGGGCTCGAACTTACAACCTGAAGATCAAGCGTTGCATGCTCTACTGACTGAGCCAGCCAGGTGCCCCTAAATAATGATTCTTTAAAAACCTGAAACCAATATTTGAATTGCTTTTGATTTTAAGTCGTTTTAAAAAGGAGAGAGAGAGAGCGAGAGCGAGTGAGTATGCAATTAGGGGAGAGGGGCAGAGGGAGACAGAACCTTAAGCAGATTCCATGCTCAGTGCAGAGTCCAATGCAGGGCTCAATTTAATGACACCAGGATCATGACCTGAGCCCAAATCAAGAGTCAGATACTCAACCAACTCAGCCACCCAGTTGCCCCAGATTTTAAGCACTTCTGACTATGTGGATTGAGGACACTGAAAGAAATGATCATACCCACCTGTCATACAACATCCTCCAATGGTAAAGAAGGCCAGTTCAAATCTACCCCGGGTTTTATTAGCTCCAGTTGGTAAAATAAACTCATCTGTATCCTAAAGGGGTAATAATGAAAACCAAGCTGAGCTCCCCTCAAGACCCAGTACTTGCAAAATGTTTTTATTTCATTTGTCAAAGTAGTTTTTCACAAAAAGTAAACCCTTAAATTAACTAAAATGCAAATATACTTAGTCAAACCAAATAAAACTTTGTGCAAACAGCAACCCCTAAATCAAAGTGGAATGAAATACACAATAAATGCAATTATACTCATTAGTTCTTAGGAGGCATTCTCATTCAGAACTTAGCTTCTCAATGTAACTCTGACAGATTGAAATCAATGTAATTTTCCTTACTTAATGATAAATATGAAATAACAGTGCTAGAATTTAGGAAGCACAGTTCTAGAGAACGGGAAACTGAAAGGTATGACAAGTCACAGTTTACTGGATTGAAATAAACCAGTGTGGAAAAAGAGCACTCTCACTCTGTAGCTACTATTTATTAAGCACAATTTTACTATGTGTAAAACCAAATGAAATTTTAAAAAAGGGCAGAAACTATAAAAGCACAAAAATTTGGATTAGTTATACATGGGTAAAATTACCTTCCTAATAAATAATTTCTTTTTAACATTATATGTGTTAAATGTTTATTTCTGAAAGAGACAGAGAAAGTGAGCAGGGGAGGGGCACAGAACCTGATGTGGGGCTCATTTATTTATTTTCCATGTGTGTGTTTTCTTTTAATTTTTGAGAGACAGAGAAAGACAGCGTGAGCAGGGGAGGGTCAGAGAGAGAGGGAAACACAGAATCCAAAGCACACTCGAGGCTCTGAGCTAACTGTCATTACAGAGCCTGACGCAGGGAACCAACGAACCGTGAGATCATGACCTGAGACGAAGCTGGCTGCTTAACCGACTGAACCACCCAGGCGCCCCCTGATGCGGGGCTCAAACCCACAAACTGTGAGATCATGAACTGAGCTGAAGTCATATGCTTACCCGACCAAGACACCCAGGCACCCCTAATTCTTTTTTTTAAAGCTTATTTTTTACATATTTTGAGACAGAATTTCAAGCGGGCTCTGCACTGTCAGCATAAAATCTGAAAAAGGGCTCAGTCACACAAACTGTGAGATCATGACCTGAGCAGAAACCAAGAATGGGACACTTAACTGACGGAGTCACCACATGCCCATTAATAAATAATTCTTAACTCTTTGGGGGAGCATATATTCTTCTGATAATCTTTGAAAGACATCATCTCTTTCTAGTAAATACATACACAAACTTGATATGAATGCCCAGTTACCCAACAATCCGAAGTTGAAAATGCTGCTGTATGAGATACATGTTAAGAGCATGATTGATGCTATAATATAATCTTAAAAAATTATTTTTAACATTTTATTTGAGAGAGAGAGAGAGTGTAAGTGGGGAAGCGGCAGAGAGAGAAGGAAACAGAATCTGAAGCAGGCTCAAGGCTCTGAGCCACATGATTCTATAATATAGAATTTAAGAAACTTAAAAAAAAAGTTTAAAATAAGCCATAAGCACACACTGCTGGCAACTTGCTAACAAGGAAACATCCCTTTACCAAATTAGAATTTCAGTAAGTGTGTTCCTGATTAGGAAAACTGTAGCTCTGCACTGGGTTTTTATTTTTGGCTTGTGCACACATTATCACCAAAAAATGTACAAACAAGTATGCAAGCACATCTACTTCCATCACAGAAATCAGTTACTGTGTTTCTGATTATAGCTATAGCAGGTGTGAAGTGGCATTTCACTTTGGTTTTGTGATTTGCATTTCTCTAGTAAGTGATATGAAACGTGTTTCATGTGATTATTGAACATTTGTGTACCTTCTTGGAGAAATGCCTGTTCATATCTTTTACCCATTTTAAAAATGTCTTAAAAAAATTTTTTTTTTAAATTTATTTTTGAGAGACAGAGAGAGACAGTGTGAGCAGGGGAGGGTCAGAGAGAGAGGGAGATACAAAATCTGAATCAGGCTCCAGCCTCTGAGCTAGCTGTCAGCACAGAGCCTGATGTGGGGCTCGAACCCACAAACCATGAGATCATGACCTGAGCCAAAGCCGGATGCTTAACCAACTGAGCCACCCAGGTGCCCCTATAAATGAGTTTTAAAAGTTTTACTGAAAAATTAAATATTCTTGATTTAAGTCCTTATCAAATATTAAATGATTTACAGTTACGTTCTCCCAGTTTCTGGATTGTCTTTCCCTTTTCTTGATTGTGTAGTCTGAAGTACAAAAGTTTTAAATTTTTATTAAATTCAATTTATCAGTTGTTTTTAATCACCTATCCTTTTGGCATCATGTCTAAGAATGCCTAATTCATTTTTTAAAAAGTTTTTATTTATTTATTTTGAGAGAGAGTATGCATGTGAGGGGGTGAGACAGAGACAGAAAGAGAAAGAGAAAACCAAGGAGGCTCTGTGCTGGGTGAGGAAGCCGACATGGGGCTCAATCCCATGACCCTGAGATCATGACCTGAGCAGAAATCAAGAATTAGATGCTCGAATGACTAAGCCACATCCATGTGCTCCAGCAGTCACTTTAATAAATATAAATGATCAAACTCTCTAAGCGAAGGTCATAAGACTGGCACAATGACTAAAAATACCATGATCCAACTATACTTTAGTTCCAAAGATACAAAGAGATTCAAAGTGAAATGACAGAAAAAGATTATTCCGTTCTAATAATAAACAAAAGAGAACAGGGTAGCCATATGAGTATCAGAAAAAATAGGCTTTCAATAATAAAAAGGTTATAAAAATATTAATAACACTCTGCTGAACAACAATAGCACAGGCATATGTCTCAAGTGCATATGGGACATTTTCCAAGATAGATCATGTTAGGACACAAATTAAGTCTCAACAAATTGCATCCTATCCAGCTATAACAGTAGGACTTAGAGATCAGTAACAGAAGTAAAACTGAAAAATTCACAAATTCATGGAAATTAAATAACACACCCTTTACCTAAAAGATGAATAAAAAGAAAACATGTTAAAATTTATGAGATCCAGTAAAATGTAAAATGGTATAGCTGCAGTTCCTCAGAAAATAATAAAAATTTCCATATGACCCAGTAATTTTACTTCTGGATATATAACTAAAAGAATTAGAAGGAGGGTTGGAAAAGACATCTGTGCACTAATATTCACAGGAACGATAGCTAAAACACGGGAGCATCCAAGTGTCCAGGGACAGATGAATGGATAAGCAAAATGGAGTATTATTCAATTAAACATACTATCCAGCTGAAAAAAGGAGAGAAATTCTGACATAAGCTATAATATAAATGAAACTTGAGAACATCATGCTAAATGAAATAATCCAATTACAAAAAGACAAATACGGTACGATTCCACTTATTTGAGGTGCTGAGAGTATCAAAAACAAAGCAGAAGGGTGGTTTTCATGGGATGGCTGGGAGGGAAGGAGTGTGGAATGAAGTTAACTGTTTGACAGGCGTAGTTTGTTTTACATGATGAAACAAGTTATGGATATGGTAGGTGGTAATTGTTGCCTAATATTATAAATGCATTTGGTAACACTGAACAGTACACTTAAAAATGGATAAGATGGTAAATTTTATGTTAGTATACTTTAAAAATGTTTAAAAAGGGAGAAAAAAAACACCTCGGACCTCAAAAACCCTTGAAAGGGATTTAATGAAGTTGTATCAGGGAGATGCAAGCCAAATTCCCAGAGTTTTGAAACAAAGAAATAAGGTGGACAGAGACCAGAGTTGGTGCCTCCAGAAGTATGTATCATAGATCTAGTTAGTCTAACAACCTGTCTTTTTTTTTTTTTTTAATAGTAAGATAAAGCACCAAACTAATACATTCATAAAAGGACTAATCTGAATCTTACCTGCACGAGATAACGTGGATCCACATTTAAATAAGGAGACAGAGGGTTCATACCAGTCACTAGAGAGAAAATAAAGCATCATATTTCAATGAAATTTTAAAAGGTTATATCATTTAGTGTTAACTGCGCTGTTTCATTTGTTTTCCAATTTTGATTTATAGGCTCACTTGAATATGAAATTTTCTCCTTTTCTATGTTCATCCTGTCTGGCAGTTTTGAGGCTGCCTCCTCCCGAGGTCCTGAATCCCAAACCATGTCTTCTACTAGTAAAATGGTAGGATTTCAGGCTGTCACACCAAGAAGATATTGGCAATAACACGGGTTAAATAATCAAAGTAGCAGGAAGCAAGGCCAAGGTCATTTATAAAGCTAATTACTCGGGGCGCCTGGGTGGCTCAGGTAATTAAGCTTCTGGCTTCGGCTCAGGTCATGATCTCACGGTTCGTGGGTTCGGGCCCCGCGTTGGGCTCTGTGCTGACAGTTAGCTCAAGAGCCTGGAGCCTGCCTCAGATCCTATATCTCCCTCTCTCTCTGACTCTCCCCTGCTCACACTGTCTCTCTCTGTCTCTCAAAAATAAATAAAATACATTAAAAAAAGCTAATTTCTCTCTACTTAGATGCTTGACATCTATACAAATTGCAAAATAAGACTGACAAGAGACTAAACAATTCCATGAGAAAAACAGTGCTTGGGTTATATGTTACATATAAATATTTTAAGGCAGTTCCTTCAGATTTTAGTATTGACAGCTGCTGACAGAGCTGATTTGCTGCGGCTGTGTAGAGTGTTCTTGTGTTATCACCACAGGCATGGGTGTCAGGACAAAAGAAAATGGAAACTTTCAGACAGCCAGACTTGAATTCCACTAACTTTGATGGCAGAAAAAGATGTCAAAGAAAATCAGCTTTCTCACATTTTAAATTTAATCCTTGAATCCTTGTGCATCTCAGCTGATGCTCACAAATCTGGGAAGTACCCAGTCTTCTCATCAATATGAAATCTATATTCAATACCTATCTTGAACTTTGTTTCTTACCATCATTCTTACTGCTACCATCTTAGTCCAACCATTAAATCTCACCTAGACTACAGTAACAATCGCCCACTTAAACGGACTCCTTACTTGCTCTAGTCCCCTTACATCTTATATAGCCACTAAAATGATTTTTTTAAGAAAAGGAAATCAGCCTTAATGGCCTCCATTCACACTTGTGATCAAATCCAAACTCCTTATCATGGTTTACAAAACACTGCATTAGTGGCCATTCCATGCCCTCATCTCATTATCTTCTACTACCTCCAAGTTCCTTGCAACTCTACAGATACACCGGCCCATCATTTGTTCCTTAAACATGCCAAGTTTGTTTTTTCTAGAGGCATTTGGAATAACCGGTTTCCCTTGCACACCTGCCCATCCCCCTTCAATCTGTACTATACTCAGGTCACAGCTCAAATGTCAACACCCTCTAGTTGCATTCCCTGACCCACTCTAAACAGCATCCTCCTCCCATCACCATCTCATGATCCGGTTTTGATGGCATTACATACACTGATCATTAACTGAAATGTGTTTATTTGTGTTCCCTGGCTTGCTTCAATAATATTTAAGCACCAAGAAAGCAGCAGTTATCTCTTTTAACTATTGGTATCCAGAAAAGTCGTTGGTGGATCCTAGGTGCTCAGTGAATGGTGTTCATCCCTCCATCTCTCAATTCACCTTCTATTCTTAATCAAATTAATGTAACAATGCTTTGTCACATTAAGGTAGTGCCCTATGTGCTCCAAAACTCAGACCTCTTAAGACTTATTATATGTAAAATGTGTTCCAGATTCAGTTTTGGCAGGGCTCTTCTGTTCTTGAGCGTAAGGCACCTGGAGAAGCAGAACAAGTTCTATTCATCCAGCTGAATACCCACAAAGTCACAAACATCTGGAACACATATTCACAGCATTGAAAGAGCACAGGCAGGGCATTCATGCTGCTGCACTTTCGATCTTGCATATTTCCTTTCCTAAAATTCTTAACTTTTTTTCTTCAAGTCCATAGTGACTTTTATTTTAAAAAGTTTTTTTAAACGTTTTTTATTTATTTTTGAGAGACAGAGAGAGACAGCGTGAGCAGGGGAGGGTCAGAGAGAGAGACAGAGATTCTGAAGCAGGCTCCAGGCTCTGAGCTAGCGGTCAGCACAGCCGCTAGCCGAAGCCGGCCTCAACCGACTGAGCCACCCAGGAGCCCCCTTAAGTGACTTTTAAAGTGCAGCTCGCTTCTCAGCTCCTCCAGCAGGCTCGACTCCCACTTCTTCTTTGCACTATTAAATGATTTGCCCTGACAGCTACTTTGTGGTTTCGAAACACAGGACTTTGTTTAAAAAGTTATTTACAGGCTCGCTGTTTGGAATGCATTTACTTGCAGAGCTGTGCTCTCCTCTCAATCTAGAGCCAAGCACACAGCCCAACGCACAAGGAATATGTGGGAGGAAAGATGAGGCACAGTCCTTGGATATAAAACGAAGAGAACATGCAACATCTGAGTCCAGGTCACCCAAACGGAACTTTTCAGGGACCCATCGCTCCAAAAACTCGTTCAGTCTTGAAAGAGGCAGCGCAAACACACTAATTGCAACACTGGTACTAAAGATTGTGAACGTTAGCCCCAAAAAAGGAACAGTACATGCTACACATCTGGTGGAATCGTAAAAACCGCTGAGAAATGTTACAAACTAGGCCCGATACTTACGCGGGACGCCGGCCAGATCCGCGTGCGAGTAACCTGCCCCGCCGGCTCCGAAAAAGCCGGCCAACCCCCCTGTGGTTTTGTTCCCGCTTCCCCCGCCGCTCTCCATGATGTCGCAGCAAGCTGCTCGTCTGCTTCTCACCGCTGCCTCAGGCTGGGTTCTTGTGGTCGGCCGTTGCTCCCCAATAACAGCGGGGAGACCCGCGTTACCACTGCCTCCTTCACACGGTGACCTTCCGGGAGCCAGTGCTCGCTAAATCCTTACACTTCCGCTTTGCGACACTATACGTGCCGGAAGCCGGAAGCGCCTGACGGCAGCCTTCCGGTGGTGGGAAAGTGAACCAAGCCAGAATCAAAGCGGCGCATCCTGTGGCAGGTGGGGGTGCCTGTGGAAGAGGGACGGCAGGCGACTGACTAGGGCTTGGCTCGGGAGGCCAGCGGAGCAGCAACGGCAGAAGCAGGCAGCCGCAGAGAGGGAATGGTGCCGGGAGGCGCCGAGGAGGAGGCGCGGTCCGTCCCCCTCAGGGTTAGTGAATGAGGCGCTCCGCCCGGGCCAGCCCGGGGACTGTGCGCTGCGGGTCCCAAGCATGAGTGCGGGCCCCGGCTGTGAGCCCTGCACCAAGCGACCTCGCTGGGGCGCCGCTGCAACTTCTCCGCCGGCCGCCTCGGACGCCCGGAGTTTCCCCGGCAGGCAGAGGCGCGTTCTCGATCCCAAGGACGCTCCCGTGCAGTTCAGGGTCCTACCGTCCTCGTCAGGCTGCGTCCCGGGGCGGGCGGGACCGCACAGAGGCAGCGCCACCTCGCTTGGTACGTGGGGGAAATAAAGACCTTTGTCCTTCCCTATGGCCCAAACCTCTTCTTGGTCTCTGAGGACCCAGAAACTCCAGTCGTCCCCTTTCCGGTCTTGTGTGCACTACTCTGACGCCTTCTTGCCCAGCCACTAAGGCCACTCGTAGGGGATTGCGGCCACTTTTTCCCGGTTGCGCTTGGTGTGAGAAACCCCGATGAGCAGCCACTCAAGGCCGAAAATGGCAGACTCCACCTATTTGCTTTCTTCGGGTTTGACTGAGAAATTGTCTTAGTTGTTACGGAGGTCTAATTGTGTATGTGAAGCTTCAGCCTCTAGATGGAAAGAAAGCTACAAAGAAGGTCACAATTTCTCTTGATTCAGAGTCAGTATCCTCGGGGGTGCAGGGCTATTAGTATTAGCTGGCATTGTGGTTGTCTCTGGCATACATTGTTGAACTTGGCCTGTCTTCAGATCCTAAAATCTATCAGGAGTGATAGACAATTACAAAAGTCCACATAATAAGGAGTAATGGTTGTGCTGATAGGTGAGGGACATATGGTTATGTTAGGAGTCAAAAGTACTTTTTTAAGAAAATGTTAATTTATTTGGGGGTTGGAGGGCAGAGAGAGAGGGAGACACAGAATCCGAAACAGGCTCCAAGCTGTGAGATGTCAGCACAGAGCCCGATGCAGGTCTTGAAACCATGAACCACGAGATCATGACCTGAGCGAAAGTCAAATGCTTAACAGACTGAGCCACCCAGGCGCCCCAAGAGTCAGAAGTGCTTAATCCTGTCTGTGGGATCAAAGATATCACAGAAGATGAAATGCTTATTTTGAGGACTGAAGAATGATGAAGAGTTAGCTAGAAAAGAGGAAGTAAGGAAGCATTCCTGAAGTGCAGTTGATGCATGCTGTCAACCGGGAGAGTAGTGAGAGATGGGGCTGCAGAGGTAGGCAAAGATCAGATCATACTGGGATATACAGGCAGTGCTAAGGGGGTTGAACTTTATCTCTGAGGGCAACCAGAAGCTTTTAATGGGTTTTTAGTAGGGGAGTGACACATTCATGCCTGTGCACACACACACTTTTTTTTTTTTTTTTTTTTTAAGTCTGGCTGATGTGTAGAAAATGAAGAATGGATTGAAAGGGAGCAGAAGCGCAGGACCAAAGGCGTTAGTCTAGGTGGGAGATAATGTTGGTTTATACTTGGTTGTGGGCAGTAGGAAAGGGGAGAAGTGGATGAATTCAGAGACAATGGGATATGTGGTTTGTATCTCATAAGAAATATGTCTGCTGGAAATACAGATTTGGGGATTCTTGGCATACACGTGATGATTGGTGCTACAGAAGTAGATCAGATCACATACAGCATGTAGAGAAAATAAAGGCAACCTAGGACAGAAACTTTAGGGACATCATTATTTAAGAGTAGACTGTAATGAAGTAGCCAGAAAAGTAGGAGAAAAGCTTGGCTTTTGTTGTGTCCGGCAGGAAAAGAGCATTTCCAAAAGGATGCATTGGTCAACAGTGTAAGACGCTGGACAGAGATCAGGCAGTCTTCAGGTGAATCATATAAACTTAGTTTTCTCAGGACTTAGAGGCAGTGGAGAGTACACCTGAACTAAATATTGAAGGATGAGCAGGACTGGAGCACAGAATGACAGGAGTGACAAGGAGATGAGGCCAGGAAGAGGGGCGGAGCTTATTATGAACAAACTTCTGTGCCGTTTCAAGAAGTTTAGACTTTATTCTGTGGTTAATGGACAGCCACTAAAAAGCTTTTAGGTTGAGAAAAAAAAAAGCTTTTAAGAAAGGAGATAACATTTGGTTAGTATTTCAGAAAAGATGGCCTTAGTGGCCTTTGGACTTCTCTGAATGCAGTCCACTGTATAAATTTCACCTGGTACAAACAGTAGGAACTCTATGAACTGGGTAAATATGCTATATTTATTACAATCAGGTTTCATGAAATAATACTATTATATATGATGCATTCTTATGCTGTATTTTGTTTTAAAAAAAAGTCCATTGTAGTTTGTGTAACACTGGGTTAGAGAAAGTCAAGACTAGACCAGGAGACCTGTTATAGGAAACAAATGCACTTGCCCAAAAAAGTGATGTACCTGGTTTTTTTTTTTTTTTTTTAAATTGGTGCTATTTTGAAGATGGAAAGGAAGGAAATGGATTCAAGATTTAGGAATATGTCAGGGAACTTGGTGATGGAGAATGGAGGGGAGGGGCAACTGAGGGTGACCTCTAAGTACTGTATCTGACTTATTTGCATATAAAGGTGGAAGAGTTAGTTGCTAGTGGAGGGAGGCAGTCAGTCCTCTTCGTTGAATCTTCTTATCTTCTGCAGATTCCTGTAAAAGAGGAATCAATTTAAAATGTGGGCTGTATTTTATTACGTGTTAATATTTCTGAATACTAGGCACAGGACACCAATTAACAAATGTTCAGTCTAAACAAAAACTATTGTTTCAAATTTGGAATTCTTTAGGAACGTGGTATTTAAAATTTTAATATAGTCATTCTAGGAAAAGTAGATGAGGAAAGGAAATGTATGTTCATTCAACATCTTTAAATTTATGTTATTCACCTAACTGGGTATATTCTATTGGTTGAAAGCTGCAAACCTGTATATGGGCAGAATTCAGGGTGCTATTCACATTCTGATGGGAGCTCCCCTTTTCCGCCTTTTCAAAGTACCTAGAGCTTCTCTCCCTGCTCCATGCATGGTCCAAGTATAGGTCAGTGATGGGCGGTGGTGGTTATGGGGGGACTGGAGCTGGTTTGTCCCCCTTCCCTTGAATCATTCCTTCAGCCTCAGTGCTGTCAAAAGCATTTTCAGCCCTCTTTCCTGCTGACAGAACCTGGAGTCTGCTTCCGATTCTGTGTCTCCCTTCCTCTCTGCCCCTCACTGCTCATGCTCTGTCTCCCTTAAATCCAGTTGTCTTATATTTTACATTTTTACTTAATGGTGTAACTATCTTTCAAGTCTCTTAAACTTAAAGCTCAGTGTCACCTTTAACTTCTATCATTATGAAGTCTATAAGGACTCTCATTTCTCAACTTTTATTCTCTATTCTCACAAGGACTAGTTTCGACCTGTAGCCATTAGTTCTCCAACTTAGTTGCTGATCATCTAAGTCACTTTTTGAAGGAAATTTAGATTCCAGCTTCCCTTGTTGACTCCATCATCACACATAGAGACTGAGGCCTGGGGTCTGGCCCTGGGATCCATTAGTTAGTTACCAGCTCCAGCTCCTTAATGATTCAGGTGGTTTGGGAACCTGTGACTTACATCATTAGCCTCCTTGCAGGTTTCTATCAATAGGCTCCTCCTTCTTGCCCCTTCAGATTTACCTTTCAGGCTGTGTATCAAGCGGGACTGGGAGCTTCTTAGATTCGAATTCTGGAATTATAGCTCTGAGTGTGACCTGATACTTTTTCATACCTCTTTGTGGGTCATTCAGGAACCTCTGTGATATGGTCCTAGTTGACTTTTCAATCATATTTTCTGTTGATTTCTTTTTAAGTTCTTTGTATTTCCCTGCCATTGATGCCCTTGCTTATGATTTCCCTTTATTGTGACTACATGATTATTCTTCAAGGCACAATTCAACCCCTATTTATCAGATTGTTCCACCTATTCTAGTTCCCTAAAGTAGTCTTTTCTCAGAAATACCTTAATTCCTTATTAGGATCTCATTTAATACTAAGGTAGTTAAGAACTAACATTTACTGATCATATATCAGATTGTACCTTAAACATCTTGCATGTTATTTAATTTAAACCTCATAATTATCCCAGGAGAGGTACTGTTAACTTGCATATTTACAAATAAGGAATCTGAGCCACAGAAAAATGATATCTCACAAAGTTGCATAGGAATCCAGTGGGAGAACTAGGATTTGAATCCAAGTGGTTCGATTTCAGAACCTGTATTCTCATCCATTAGTCCATACGAGCTCTTTTAGGGGCATTCTGCTTTCTATTCGATACCAATGCATTTATATTATATTTCTGTCTTATCTCCCATTGCTTGAGTGTGGCAGGAATGACTAATCTTTGTTTAACCCACAGAACCTAGGTCAATGGCTTACATGTATAAATGTTGCTATAGGTATTTTCTCTTTGAAGGCATGTATGCATATATATAATTGTTTTGGTGTGTGTGTGTCTTTTTTCCCCCTACAGTTTTCAAACAAAAGACTATTACCAGTTGGATGGACACTAAAGGAATCAAGACAACTGAATCAGAAAGGTATAGAAACATGCCTATACAGAGAAATGAATAACATGATATGTGAATGTTTTATTTTGCTTCATGCTTTTTCTCCTTGCTTTCCCATTTTTCCTTATCTACATTTGTTCATTCTTTCAGTTTCTAAATAATAATGTTTTAGAGTCTAATGTGCCAGGGACTGCCCTATATACTTGAAATACAGAGATTAAAGAGGAATAGTTTCTGTCTCTAAGATACTTAAAGTATAATGGTGGTGGCATACACAAAAACACATGATTATTACGTACTGTGATAAGATCTTGTATAAACAGAGAACAGTGGTGGTTAGCATGTAGGACAAACAATCAGCTTTACCTTTGCAGAAAGGCCTACCAGGAGGTGAATGAAGTTTAACATTTAAAGGAAGAACAGGTGTTTTCCCAAGTTGGGGAAAGGGCATTATAGACATATGTACCAAGTCATGGAGTCATGAAAGAGCATGCTCTGTGTTTAGGTAATCACAAATAGTTTAATTATTGCTGTGATGCTGTGGTAGTGTGGTTGGATAAGTGATTTTTCTATAAATTCTTTCTGTTGTATCACAAGTTCTATTGCCTCATCAGTTCTTTCTATTTTGTTGTAGTTTGCACAGTAAAGAAAACAATAATACAAGACTAGAATCCATGATGAGTTCTGTACAAAAAGATAATTTTTATCAACATAATATGGAAAAATTAGAAAATGTTTCTCAGCTAAGTCTTGATAAATCACCTGTTGAAAAAAATACACAATATTTGAACCAGCATCAGACTGCAGCTATGTGTAAGTGGCAAAATGAAGGGAAACATACGGAGCGGCTTTTGGAAAGTGAAGCTTCGACAGTAACTCTGGTACCAGAGCAGTTCAGTAATGCTAATGTTGATCAGTCACCCCGAAATGATGATCACAGTGACACAGATAGTGAGGAAAGTAGAGATAACCAGCAATTTTTGACACCAGTAAAATTGGCAAATGCAAAGCAGACCACAGAAGATGAACAAGCCAGAGAAGCCAGAAGCCACCAGAAGTGCAGCAAGTCTTGCCATCCTGTAGAAGACTGTGCAGGTTGTCAGCCGGAAGAGATAGATGTGGTGCCAGAGAGTCCCTTGTCAGACGTCGGCTCTGAGGATGTTAGTACTGGACTGAAAAATGCCAACAAATTGAGTAGACAACAGAGTAGCTTAGGAAATTCTCCATTCGAGAAAGAAAGTGAACCTGAATCACCAATGGATGTAGATAATTCCAAAAATAGTTGTCAGGACTCAGAAGCAGATGAAGAGACAAGTCCGGGTTTTGATGAGCAAGAAGATAGCAATTCCTCTCAAATAGCTAGTAAACCTTCAAGGTTCCAAGCAAGAGAAGCTGACACTGAATTGAGGAAACGGCCCTTTTCTAAAGGAGGTGAAATTCAGTTACATTTTCAGTTTGAAGGAGGAGAGACTCGCAGTGGAATGAATGATTTAAATGCCAAACCATCTGGAAGTACTTCTAGCCTAAGTATAGAATGCAGGAATTCTAAGCAACATGGAAAAAAGGATTCTAAAATCACAGATCATTTCATGAGACTGCCTAAAGCGGAAGACAAAAGGTAATTTTTTTCCCACAAGAGTATCTCCAATAGTGTAGTGCATTTTATAATTTTGTAAGGGGGGGTTTAACAGAGTTATGGTTTAGACTGAAGCAAAGAAATAGTTTGTTTCTTTTTAACTGTTTATGATAGATTTGTTTATTTTTGAGAGAGACAAGAGACAGTGTGGGAGCAGGGAAGAGGCAGAAAGAGGGAGACACAGACTCTGAAGCAGGCTCCAGGCTCTGAGCTGTCAGCACAGAGCCTGATGTGGGGCTTGAACTCACAAACCATGACATCATGACCTGAGCCAAAGTCAGGTACTTAAATGACTGAGCCACCCAGGTGCCCCATGTTAATGCTAAATTAAACCTAATTCAAAAAGACCAGAGACAGAAAGTGAGAAGTAAATAAATATTGTTAATTGGATTTTTTTAGTTTCATGATCTTTCTTCTGAAATTTCTGGGGATAATCAGAATTTAAAAATATGAGGTTGATAGTAGCTTATGTTTGTTTAGCCACCTGTCTTGACTGTTATATACTGCACTTTCTCCCCTAATGCTCTGATGTGCAGGCAGGTGATATTGTACCCACTTCACAAATGAGAAAACTGAGATTTGAGTTAGAGAATTCACTGAAATTATAACTTGTGGGTGGTAATGCTGAGATTTAAATCCCAGTCTGTCCGATTATAAAGCTTACATTTTCGTGGTTACTCCATATGGAATCTTAGAGCTTACTCTTCATGATTTGTGATATTTTCTATCACATGTGCCAAAATAAGCTCACTTTGTTGAAAATTATTGTCTAGAGACCTGAGAAGAGGCTGACACTATGAACCATGTTTGGCAGTACTCATCTTCTTACATGGTCCAGTTCTTTTGGAAGGTGATTTTATGTGTTTAGAAATTCCTGGGGCACCTGGGTGGCTTAGTTGGTTAAGCAGGACTTTGGCTCAGGTCATGATCTCATGGTTTGTGAGTTCGAGCCCTGCGTGGATTCTGCTGACAGCTCAGAGCCTGGAGCCTATTTCAGATTCTGTGTCTCCTTTGCTCCCTGCCTTTACCCCGCTTGTGCTGTGTCTTTCTTTCAAAAAAATAAACATTGTGGGGCACCTGGGTGGCTCAGTTGGTTAAGCCTCCGACTTCGGCTCAGGTCAGATCTCACGTTCGTGGGTTCGAGCCCTGCGTTGGGCTCTGTGCTGACAGCTAGCTCAGAGCCTGGAGCCTGCTTCCAGTTCTGTGTCTCCTCTCTCTGCCCCTCCCCCGCTCATGCTTTGTCTCTCTCTGTATCAAAAATAAATAAAACATTAAAAAAAAAACCCCAAAAAACAAAAAAATAAATAAACATTGAAAAAAATTTTTTTAAAGTTCCTTCCATAGACTTGAAATTAAGCTCTTCAGTTTTACTACATTTTATAAGTTTTTCTTTAGATTATAAATACCAAGGAGAGACAACAAGTCAGGCAGGGTTTAAACAATACATTCTGGTTAAGCTTTGTACTTGTGTGTCTAAGGAAATTTAAATAGTAGGCAAATATGTGACTGAGTACATTTGTTTTGACTTTAGAAAAGAACAATGTGAAATCAAGCATCAAAGGACAGAAAGGAAGATACCTAAATACATTCCACCTCACCTTTCTCCAGATAAGAAATGGCTTGGAACTCCCATTGAGGAAATGAGAAGAATGCCTTGGTGTGGGATCCGGCTGCCCCTCTTGAGACCATCTGCTAATCATACAGTAACTGTTCGGGTAGGGATTTTCTCTTACCTCTAAGGAGAGAAGACTCTTCAGTCTTGATTTATTACGGTACTTATTAATGTGAAAACCAGGCCAAGGCACAAAGACTGTTTCTCTTTTCTGTATATATAGAGTACCAAGAAATCTATAGATTGGAGAAATGTAATGATAGCTTACTTAATGCAATAGTTAATATGTCTGTAAGATGAATCCTTGTCTGGTGATAAGGAAATTAACTTCTTCAGTATTTTTTTTTTTAAATCACTGGATTCTTTTCTTTTTGTTTTAAATTCAGTTGACAATATTTATTGAGCACCCACTATATATCAGGTAGTAGTTAGTCCCTAATGGGTTAGTCCCTAAGGTTCAAAATTGTCAATGGTTCAGTATCCTCAAATTATTCTCCAGTTTTACCCTTTTTTCTGAGCTCTAGATTCTTTTAGGCATCACCATCACTTTACAGAGGGGTTGCAAACTCAATATGTCTAAAACCAACCTCATTTTTAAAAATTGTGGCTAGGGGCACCTTGGTGGCTAAGCTGGTTAAGCGCCCAACTTTGCTCAGGTCATGATCTTGAGGTTTGTGGGTTTGAGCCCCACATCTGACTCTGTGCTGATAGCCCAGAACCTGGAGCCTGCTTTGGATTCTGTGTCTCCCTCTCTACCCCTTCCCCACTCATGCATGCGCGTTCTCGTTCTCTCTCTCTCTCTCTCTCTCTCTCTCTCTCTGTCTGTCTCTCTCTCTCTCAAAAATAGAAAAATATTAAAATTGCGGTTAAGTATACATAATATACAGTTTACCATTTTAGCCATTTTTTAGTGTACATTTCCATGGCATTAAGTACATTCACAACACTGTACAATTGTTACCACTATTCATTTCCAGAAAATTTTTCATTATCCCATACAGAAACTGTACCTGCTAAACAATAACTTTCCATTTCTCACTAGTCCCTGGTACTCTTTTTACTTTCTGTAGCTTCTTTTTTGAAGAAACAACTTTATTGAGGTAGATAAAGTTTACCCATTTTAAGTGCTCACTCAATTCAGTGGTATTTAAGTAACTTACGGAGTTAGGCAACTATCATCAGAATCCAATTTTAGACGTCTGTTGCTCACTGAGTTGTTTTAAATAGTTATCTCACCTTTTAGTCTCTATATTAGATTTCACAGGAACTACCTAAAAAAATCCCTGCTATTATACCACTTAGTCTAGATGTGATTAGATATTTTGAAGTATAGAATTCTTTTTCATGGTTATAGATGGAAGTAACATTAAACAGGTTGTATATGGGGTTTGAACTGAGCTCTAAATGATGAGCAGACATTTCTGAGGGGGTGTAGTAAGTCAAGAGAATTCCAAGACATACATAATCTTGATAAGAAAAGTATGTAGTGGGGCACCTGGGTGGCTCAGTTGGGTAAGCACCCAACTTCAGCTCAGATTATGATCTTGCAGTTTCTAAGTTTGAGCCCAGCGTCAGGCTCTGTGCTGACAGCTCGGAACTTGGAGCCTGCTTCAGATTCTGCATCTCCCTCTCTCTCTGCCCCTCCTCCACTTGCACTCTGTCTCTTTTCCTCTCAAAATAAACATTTTAAAAGTTTTTTTTTTTTTTTAATAAAGGCACTATGTGGTTGAAAAACTATTTGTTTTAGACATGGAAATTAATTGGTTTGTTAGAGCTTAGAGTTTGGATGGGGAATGGTGGAAGACAAGACTTGAAAGGTAGATCAGGTCCATATCAGGGATTCAAGGGCCAGGAACTGGACTTGAGTCTGTAGGTATTGGAAATTGATAAAAGGTCGGTGCACATAGTAATTATTGCTGTAGCAGGATTAATCAGACAGCTGTGTGTAGGGAAAATGGAAGTGAAAATCCATTGGAAAAAGATAAGAGATGTTAAGAGCACTTAAAATGGGTAAACTTTACCTCACTAAAGTTGTTTCTTTAAAGAAGAAGCTACAGAAGTAAGCTAGCAGATAAGAGATGAAAAGGAAGGAGACTGTAATTATCAAATTGTGCTGCATTAAAGTGGTTCAGGGATTCTTAGGAAATTTGACACAACATGTTTTTTCTAAGTTGTATTTTTAACTGAAAAACCTGTAATGAAGGAACTAACAAACACACTCAAATTTGAAAATGCTTAATATATTTTAACCAGCAGATCTTACCAGGAGAACTTGTTTTAGTGTGGACTGTAGCCCCGAGGTTCTCTTACAAACACTGCTGCTTAACTAAAGAATTTCCTTAAACCTCAAAATAGCAGTTTAAAAAACATTACCATTTGAAACTATTTAGGCTAGTGAGTAGGATTTTCCCAATACTCTGTTCGAGATTTAAATGTAAATTAGTAAGTTGATATAAGCTTTAGCTGTCATTCCTAACTTCCAATTTCGAATTTTGTATTTCTTAGTCTCAATTTCATTTATTGATACTAGAATAAGTAAAAGTTATTATAAAATTTATAATAGTTTTATTTGATTTAAATATAATCATTTCATGGGGGAAAAACTTTAAAAAAGTTTGAAAATCACTGCAGGTTATGTGGAAATAAAAAAATAGATATTTGCTTTGTTTTGAGGTAAAATTGATAGGATATGGTGAATTCTTAAATATGAGTGATGAGGGAAAATGCAGGTAAAATTAAGAAAAGCCTGGGTGATTGACAAGAGGTTACTCGTAGAAAATTTGTAGAAGAGATTGATGGGAGAGGGAAGTAATATTTTGACCTTACTGCCTTTCTTTCTGCCACTGCCCATAAAGAAAACCCAAAGCATCTTATACTATCATTATTTAATCTCTGTAATTACTGCATAGTTTTAGAGATTCAATAACCTTTGAGTTTTTTAAATCTTTAAAAAATTTTTATTTTTATTACAAAAGCAGTGCAAGGTCATTGTAAAAAAAGATGCAGCTCTCACGTGATAGTATATAACTCAAAATCCAACTCTTTTTTAGTCCTTTTTCAGAGTTTAGGTGTATTATCTTCTGGATTCTTTTTTCTGAATATGGTAATATGATATATGTATAATTCATAGTTATTAAATAGCCTAGAGTTCTAAGATGCCAGATATTAATAGCTATGAAGTTTAAAGTAATAAAATAAAGCTGATATTCACTGTTAGAAATGTAAGGTGACCTGGAAGTGCCTGGTTGGCTCAGGTGGCCAAGTGTCAACTCTTGGTTTCAGCTCAGGTAATGATCTTGTGGTTTGAGATTGAGCCCCAGCTCCAAGACTGCTTGGGATTCTCTCTCCCTCGCTCTGTGCCCCTCCCTGACTCGAGCGCACATTTGAATGCATTCTCTCTCTCTTTCAAAATAAGCATTAAAAAAAGGAATGTGAGGCAATCTGAAATTGCAGGGGCATGTCATTTGGTGCTTGATTATTTTTAAAGACATAAACACACATGTAGGCACACAAACACATACACACACGTATGCACATACAGATGCACACACACAAAGCATACTTTCTCATATATGATGTTCCTTTGTCTGTGGAGCTAGACTGGTACCTGTTCTGTCACCTCTGATTACATGGAATATCTCTACGAAATTACCTTTCAGGCCTTCATCTGTAATTGAAAATACTTTTAGCATAAATATTGACTCCTGACAATTCTTTCCTCAGAATATTCTAGTTCTTTGGCTTCCATGATAGCATATAATCCTAGTTTTCTTCCCATCTCTTTAGCCATTTCTTATGTTCTCTTAGTTCTTCTGGCATACGTGTTAAATATTGTTAGAGCTCCTCAAGGCTTTTCCATAGGTCCTGTTTTCTTCTCTCTCTCTCTCTCTCTCTCTCTCTCTCTCTCTGTATCTTTCTCTCAGTGGTCTTCTCCACTGTGAAGGTTTTAATGGCCTACAACTTTATTTCTCTTGAGTTGTAGACTTTCTATGAGCTGCCTATTGGATAGTCTTCCTTTCTATAAGCTGTTCCCTTTTTAAGGAACAGTCTTCCTTTCTTCATTTTCCTATTTTTTTCTGTCCTTTGGAGTTCAGCTCAATTGTCACTTCCTCGAGGAAGTCTTTTTTTTTTTTTTTTTGGTGAGTTTATTAGTATTTTTAAAGTTTTATTTATTTTGAGAGAGACAGAGATAGAGTGAGTGGGGGAGGGCAGAGAAGAGAGGGAGAGAGAGAGAATGCCAAGCAGGCTCCTCACTGTCAGTGCAGAGGCCTTGATGTAGGGCTTGAATTCACAAGCCATGAGATCATGACTTGAGCCAAAACTGAGTCAGATGCTTAACTGACTGAGCCACCTAGGTGCCCCAAGGAAGTCTTCTCTGACTCACCAGGAATTGTCTAGAATAGGTTCTCATAACACCACGAACCTCTCATTCATAACCTTACAGTTCAAATTTTATATTTATGTGATGCTTTGATTATTTGCAATGAAGTACTAACTCATGCTACAACGTGGAGGAAGCTTGAAAACGTTAAACAAAAGAGATCAGACACAAAAGGCCATATGTTGTATAATTCCATTTGTATGAAATGTCTGTAATAGGTAAAATGTAAAACTTTCATGTTTCAAATAGCCCATTTCTCCAACATCTACTCAATACTTATTATAAGCAACATATGTTTATGTGTACACATATATACATATTTACATATATATATTTCTATGCACGTACCTACGGAAACACATAAATCAGGCTCTATCATAAATATTTAGAATCCACAGTTAATATGGTTATTATTCTCAAGAAGTTTATAGTCTAGTTGGGGAAGGAAAAACAGATGTATTCTGGTATGGTAATGATCTAATAAAACAAGAGGGAGTAAATTAACTGGCTTAAGTTTTGAAAACTTTTTGAAATGAAAATTGAGCTGCGTTGAAGATCAGAATAGATGTTTAACCAGATAGTGTATGGGTAAGAGGATTTAAAAACTGGGAACATCACTTGGAATCATTGATAGAGGGGAGCCATTGTAGAATTAGAAGCCTAGGAATAGTTTAAAAAGATAATGTTCCCAAGTGGGGATGAGGGCTTTATGGGGGGTGAATGTGTCTGGGAGCAGCTGGAATTCTGGGAGGGCTAGAAGGTAAGCAATAATAAAGTCCAGGGGCCTAGAAGGGATGGAGATAGAATGACCAAACATGATGATTTGGAAGCCAAGCAAATGAACACAAGGAGTAGGAACAGCTGAAGAAGGTTTCTGAGATTTCTTGCGTAGGAACTGGTCTGTATTTCATGGCATTTGCTTTGGCTGCTTTCTTTGGACTGTTTTTGTACAAGGTACAGCTAGTTTTTATGCACTTACGGTTTTCTTATTTCCCTCTTTCAGGTAGACCTTTTGAGAGCAGGAGAAGTTCCTAAACCTTTTCCAACACATTTTAAAGATTTATGGGACAACAAGCATGTTAAGATGCCTTGTTCAGAACAAAATTTGTACCCCGTGGAAGATGAGGTAAGTACAAATCTGATGGTCTTTTAGTCTTTGATGTCGATTCCGCACAAAGAGCAATGGAGCTGCCCTATGTGTGCCACTCACGACAGAAGCCCTTTTTTTGATGGTCTTTTAGTCTTTGAAGACAGTTTAATATGTGTTTATTTGACTGCTGATTCTGTGATCCCAAAGAACTTAGAATAATTTTATATATTTTTCCTTTTCCTTAAAGAATGGTGAGCGAACTGCAGGGAGCCGGTGGGAGCTCATTCAGACTGCACTTCTCAACAAATTCACAAGGCCCCAAAACCTGAAGGTAGTTGTTTTTGCTATTCTTGCCTCCTGTATGTAATTCTTAAGAGATGGGCCCTGTGTCTCCCTCCAAGACATTTTCTGGTCTTTAATAGACTCAGGTAACAGCCTTATTTGTATGCAAAATGCTTGCTTCCTGAGGAACTTTCTTAAGAGACATTCTTGGTTTCCCTTCCACCACTAGGAAATGAGTGGAAGAATTGAGAGTTGTAAATGACTTGCCTGGAGCCACACAGAATAATTTGGAGAACCAGGAATAAGACCTTTGTTTCTTGATTCCCCATCCAATTTCCTTCAGACCAAGCTTCTCTTATTTTCTAGAATTATCATGTTCTGAAATGTCTTTAAAAGTAAATCAGGAAAGAATTATGACTTCAGTTATAGTTGCCCAAAGGGAACTGAGTTTCCTAATGATTATACATTAAACATTCTATTTTGTATTGCTGTTAATATAGCTTCTAGCAGTCTGATTATTTATTAATCTAACATTTTGACAATCATTTACTTTTCATTTTTTTTCAATATTTCACTTAAGACCATAAGAGCAAGTATTAGATCTTTTTTCTAATATCTGAAATATGGGTGACTATTATTTTTTGGCACTATAGCCACGTAAACTTTTAAAGGTTTTATAAACAGTAACAGATTCTTGTATATTTGTGTGAAAATGGGTTTCATTTTCTTTGAGAGACTTAGTTATATACAGTTTCTTGGGGATTTTTTTTGTTTGTTTTTTTTTTAATGTTTGTTTATTTTTGAGAGAGAGAGAGAGAGAGAGAGAGAGATGGACAGAGTCAGAGTGTCAGCAGGGAAGGGGCAGAGAGAGAAGGAGATACAGAATCAAAGCAGGCTTTAGGCTCTGAGCTGTCAGCACAGAGCCCGATGCTGGGCTTTAACTCACAGACAGTGAGATCATGACCGGAGCCTAAGTCGGATGCTCAACCGACTGAGCCACCCAGGCGCCCCAGAACAGTATTAATTTTTAAAAACAGTAAATTAAGAGGAAATTTAGAAGATTTATAATAATAATTTAACTTTTTCGGACTTGATACACCGTTAGTAAAAAAATGGGGGCATGTGTTATAAATAGTTGTTTATAAATTCTACATGTCTATTACCTTATTAATATAACATACACATTATAAAGTATAACCAAAATAGAAATTTAAAAGGATGAGATAAAATATAATTCTAAATACCATTGAACCTCCAACAACATAGGTTTGAACTGCACAAGTTTCCTGTGTGGATTTTTTAAATATATAGTACTGTAAATGTATTTTCTCTTCCTTATAACTTTCTTAATAATATTTTCTTTTCTCTAGCTTACTTTATAGTCAGACTACAGTGTATAATTCATATAACATACAAAATATGTGTTAACTATGTTATTACTAAGGCTCTGGTCAACAGTAGGCTATTAGTAGGTAAGTTTTGGAGGAAGTCAGAAGTTACATGCAGATTTTCAATCCTTGTGCTTGCTGTTCCTGCATCAACTACAATAGTTCTTTCTGTATAACTACCAGATTGTCTTATGCGTACCTCACTCTGGTGTTAAATAAAATTCATCTGAGTAAACTTAAAAGATCTTACTGGCTTTATTCAATGACTTATCAGGCAGTATCTTATATAGGAGATGGAAAGACACTCTAAGAAGCTGTAGGAAATGAAAGACTTTTATAGGCAGAAGCGAGTGGGAGCAAGGAAATTATATTAAAAAATAGAGTGGTTGTGGTGGTCACCTTTCTTTAGGGGATGGCAGAGTTCTGTCAGGCTGATTAACTAGTGCTGACCATCTGATTCCTTATTGACTGGTTTAAGATTCCATTTGTGGGAAAGGCTGAAACTGTAACTTGAGTCTCTGGTTGGTAGCATAAGCGACTTGGTTTGGGACCTGTTTTGTTTTTATCCCTGGGAACCGAGAATAAAGTACTGCCTGTTCAGGTAAATGTTATACCAGTAGATGGCGTGCTATTTTGACTTTTCACTCTACCTAAATAAATAATTTATATGAACTGCTGGGCGAAGATAAACATTTTTATGTAGCTTATAAAAATAGCTGATAATAAAGGCAACTCCCCCCCCCCCCATTTTATGCCTTAGGGCAGTGTTTCTCCATCTTTTTTTCATTATTGCCATCTCTCCTGGAAAGCCTTTTTAGACATTTTTTCCCAATTTACTCTTCCCATGAAATTTTAATACTAGAAATACATTATATATTTGCATGTATAGTGTAACCCTATTGATAGTCAACAGTCACTGTGATATTTAAGCGTTTTTCTGTCCAAGGTGTAACTTTTGTCCACTGAGAGTATATCACTTCTGTTTATAAGTATTAAGAGTTAGGACTTTTTTTTCTATTATTTGACCTTTCTAATCTCATTTTTCTTAAATGAATAACAAATTAGTGCATATTCTGTTTGTTCATAACTACTGATGTGGAATAGCTAATGGTGGGAGGAAGGTTAATGCTGATTAAGAAATTTACTGGAAGTAGTTTATAAAGGAAAAAGGCTATTCAAAGATAATTTACCTGACTATATCATGAGGTTTTGTTTATGCTTTTTCCATAGGATGCTATTCTGAAATACAATGTGGCATATTCTAAGAAATGGGACTTCACAGCTTTGGTTGATTTCTGGGATAAGGTAAAAGTATGCTTATTTGTTTAACTATGAAAATAATATAAGCCTATAAAAATTTTGAGAAAAACACCCATAAATTTGTGACACTAACATAATTACTATCCTTTATTTTTGTGAAAAATATTTCCTGTTATGATTGTTTTAGTCGCTAATTTTGAATTTTGCTTTATTCTCTCATAATACCCTGTTCTATTGTTGTACCTTCATCAACATTATTAATGGCTATATAATACTTCATGATTAGAAACATCAAGGTTGCATTCAGTTTTACTCTGTTCCCAATTACACTGTAGTAACGTCTACACAGCAGATGTACACAGTATACACACATATACACAGACACATAAACACTTATATATGTTTTCCCAGATTTGACATTGTTTCTTTAGGTGATTCCCAGTAAGTAGATGGATAGGTCAAAGGACACAAAACTTTTATGGCTCTTGGTTTATGCTGCAAAATTATTTTCCATAGGAAATTGTAGTAATTTTGTATACTATATTCAATGGGTAAGAATACTACTTTCATAGTGGTGTTAGAAGATTGATGACATCCACTGCTATTTGAAAAAAATAAGAGTATACCTTTTTTTTTTAACATTTTATTTTGAAATAATGATAGATTCATGTGAAATTGCAAAGAAATGTGCAGGGATGTCCTGAACACACTTCATCCCACCTTCCCTAATGTTGATTGCTTAAATACATTACCAAACTCAGGAAGTTGACATAAAAGATTACTTAGATTTTATCAGTTACACCTGTACTCATCTGTGGGTGTAATGACGTAACCGTAACCGTAGCTTGGTGTAACTGCACCAGAGCTATCCCGTCAGCGCAGTGCTCACTGGTGCTGCCTGCTAGTGCCGCACAAGTTCCCACCACCTTCCAGCAACCACGGTCTGTTCTCCAGCTTTATAATTTTGTTATTTCAGAAAACTTACAGTGTGCAACCTTTTCAAATGGCCTTTTCTCACTCAGTATAATTCTCTTAATCCCCAATAGTTTGTTCCTTTTTATTGCTAAATAGCATTCCATGATCTAGATGTGTCATATGTTAACTATAGATGATTTTAGGACATTTAGGCTGTTTCCAGTTTTTGCTGTTTCAACTAAAACTACTTTGAACTTTCATGTGCAAGTTTTTGTATGAACATAGTGCAAGAACAATTCTCTGGGATAAATGCCCAAGAGTGTGATTTTTGAGTTGTTTGATAAATGTACTTTTAGTTTTAGAAGAAACTGCCAATTACTTTTGCTAGGTAGGTAAGCCCCCCAAGGAAAGCTACTTGTATATATAGTCCATTTTCTTTTATTTGTATAATTGATTGTTTTGCTCACATTTGTTTAGTCATCCATATTGTTTATGCTCTCATTTACTAATAATTAGAACTGATTTTAGAACAGGAACATTTTGAATGAAATATTTTCAATTTTACACAATTCTAACTTTCCTAATAGAGAATAAATATTGAACTTTGAACTTGTCCTGTGTATTTTATATTGGGCCCTTTCCTTCTTTGACCTTTTTTTCAGATAAATGACTGTGAGGAAAATAACATAATTATTGTTATTCGTATCATAAACGAGTGGTTGTGGGCTTTCTAGAGATGGGCTTTCTTGGCCAAAGTGGCGTAGTGTGTCCAGGGCTGGACTCTGTGACCAGAGCAGTGTTTTTTCTACCATGGTTTGTAATCAGGCTGTGATATCCCTCTGCCCATGTCCTTGCTGCCTCATTTTCTCTGTAATAAAAGACTGACATGCTACTTTTCTTTGTTGAAATTCTGTCTCCCCAGACTCACATTTTCCTTTCTGATCCCTCCAAAATGAGACGTCACCTTTCTTTGAATTTTTAAATTTATCTCATGGCACTCCCTCTTTGCCTTGCTTTATTCTTGATGAGATGTTGACATTCTCTAGGATATTAAAAGTTTTGTGGAACAGAGACTGTGTCATTTCTTAGCTTTGTGTTTCCTGTAGCACATACACAATGCCTTCAGTGAGTGCTCCTTAAGTATTATAGACTGGATTTCAACAGATCGAGTAGTCATATTGGTTTTCAGGGTTACCGATGTCAGGAGATTATTACCTACAAGTAATGGTTCAAGTTAATAAAAATTGTTAGTTTTCTGATTCCTGCTCCTATATCCTGCCATGCGTACAGCATACCTAAATATAACAGACCCTTTCTTTTCTGAGCATTTTTGCTAGTGATGTTCCAGTGTTCTTATCGGTTCATTTCTTGTGACGTTATTATATGGAAGATCTGTCTGTCCTTTTGGACTGCTGCTCATAATCTAAAAGAAGGTGGTTGGTTAATTACATTGTCAGTAATCACACAGTAAGACTATTGTCAATCCTTATAGTTACTTCTTCCTGTTAATTTGGAAGGGCCTAAAAATATAATGCAATTGACAGTGGCATAAATAATACCACCATCCACTTTTTTCCAGAAACATTTTTATTATCTCATAAAGAATGAGACAGTCTGATATACAGCAGTGGTTCTCAGATTTATTATGTATCTGAGCTTATCCTGGAAGGCTTGTTAGAACACAGATTGCAACCCACCATCGTCTCTGAGAATCTGATTAACTAGGTCTGGGGTAGAACCCGAGGAGACATTTTGCATTTCTAATAGGTTCATAGATGATATTGTTGCTGCTGGTTTGGGAACCTCACTTAGAACCTCTGGTGCAGAAAAGAGCATAGAATGAGAATTATAGTGGGGCACCTGGGTGGCTCAGTCTATTGAGCGTCCGACCTCACCTTCGCTCCCAGTTTGTGAATTCAAGCCCCACATTGGGCACATCTGCCAGTGCAGAGCCTTCTTCAGATCCTCTGTCCTCCTCTCTCTGTTCCTTCCTCACTTGTGCTTTCTCAAAAATAAATATTTTTAACAATGACTCTAAAAAAAAAAAAGAAATGAGAATTATGGGTTCTTAGTCTCTGTATAAACTTGGGCAGGCCACATGACCTCAGCCTTAGTCTTCTCATTTGTTAACAAAATAACCACTTATTCCACCTTAATGGCATGTCTTAAGGATCTAACTGACTAATATATCTGAAATCACTTAAAATTCTGGAGTTATAATCAAATATGTTATTATTTTTTTTTACCTCTGAAAAGTTTGTTTTGCTGCTTTTAAAAAAAGGGTTTTTTTTTTTTCCATCACTAATACTATCTGAATTGTGGAAACTTGGAAAATACAAAAAAGTAAGATAATAAAAATTGTTCATGATTTTGCTTCCCAGAAACAATCACTCTTAACATTTAAAAAATGTAATTTTATCCACCTGTGCATATTAAATATGGATTTTTAAAGTTTATTTTGAGAGAGAAAAAGCACGAGTCAGGGAGGAGTAGAGAGGGGGAGAGAAAATCTCAAGTAGATGTGGGGCTCAAACTCACAAACCAAACCTGTGAGATCATGACATAAGCTGAAATTGGATGCTTAACTGACTAAGGCACCCAGGCTCTCCTGAATGTGGATTTTTAAAAATATTATTTTACAGTGTACATCTTGGTGCCTGAATCTTTTGTATCACTGATTATTTCCTCAGAATATAGGAATAGGATCATTGGATCAAAAGGTATGTTGGTTTTTTAGGCCATCAATACACACTAACAATTTACCTTTCTTGAAGGTTGTGTTGGTTTTCAGTTCTCACCACAGTGTGTGAATCCTATAGTGCTGTACCCTCCTCAGTATATTTACTTCCAAAGTATTCCAATACTTCCAAAGTATTCCTGGAATACTTCCAGGTTGACATAAAGCACCCTGTACATTGTCTTCTGCAGAGTCTTACTATGTTTGCTAAACTTGTTGGCTAGGGAAGTGTTCCTATAAGATCATTCAAGCCTCTTAGAAAAGCAGATCTTGGTTAGGATAAAGTAATTTTCTAGCAACTTTAGTGGTATTGTGGGAATAAGAACTCTGCAGTTCAAATGACATTATTTCTCAGACTCTAACCAGGTCATTTTACTAATGAAATACGAGGTTTATAATATGTATTATAAATATTAAATTACTTGCTTTTAAAGTTTGAGATCATTTTTTCCTATATATATCCTCCTAAGTATTACGTTTTTTCCACAGACTGGAAGAAATGTGTTTAGCTGATTTTGAGGAAAGGAGGAAAAAAGGAAATAGCATTTATTGAAGACATTTTACCAAAAGGAATACATTGTTGAATTTAATCCTCAAACATTTTTGTGAAATACAGATAGTACATTCAACTTAGGAAAGTAGATTTAGAGAGCTTAAGTAACCTGGTCAACGTTATACAAACACTGAATGAATTCACCAATGAAGTATTAGAGAATCTAGATTTGAGCTCAGTTCAGTTCCAGCACAAAATAGCTGACCAGTAACCATTCGTTGAATACATGAAGGACTCTTAGACTTTAAAGCCTGTGTTTTTTGTATTGTAATGAAGTTTATCCCTTAGAGAACACTGAACACCCTTATATAGAAGGCATTGTATTATTAAAGATAGAGAATTGATTGACAGTCTTAGCATCAGAAAGCATGTCCATAGATGACTAGAATAGAGTCTAGTGGGTCATGGAAGGGGAAGAGAGTTTTATTTTGGGTCAAGGGCAGATATTATAGAGGACATGGTATTTGAGTGGTAGAGTATAAAATGTGTAGAGGAGAAATAGTTAAAGGAAATATATTATACAAATAGCCTGTTAAATGCACAAACTTCTTTCACTTAGCACAATGTTTGCAAGGTTTATCTATGTTGTAGCATATATCAAATGCTTGATACCTTTTTATTGCTGAATAATATTCCATTATAGGAGTATACCACATGTTTTTTTTATCCATTCATCAGTTGATAGATGTTTGGGCTGTTTTGACTTTTTGACTCTCACCATTCAGGTTTTTGTATGGGCATATTTCTTCATTTCTCTTGAAAGTATACCTAGGAATTGATGGGTTGTGTGGTAACTTGTTTCATATTTTAAGGAATTGTCAAACTGTTTATCAATGTGGCTGCATTGTTACATAATGGTGCCAGCAATGCACAAGGATTTTTTGCTTGTTAATGTGTGTCCTTTTGATTTTAGCCATTCTCGTTGCTGTGAAGAAGTAGCTCATTGTGGTTCAATTTGCATTTCTCTAATGACTAATAATGTTAGACATCTTTTCATATGCTTATTGGCCATTTATATATCTTCTTTTGAGAAGTATCCATTCAAATCTTTTGTCCTTTTGAAAAATTTGTTGTTTTTAAGTTTGTTTATTTATTTTGAGAGAGAGAGAGAGAAGACAAGTGGGGAAGGGGCAGAGAGAGAATCCCAAGCAGGCTCCACACCACCAGTGCAGAGCCCCATATGGGGCTCGAACTCAAACCCACACAAACTGTGAGATCATGATTTGAGCTGAAGTGGGATGCTTAACCAGCTGAGCCACCCAGGTGCCCTGGTTGTTTTTTTTTTAATTAGTGAGTTAAAGTGTTCTTTATTAAGCTCCTTACCTGAATATGATTTGCAGATATTTTCTCCTATTTTATAGATTGTCCTTTCATATTCTTAGTGGTGTCCTTTGAAGCATGAATTTTTAAAAATTTTGATAAAGTCGAAATTTTTTTGTTTCTATTTTTGTTGTCATATCTAGAAAGCTAATCCAAAGTCATGAAGATTTACTCCTTTGTTTTCTTCTATGATTTTCTTTCTTTTAATGTTTATTTATTTTTGAGGCAGAGACAGAATGAACGGGAGAGGGGCAGAGAGTGCTGGAGACAGAATCTGAAGCAGGCTCCAGGCTCTAAGTGTCAGTACAGAGCCCTACACGCGGCTTGAACTCAGGAACCATGCGATCATGACCTGAGCCAAAGTCAGGTGCTTAACTGAGTGAACCACCCAGGTGCCCTTACATCCACAAATTTTTTGGTTTTAGCTCTTATACTCAGGTCATGACCCATTTTGAGTTAATTTATGTATATGATACGAATTAGGGGTCCACTTTTATTGTTTTGCAGATGAGTATCCATTTTGTGTTATTTTTCATATATGTAGACATCTAATTATATTATTTTGTATGTGGATATCTGGTTGTCCCAGAACCATTTGTTGAAAAGACTATTCTATCCCTATTGATTTTTTTTTGGCATGCTTTCAAAAACCAATTGACCATAAACATTTATGTAGCCTTTCAATTCTGTTCTGTTGATCTATATGTCTGTTTTTATGCCGCTGTCACACAATTTTGATTACTAAACTTTGAAGTTAGTTTTAAACTGGGGAGTGTGAGTCCTCCAATGTTGTTTCATTTCTAGTTTGTTTTGGCCATTTTTTAAAAATTTTAATTTTAATTTTTAAAATGTTTTTTATTTATTTTTGAGAGAGAGAGAGAGAGAGAGAGAGAGAGAGAGAGAGAGAGACAGTGTGAGCAGGGGATGGTCAGAGAGAGAGGGAGACACAGAACCCGAAGATAGGCTCCAGGCTCTGAGCTGTCAGCAGAGAGTCTGACACAGGGCTCGAACCCACAAACTATGAGATCATGACCTGAGCCGAAGCCAGACGCTCAACTGACTGAGCCACCCAGGCGCCCCTCTTTTGGCCATTTTGGATCTTTTGCATTTCCATGTGAATTTTAGGGTCAGCTTGTTAATTTCTGTAAGGAGTTAACTCTGAAGGCCAATTTTATCATCATATTAATAAAAGATCCAAACTAATTTTGCATTTTCAGATAGGACAAGTAATACAGGGTTACCTTATCAAGCTTTTGACCCATATGATTCTCAGTGTCAGGCCTAAGTTATGCCAGTAATTGAATATCCTTGAATCTATACATCTCTTACTCTTACAGAAGTCTCGTTTTTGATGCAGAATTGACCAAACTGATACCATCTTCGTCGCTTTAATTGTCATATATACATGATTTATTTGTGTTTTGTAATTCTCTGTGTTTAAATTTGTTGTTAATTTGGTAAAAAGTAATGTTAAATTTGATATTTTATGATGGCAGTAAAACATGCTATTGGTTAAAATATCTGTCACCTTGCTGTGAGGTAAAGTAGTCATTTTTTTTCTCTCTTATTAATCAAAGTCCTCAGACAAGACCTTGTTTCCCCTTTATCAGGTGACCTTGCCCAGAAGCATTCCTGTAAGGGTAATATATAGCAAGTTTTGGTGTGTTTAGTGTAGACCATAAATATGAGGTGATTACCAAGGTGCTGATGATAGTTTTACAGTTCTTTAGAGAGAGGAGGCATTGCATTTTTGACCTTCTGATTTTTATTTACTTTGTAAATGTGCAGATGGAGGAGTCCCTATCTACCAAATACTCATTTTTGTCAAGTCTTTGTGTATAAATCTAATATTTTACAATTATATTTAGATATAAAAGTATATTTAAGATATTTTAGGATATATTATAAAATTGTGTTACATCCTCTTTTATCATCTTTAGTCTTTTTAAAAAAAATTTTTAATGTATGTTTTTGAGAGAGAGAGAGACAGTATGAGCGGGAAAGGGGCAGAGAGAGAGGAAGACACAGAATCTGAAGCAAGCTCTAGCCTCTGAGCTGTTAGCACCTGATGTGAGGCTCATCCCGTGAACCTCAGGATCATGACCTGAGCCCAAACTAAGAGTTAGACATGCCATTGCTTGACTAGCCACCTAGGTGCCCCTCATCGTTAGCCTTTTTTTTTTTTTTTTTTTTTGAGAAGAGGGACAGTGTGAGTGGGGGAGGGGCAGAAATAGAGGTAGACACAGAATCCTAAGCAGGCTCCGTCTTCAATGTCAGCACAAAGCCTGATGCGGGGCTTGAACTCATGAACCATGGGATCATAACCTGACCTGAAACCAAGAGTTGGACGCTTAACTGACTGAGCCACCCAGGCACCACTCCTCATCTTTAGTTTTAATTGTTATATAATACTCCATTAAATTGTTCAGCCATTTCTGTGTAGAGATTTAAGGACATCTGTATAAAGCATTTCTAGAGATTCAAGCGTGTTCTTCCTTGTTGTGACTATTATTCTATTGTCATCAGTGTACTTAATGGAAGACCTTGGATGTTTAATGCAGTTGTGTGTTTTTCTGTCCATCAACTCTCCAAAGATATTAATAACCTGGATCTTTACCAGTCACAGCCCACAGAGATAACATTGCCCAGGCCCGCAGTGGTTAGTAAGAAGAAATGTTAGAGATATGTGCTAGTGGGACTGGAGGAGGGAAATGATGTCTTCAATGCAAGGGAAACCATTGTTGACTAGGTTTTAAATTATAAATGAATTATATTTGCTTTGCATTATCTGTTCACATTTTAGAGTAGGCATGCTTCTTTAAAAAAGGTTCTTAAATGTTGCTTATTAGCAGTATTTGGAAATTGTTTACTTAAATGTCACATTGAACTCTGAGTGTCTTGCTTTGTAAGGAAAATAAATGAAGTTCAAATTTAACATCATATTAATATTTTAGCTGCAAAAGTTAAGCTTATTTTGGGGATGTTAATATTAAAACCTTGCTTTGGCTAATTCTCTATGTATTTGATTTTGCAACTAAAGCATTAGAAAAGGAGGTGTTGGGGCACCTGGGTGGCTCAATCGGTTAAGTGTCCGACTTCCGCTCAGGTCACGATCTCATAGTTTGTGAGTTCAAGCTCTGTGTCAGACTCTCTGCTGACAGCTCAGAGCCTGGAGCCTGTCTTCGGAATCTATGCCTCCCCCTCTCTCTCTGACCCTCCCCTGCTCATGCTGTCTCTCTCTCTCTCTGTCAAAAATAAACAAAACATTTAAAAAATTTTTGAAAAAAAAAATAGGAAAGGAGGTGATAATATCCACAGTTCTTTACTGTCATTCCATGGTACGGTTTTACCTACACACTAGTATATAGTGTAGGAAGTAAGAGACTAGAATCCTGCTAATCCTGCTATGTGAGCATCCTTATTTGGGATGAGAGTAAGTTTTTACTTTTATCAGAGCCTAGCAAAGATCACAGAGATCTGTGTTATTTTGTAATTTATAAATATTTAGATACTAATGAGTTGAAATGACCATTATTTATTGTGGGGGTTTTTTTGGAATTTTTTTTTTTTCATCTTGAGTGCCAATATTAGTCTTCCTCATTGCCAGCTGTTGGAAGTGCTAGGAACAAATAATCTGTGTTTTATGGCCCTCCTGTGTGGTGTTGCATGAAATTAAGTCCAAACATTTCTATAATTTGTATTCTAAATAGATTGTTATTACTAGCATTTTTTTCCACAGGAAAGTTTACAAAATGTCTTAATTATTAGGAAAGGTTCTCCATTAATGCATTTTAGAGATGTCTTAAATAGTTCTATATTTTCATACCTGTTACACTATTTCTTTTCATTCTCAGTGAGTTAACTTGTGTAATTTACATGATACATTAAAGCTCCAGTAATTTTAGAGGGGTGTGTGTGAGGGGGTATGTTTAAGAGAGATTTCTTCTCTTTCTGTGATCCTGGCTTCTGTGTTGGACTTTGGTGGTAGTTAAAAAATGGGTATTTGCTTTATAAATATTCATCAGACCACACATATATATTGTATGTACTTCTTGAAAATATACTTCACAATAAATGTAAATGTTAATTTATTCAGTATAAAGAACTTTAAATTCTAAAACTAACTTAAGTAGCAAACTTTTTCAGCAAATGGATTGGTTGTTGAAAGAAACCTAAGGGTTTAGTGATTATTTTATTTTTATTTCCATGTTTCATTTCATGTCTGGATACAAAATATAGGAATGAATAGGCCTCCTATTTCCTCACTTCTGTTGGTTTATCCACAAAGGCTGCCATAAATAACAAAATGAGGGAATTTTATTATTATGTCTGTGACTGCTAAAAGTAAGAGATAGGAGGAGTACAGGAATGAGAAGACAGTTACAAATAAAAGGTGGAATAACTTACACTTCAAAGTAGAAAGGCTTTGTTGCTGTGATTAGGCTAGTAATATATTCCTCTTTGGAAGCCACAGTTTTTTGTTTTTTTTGTTTAAAAATTTTTTAAACCTATTTATTTAGAGTGTACACACACATGAGGGGTGGGAAGGAGCAGAGAAAGGAGAGAGAGAATCCCAAGCAGCCTCCATACTGTCAACACGGAGCCCAGTGTGGGGCTTGAACTCACAAATCATGAGACTCATGACCTGAGCCCAAATCAAGTGTCAGACACTTAGCCAACTGAGCCACTCAGGTGCCCTCTAATTTAATATTTTAAAGATAAATGCATCAGAATTCATTGTTTCCAAGATTGAGGGATATACTGTTATATTTGTGTTTAACTGAAATATTTTGAATGTGTGTGAACAATACTTAAAAATTGTAATTATTGGTTACTTAAAAAATTATAGAAACTAAAAAAACAAAGATGAACATCTATTACACTAGATTATAGGGGCACTTGGGTGGCTCAGTCAGTTGACCGTTGACTCTTGATTTCCACTCTGGTCCTGATCCCAGGATTATGGGATCAAGCCCTGTGTTGGGCTCTGTGCTAAGCATGGGATTCTCTCTTCTCTTCTCTTCTCCTCTCCTCCCCTCCCCTCCCCTCCCCTCCCCTCCCCTCCCCTCTCCCTGTGCCCCTCGCCCTACCCCTCGCCCTGGCTTGCACACACATTTTCTCACCCCCCCCAATAAAAGATTAGGGGCGCCTGGCTGGCTCAGCTGGTTGAATGTCTGACTTGATTTTGGCCCACATCATGATCTCATGTTTTGTGGGTTTAAGCCCCACTTTGGGCTCTGCACTGAGAGTGCAAGCTTGCTTGGGATTCTTTCTCCCTCTCTTTGCCCCTCCCCTGTTCATGTTTTCCTCTCTGTCTCAAAAATATAAATAGATAAACATTTTTTTAAAATAGGATTATAGAAAAAAATTATCTTACATATATAATGTCATGACTGGAAGAAATAGTTTTGATTCATATATTATGTGATAAAAGTTTAAGCTATGTTGAAATTATTAGGCACAAACCATAGCATAAGTCCCATGTCATTGAATAGCATAAAACACAGTAGTAGCATGTTTATGTATCACTTGAGCATCAGTACATTTGTATATAAGTGGTATCTTGTGGACTTCCTGGCTTTCTGGGGCATGACATACTGTTAAGGGCAATTATCTAATAATTATGTTGGATATGCTTAGTATTTTTCTTTGCCAAAAATACTAAAGGATTTTTTCTTTTTTCTCTCTTGATGGTGCTCCTCCCCTTCCCCCTGCCCCCAGCTCTGTAAACATTTCGTGGCACATTAGTGTTTTCTAAAATAGTTTTGGGGGCTCCTGGGTGGCTCGTCGGCTAAGCCTCTGACTTCGGCTCAGGTCAGATCTCACATTCGTGGGTTCGAGCCCCGCATCAGGCTCTGTGCTGACAGCTAGCTCAGAGCCTGGAGCCTGCTTCCGGTTCTGTGTCTCCTTCTCTCTCTGCCCCTCCCCCTATCATGCTCTGTCTCTCTCTGTATCAAAAATAAATAAAAACATTAAAAAAAATAAAAAATAAAAAATAATAAAATAGTTTTGGAAATAGTAACATAAGGCAACAGGTTGTTGTAATCACTATTTCAGATCAGAGCAAATTTCTGTAACCAGTAAAGATTGTGGTAATGATAGCTTTTTAAAAAATTTTTTTTAACTTTTTTGGTAATGCAGGAGTAATTTCTGAATGTATATAAACACATTACTCCTTAGTTTCCAATTCTAAATGCAATTCTTCATAGCTAATCTGTTTTCTGGATCTTTCTTCAAAGCCTAAAAGATTTAAAGTGACCTTGTTATATTTGTCAGAAAGAGCCTGTAGCATATTCCTAATCAAATGAAAGCAGCCTTGAATGTTTCATAAGACTACAGATAATGTCTTTATCTCTCTGGCTTTCAAACCTCTGATTTGGAGTTCAGTGGAAATTTAGCCTTTTTGGACTTCTTCCCCTGGTGACTCACAGTCTCTAGAATCAATAAGGACTGCATTGCTTTACAGTTTGACTTAATTTAATTCATGAGAACTGGAGGAGCCAAAAGAGAGCTAATTGTAGTCACTAAAATATTAAATTTTAGACTGATGTGAAACACGTGGTCTTTCCTCCCTGGTGTGGATAAGGTATGCTTTTGGATTGGAGCATACATTGAGGGTATAAGATTCATGACTTATTTTAAATAGTGCATATTCCATAGGACTAATTGCTCCAGTTGGAATGAGGCACCTTGCTTTATAAACTTTTTGAGTTATTATGGATAATCAGTCTTAGTTGAACCCTTTACGCACTGGGTCATTGATGAAGTTAGTGTTGTTATTTTGTTTGTGAAACACTTTGTTGTATTTATGTGTGTAGAGGACAAGGAGGATGGAAATTATAGATACCTGAAAGTAAAAATCCATTCAGTAGCATTTCTCCTATATTCTAATAATGAAATAAAACTAGTATATTAGTGTCCTGTAACTCCAACCTTAATCATTTGGTTCAACTAGCTATGGAAATCATTACTTTTAAATGTTGCTGTGGCATTTACTTTATTACCTGGTAGAGGGGTGATGATAATTCCATGTTTTAATCTTTTTCATGATTTATTTTTCTCTCAACTAGTTTAAAGTGGGTTTTTTTTTGTTTTTATTCAATTGGCTGTAATGCCTTATGATTCCTGATAAATTAATTTACATTTACTCGTCTTATTCTCCTACTCATTAAAAATAAATTCTGTATTTCTTTTAAATAAGCTGCTAACACTTTTATTTACATATAAGCTATATTTAACAACTGGAAGGATTTTTGTGGTATGCAATATCTGAAGATAAAGGGAAATAAAAACAATGTAAATCTGTTTTTCAGATTTATATACTGTTTCAATGTGTAGTCTATATACACAGTGGAGTAAACTAGGTAATAAGGGCTGAACAGGTCCATTGTCCTCTTGATGCAGGGAGCACTTCATTAGTGGCAGCAGAGTATCACAGCAGCATCCACTGAGGACCGAGCTAATAATCTCCATATTTCACTGTTGGTACTAGTTATGAAAAGTATGTACCCATGACTTATTACTATGTTAATGACAGGTAAAGATTAACTGCACAAGGCACTCAGGATCTAAGCTGTCTGAGCAATAATTCTTTGTAGTGTTAAAGAAGTTTTTAGTAAACAGTGGCATAGTACCTTGTTGCCTCAGATGCTCAGATTACTTCAAAAGCACTATAAAAAGACATTTTCTGCAACAAGAACCATTTCCAGCCTAGTGAAATTTGGAATATTTTCAAATGCAGTCCCAAGTGATGCTATTGGTCTAATCCCCTTCAGCCCTGGGAAGCCCAGCTCAGATATGAACAAGTTGTTTTAGTTCATTCAGGCTGCTAATAACCATAATAAACTGGGTGGCTTATAAGCAACAGAAATTTATTTCTTATAGTTCTGGAGGCTGTCAAGTCTAAGATCAAGGTGTTGGCAGATTGGTGTTTGGTAAGACCATGGTTCCTGATACATAGATGACTGTCTTCCTGTTATGTCCTCTCAAGGCTGGACCAAGGGAGTGCTTGCTCTAAGGTCTCTCGTATATTTTATAAAGGCACTAATCCCATTCATGGCATCTTCACCTTCATGACTTAACTAACCTCCCTAAGTTCCCACATCCAAATACCATCACATTGAAGGAATAGGTTTCAACATATGACTTCTGGGATGACCAAAGCATTCAGTCTGTAGCACAAAGGCATCTTCCATTGGGAGTGGAATGTTAAAAGTGCTTACTATCACAGCTCACTGGTTGAGTGGCCAAATACTCAACTTCTTTCCCTGTAGTTGATTTCCATCTTCCTTTATAATCCTTTCCTTTTTTGAGCAAGACATCTTAAATTGGAGACCATTTCAGCTTCAGTTCATTTGCAAACTCTTACCCATTCCAAACTTAACCCCTTTTCCTCCGTCCCTCCTCTCCTCCTTAGATGATCTCCTTGATGTTTGCTACAACGTCCTGTTTATCTTTGGTAGACAGTGGTGGTCCTTATCATTGGGAGCTTTACAATGTACTAAGTACAGTGTGAGTGGTATGTTTTATCTCATTTAGTTATGACAACTGCCCCATTAGGTAAATACCACTAACATTTCCATTTTACACATAACTGAAAACCAAGGTTTAGAGGGTTTAAGTAACTTGCTCAAATGATACAGCCAGGATTTCAACCCAGGTGCCTCTCACTCCAGTTTTAGCTCTTAACTACTATAGTTGGTTGTAGTTCTCATTCATGAGTGATTCTGCTTCCCAGGGGACATTTGACAATACCTGGAGACATTTTTGGTTCTCACAACAGTGAGGGAAGTGCTACTAGCCTCTGTGGATAGAGGCTGTGGATGCCACTCAACATACTCTAATGAATAAGATATTCCTTATTCATCTCTTTCTTGTTATCTCAAAGGAAATAGTAATTTTGTTCCATTCCTTAAATTCAGCAAATCCAACATGGAATTATATATACTTTAGGATACATATGTCACTATATCTTTTCTCACATAACCCTTCTCCCAAAGGTCTGATTAACCTTGCTTATCCTTTAGTGCTCCGTGTAGCTGTCACTTCTGTCATGGACTTTGTCCTTGTTCATCTCTCTTCACCTTCCTGTGATTTGATTTGTTCTTTGTTATGTCCATATCACATAACCTAGTGCCAGGAGCTTTGAATACCACTTAATGCTGGGTACACTCAAATCTTAATCTTTAGCTCTTTTTCTCTGTCAGCTTCTTATATTAAGATGCCATAATTTTACTTCCTGAACACTTCTTGAGCCTCACCTCTATTTCTACTATACTTCTCTAATCCATACTGTTGTCATGACTCAGATGGTATATTGCAATAGTCATCCAGCTAACCCCCATGTTTAGTGTTGCTCCCTTCAAATCCATCCTTCATGCTGCTCACACACAGTGAGCTATTTGAAGCATATATCTTCAAACCTTATGTGGCACCTCATCTATTTTCAACTCTCTTATATTTATGGTATTACATGGCCTTGCCTCTGCCATGGCTCCAACATCATTTCTTGCCACTTTCCTGCTCCAAACCTGATATTCTAATGACTGTTGCTTGTGATTCGCTGGCATGCTATTCTCTTGCTCTTAATCCACCTATTCAGATTCAGCAATCTTTGTCTCCTCCAAGAACTCTTTCCTCTTTTCCCAATATCTACTAAAAACTTCTCTGTGTGCTTCCAGTAGTACTGTGTGTACCTCCATGCGCTTGCCACATAACACATGCTCTATTGAATGTCTGCATCCTTCCAGAGGCTGAACTTCTCCAAGGCATCTTAGTGTTTTCTAGCTTATGGCTGGAGCTTAGTAAATGTTTTCTTGAACTAACTTCAGAATAGTCAAGGAGAGTAGATGACACAGAAATGTGGGTCAGGCTCCTGGGTGGCTCAGTCAGTTAAGTATTGACTCTTAATTTCGGCTTAGGTCATGATCTCACGGTTCCTAGGTTCAAGACCCAGGTTGGGCTCTGCACTGGTAATGTTGAACCTGCTTGGCCTTCTGTCTCTTTCTCTCTCTCTGCCCCTCCCCATCTTGCGTGTTCACATGTTATTTCTCTCTCAAAAATAAATAAATAAACTTTTTAAAAAATGTGGGATGGGGCTCCTGAGTGGCTCAGTTGGTTGAGCGTCTGACTCTTGGTTTCGGCTCAGGTCATGATCTCATGGCTTTTTGGGTTCGGGCCCCACATTGGGCTCTGTGCTGGCAGTGCAGAGCCTGCTTCAGATTCTCTGTCTCCCTCTCTAGCTGCCCCCTTTCCACTCATGCTGTCTCTGTCTCTCTCAAAATAAATAAATAAACTTACATTTTTTTTTTTAAATGTGGGATGTGAGTCTTAAGCCACAGCTTCTTAATGAAAGATTTAGGAATTATTTATATGAAGTGATAGATGACCACTTGAGATTGGCTTTTGGTATCAAGAAAAGGTGAGGCCAGCACACATAACCCTTATGGTTGTTTATATGACATTTTTACCCTAAAAACTAGTAAACTTCTAGAGGACAGACACCTTGTCATGTCGGCCTTTGTGTTTATTCCTCACAGTGCTCAATGTGCTAGACAAAGTGAGTGCTCAATAGGTGTTGAACTAAACACCAACAGATTACTAGAGTCAAGTATAAAATAGAGGTGGGGCCACCTGGGCTGTTCCCTGTCTTGGATTCCTGAACTCAGCTAACCAACAGTTCAGGGACCCTTTTACCTTTTTATTCTCTACATGTAAGAAAAGAATGAATACCTCCACGTGATAATAGAGCCTAAACTCTTAATCTGTTTTATTTGATGTAGCTAAATGCTATACAACTCATCACATATCTTCAGTTTTATATAGACTCTAAAGCCAAAATTATTTCAAAAGAGATATTTGGCCATTTTTAGACTCTTCTGTATTCTAAAATTAATTGCAGTTACTAAAGGTAGCTCAATTCAATTGAATTAAATTAATTGTAATTAAAAATCCCCAAACAAGGGGGGACCTGGGTGGCTCAATCAGGTAAGCATCCAGCTTCAGCTCAGGTCATGATCTAGCGGTTCCTGGATTTGAGCCCCACAATGGGCTCTGTGCTGACAGCTTAGAGCCTGAAGCCTGCTTTGGATTCAGTGTCTCCCTCTCTCTCTCTCTGCCCCTCTCCTGCTTGTGCTCTGTCTCTTAAAAATAAGTAAATAAATAAATTTTAAAAGTCCCCAAACAAAAGGTAAAGATTTAGTCATATGTATTTGTACCATCCTTTTCTACATATGTCTGGAAACTTGAATTTTCTTTGGATTGCTCTGGTGACTTTCTCTGCAGTGAAGTAGCAGTAACAAGTAGGACTAGATCTGTGTGGTCCAAACAGTAGCCAAAGACACAGATGGCTATTTAAAGTGAAATAGATGTGCCGGCGTAGATCAGTCAGTTAAGCATCCAACTCTTGACTTTGGCTTAGGCCATGATCTCACAGTTCGTAAGATTGATCCCTGCGTTAGGCTCTGTGCTGATGGTGCGGAACCTGCTTGAGATTCATCCTTCCTTCCTCCTTCCCTCCCTCCCTCCCTCTCTTCCTCTCTCCTTCACTCCCTCTCTCTCTTCCAATAAATATGTAAACATTTTTTAAAAATTTAAAGTGAAATAATGAAACTCAGTTGCTTAGTCACTCTGGTCACATTTCAAATACCACGTCATTTCATTTGGCTGGTGGCTACTATCTTGGACAGCTTAGAAAGTTTTGTTCTGTGCTGGCCGGAGCCAGGTTCCTTCTGTGTTTGACATCTTGCTGGTCTTACTACTTTGAAATTGCTGCTGGTCAGATCTTTTCTCGGGGAATTTGAGAGATTTATCAAAATTATTTGATCATATTTTGAATGTTTTCTACATTGGGTATTGCCTGAAATAACTGAGTTGTTGAGTAGAACTTGGTTAAATTTTTTAAAAGATATTTTAATTGTAATAGTGTTTATTTTCTATTACTAATACATTTCTTTGTTTTCACCAAGGAATCTGCCACCAGGGGGCACCCTCACACCTTGTGGGAAAATCATGTTTCAGAATTTGTTAATAAGAGTGAAGTTTGGACTATAATATTGATTGCTGATTCATACTGTATAATTTAAGAATTAAGCATTATAATATATATGTTTGTACTTTATGTACATTACTTGATTTATATGGCAAATTATTTTTCTAGTGATGTGTGAGAAGCTATCATTGAATTATCTTAATAGCTACTTAAAAGTAAAAATAAGCCTGGGTGGCTCAGTCAGTTAAGTGTCTGACTTCAGCTCAAGTCAGGATCTCATGGTTCGTGAATTTGAGCCCTGCCTTGGGCTCTTCTGCTGTCAGCACAGAGCCTGCTTCAGATCCTCTGTCCCCCACTCTCTGCCCCTCTCCTACCTCTGCTTGTTCACTTGTGTTCTTTTTCTCAAAAATAAATAAAAAACATTTTTTTAATTTTAAAAAATAAAAAGTAATTTTAAAGTTGTTTCTTATAGTTCAAAAATATTTTTATTAAATTTAAAAATAAAAGCCATAGTAAAATAATGGAACTTTTATTTGTTGAACAAATTAAGTTCATCTTGCTTCCAGGACTAGAAAACTTATATTACCATTAGCTATTTCTCTGAAATCTTGTCGTGTCCAGTGTGATTGCCTGGCTATAAAAGATGGATAATAGTGTGACTATATGGTATTGAAAATATGTTAGCTTGTATGTAATAGCATTGTGGTTTGGTTGTGTTTGCTAACATGATTGATGGACATGACCATGTAGTCTACGGTAATAGGAGTGAGAGATGAGAAAGACCTATCAGAGCATCTTGTGCTAGTGTGGGATTGTTCCCTAAAGAGTAATCATTTACCATAACAGTACCAAAAAGTAAATTCTTCTTTGGAGACAGAGGATAATGAGGATGTGTTATTATGTTTTGTCCTTTCTAAGGTAAGAATATTCTGTGCATTTTATTATTAGCATGAAAAAAGATTGTCATTGTCAGTAAATACTGTTTAGAGAAGAGCTTCCTTCATTTTTCATAAACCTACACGATTCTATTCATGTATAATCTAATGAAATTTGTTTAGGAAATAGTGTGGCTGTTTTTGATTAGAGGCATATTTTTTAAAAAGATTTAGATGAAGATATTCCTCCTAAATTGGTTGTGTTCCCAGACTAGTTGATAATTATTTCGATTTAGGGGTATGTAATGGTGGTATTTCCACATCCATTTACAAAATCCCATGAATTTTAAGACATTGGTGACTTGTTTTCTGAATGATGTGAGAAACTAGTGCAGTCTGTCATGAGCAACAGAACAGTGATTGGGAGAGACTAGAAATGGAATTGTGAGGATCCTCAGGAAAGCTCTTTTTCACTTCATTCCTCATAACTCTTCCCTGTTCTGGCTAATAAGAGCTAGAGTTTGGAGATTCAGAATAAGATGAGATTCCGCTGCTTAGCACTCTTTTTCCTTTTTTTTTTTTTTTTTTTCTTCTGCTCCTGACAACCAATGATGGGAAAGAATAGGAAGTATCTCTAGCAGCCTGATTTTCCCCAAATTAAACAACTATCAGATTAATATAATGACAGGTACAGATTATTTCCAGTATAAGTTGTAAGGTAAATCATTTAAGACCTCTTTTTTATTATCCTTAAATCATTTCAAATGCTTATAATGAGCTGTGATTTTTTTTAAAGGTGCTTCCCACATTTAGTCAGAGCTCTTTGAAAATTCATGGGGAAACTCTTCATAGCTGTTTGAAGATGAAAACCAAACAAGGTGGTGACAGAGAGGCAGGATGGCTTCTCCACACAGCCCTTTCCCCTGTGTCACCAACACTGACCCCTGTTAGCACTCAGTCTTTATCACCGTGTCCTCTTCTGCTGCATTCATTTTATACCTCTTTTCATGCTTTAAGATAAAATTTTTAGAAGCCTTAATTAGGTGCACAAATTAGTTCACTAATTTCTGAAATACGCTTTCTTAAGTATGAAAAGATTAGACTAGCTATTTCCTGAAAACCAATTGGGCTTTATTAAAATTGGGGGAACATTTTTATTGAAGCCGTAATTGTCATGGATGATACACATGAGAGATCACTCTGTGGTTGGCCTGTCAGACTTGCATGAGCCTTCAGAAATTAAGGGGAGTGAGTGAGTTTGTTTTCTTGTAAGCTGTCACATTCTTCTCTTCAAAGTGTCAGCCTGAGTCACGCACAAATAAATGTTAGAAACATTCACCTTCTCCAGTTGATTTTTTACCCTTACATAATTTAGTGCTATAATTGGTTTTTTTCCCTCTAACATTTAATTTCATAGTCTAAAAACATTCCTGAAGAATAGGTGGACCTCAAAGATCTTGATAATTTTGACTTATGTTATTTTTTTCATTTTTGAAATATGAGCCTGTCTCTCAGATTTGGGATGCTCTAGAGGTAGCTCCAGTAAGTTTTAAGTATATTATAGGTATCAAAAAAAAAAAATTTTAGGTATATTATAGAAAGCTCAATCCATATGCAGTTTAATTTCTTTTTTTGAGAGAGGGGGCACAAGTGAATGAGGGGCAGAGGGAGAGGAGTGGCAGGAAGAGAGAGAGACAAAGAAGGAGAGAGAGAGAGAGAGAGAGAGAGAAAGAGAGAGAAGTGGGGCTCACCTAAAGTAGGGCTTGTGTTTTTACTGGAGGAGGGGCTCATGTTCACCTGAAGTAGGGTTTGAGCTCACCCGAAGAAGGGATCATGCTCACCGTGAGATCGTGACCTGAGCTGAAGTTAGATGCTTAACAACTGAGCCACCCAGGGGCCACAATTCATTTTTCTTTAAAAAAGAAAGAGAGAGAGAGAGGGAGGGAGGGAGGAAAGCAAAGGAAGGAAGGAACAAACTCTAGTATTTGTCCTATGCGGTGGGGATACTCATAGGCAGTTGAGAGGAGGAAGAGGCAAATTTGTAAAATTACCTAAGATACAAGTTACCTAATTATACAAAATGTCAGTTAATTTAACAAATATTTTTATTGAGAATGTTACATATAATTTAACAAATATTTTGATTGAGACTGTTACATATGAATATCACTGTTCTAGGCATAATGAATCAACATAAATCTTGTTTTAAAGGAACTTCTAGTAAGCACTAGTAGGCATATCCATATATGACTACAATATAAAGCAGAAAGTCTTAAGTGTCTTGTGAAAAAAAAAGTATAGATGAGTTGCAAGAGGGAGAGTTACCTTTTAGTTGGTGAATAAATTTGGATAGACTATGAAGCAACGTGTTGTTTAAGCAGGACATCAAGAGGTTAGTTAAGTTTTAAAGTCAAGCATAGGAAAGGGGCACCTGAGTGGCTCAGTTGGTTAAGTGCCCCTTTGGTTCAGGTCATAATCAGGTGAGTTTGGTCAGGCTCTGTGTAGACAGCTCAGAGTCTAGAGCCTGCTTCAGATTCTGTGTCTCTCTCTCTTTGCCTTTCCCCTGCTCATGCTGTTTCTCTCAAAAATAAACAAACATTAACAAAAAATTAAAGTTGAGTAGGAAAGATTCAGATGTAGCACAAATTCTATATGTGGCAACACACAGGTAGGTGCTAGGGAAGAGTAAGTTGCTGAGTTGCTTGATATATAAAACGCCCAGAAGCGGGGGTGTGCATGTGCTAAGCAAGACTAGACAAGCATTTTAGTTAGTGCCAGATAGTTGGTTATTATTAGTTCAAAGAGTTTGCACTGTATTGTAAAGGCAATGAAAAGCCATTGAAAGCTTTCAAGTGGAGCAGGGACACACCAGGGGTGCACTGAAACTGAAGGAAACTGAGGGTGGGCCAGCAGTAGGGCAGCAGTTAGATCCTTATGGCACTCTTGGGGAGACTGGATGAGGGCTGAGTCAGGGCAGCTTAGTAGTAGTGATTAAGAGGAGGTAATGAATATGTAAGTTCCTGCTGGATCAATCTGTAGGACTTGGCAGCTAATTGATGTGGGGGTGATGAAGAAAGAGGGAGGCTCCAGTAAGGTGGTGAATTACTGGCCCATTAGATGATGATGATGATGATGATGATGATTATTATTATTATTACTTTGCATTTGTGTGGGGGGCTTTAGAATTCATAAAACACTGTTACATCTGAGCCTTCATAACTCTGTAAGTTAAACAGAGTTTGAATGGTCCTTATTATATGGATGAGGAAATACAGGATTGAGGAATTTTTGTTCATACACAGAGTAAATGCAGATCTGCATCTCTGTATTCTTCCAGTTTCCTGGCCAGTGCTCCGTTCTCCAAAACCTGGCAAACAAACCTTGGCATCTAGTCCTGATTTATGCCACTAAGTGTGAGTGCGGGAAATTGCTTTACCTTCTTTGAGCTATAGTTTCTGTAGATGTTTGTATGCTTTCTGTTTTTCAGAGGTACTTTCAAGATAAAATGTGATATTATTTTCATTACCTCTTTATTCAGCAAATAATGAGTATTAAATACTGTGCTTGGTACTGGAATACAAGATATATGAAATATAATCCCTGTCTTTGCAGTGTTTCACAGATGAGAGGAGAGGAAAAAACCATGTGAATAAGTAATTATAATAAACCATACTAAGTGCTATAATACAGGCATGCGTGTGTGACTATAGAGTCACAGAAGAATGAGCAATTAGGAAAGTCGGGGAAGGCTTCACAGGGGAATGTGAACCAAGTCTTGTTGCATATTTAGTCATTTAAGTAGTAGAATGTTAAACAAATAAGAGGGTAAAATAGGTATCATCATAATAGTAGCTATTATTTGTTGAATGCTTCTAAAAGTCAAGGAACCCCAAGCATTGCTGGTAGCTACCAAAGAGCCAGGAAGAGGCAAGGAAGGATTCTTCCCTAGAGCTTTAAGAGGTAGAATGACCCTGCCAGCACCTTGATTTCAGACTTCTAGCCTCAAAACTGTGAAAGAATAAATTTTTGTTGTTTTAAGCACACAGTTTGTGCACTTAGTTATAGCAAACTAAGGAAACTCATACAGTGTGATAGTGGCTTGAGAATCAAATTGTGATAAGCACTGAGTAATATAGAATTGTTGAATCATTCTATTATATACCTGAAACTAATATAACATTGTATATTAATTAAAGTTCAATAAAAACAAAATGTAACAATCAACTGGATCAGTGGAAAACCAAGAAAACCCAAGAATAGACCCATGATCATATAATCATTTGATTTCCAACAAAGGTGCCAAAGCAATCTAATGGGGGAGAAGAAACTTCTTTTTAACAAATGGTGCTTTTAAAAAACATGCTGGTACATGGGGGATATACATATACCTTTCCTACACAGCATGTATAGAAAATAATTCTAAATACAAAAGCTAAAACCATAAAACTTCTAGAAGAAAGCATATTTGTCACTGAGGCAAAGATTTCATAGGACTCAGGATTAGCCATAAGAGACAAAAAATAATGAATATTTGTCATCTAAAGACATTAAGAAAATGAATAGACAAACTAAAACCAGGCAGAATATCTGCAACAAGTTTATCTAACAAATAAATGAATTGTATTTATATATTCCAAATACTAAATACTCATACACAAGCACTAAGTAGAGCTATGGAGCAACTGGAATTCTCATACTTTGTTGTTGGGAGTATACGATGATACTACTATGTTGTTACATTAGGGAAAAGGTGTAGCGCTTTTCTGGAAGACTAAATATTTAGGGGTGCCTCGGTGACTCAGTCAGTTAAGCAACCAACTCTTTACTTCGGCTGGCGTCATGATCTCACGGTTTGTGGGATTGAGAGGACTCTGTGCTGATAGTGCTCTCTCTGCCCCTCCCCCACTTGTGTGCATGTGCTCTCTCCTCTCTCTCTTTCTCTCTCTCAAAATAAATAAAAAACATTTAAAAAATCGTAAAAAAAGAAACTGAACGTTTACCTACTCTATGACCCATTAATTCTGTTCCTTTCCATACCCAAGAGAAATGAAAGTATGATGTACACAAAAAAGTCTTGTGTTTATAGAAGAAAGTTATGGCATCTTTACCTATTGGCCAAAACCAGGAAACAGCCCAGTTGTCTGTCAGCAAGAGAATGAATAAACAAATTGTGGTGTATTCATACAGTGGAATAAAATAATGAAAGGAAACAAAAATCACTGAGAAAACATTGTGTTGAGGGGGAGAAAAAGCCTTCCATAAAACAGTACAGGTCCTTTGTTTCCTATATATGAAGTTTTACAAGAGGCAGAACTAATCTATAATAGAACAAATTTAGAATAATGGTAGACCCTCAGGTGTGGGGATAGGAGTTTCCTGGGAAGGGGCATGAGAGAACTGTCAGAGTGTTTTGTTGTTGTTTTTTACTTATTTTTGAGAGACAGAGACAGTGCGAGCAGGGGAGGGTCAGAGAGAGAGGGAGACACAGAATCTGAAGCAGGCTCCAGGCTCTCAGCTAGCTGTCAGCAGAGAGCCCGGCGCAGGGCTTGAACCCACGAACCCACGAACCGTGAGATCATGACCTGAGCCAAAGCCGGTGCTTAACCAACTGAGCCACCCAGGCGCCCCAAGTTTTGATAATGTCCTATATATTGATGGAGTTAGGTTATGCACATGTATACATTTGTAAAAATTTGTTGAATGGTAATATGCCAGTT
>NC_043701.1:148144768-148152399 GCF_006229205.1 Suricata suricatta | reverse complement strand
ATGGTGGGGAGCACTTGTGGGGAGAAGCACTGGGTGTTATATGGAAACCAATTTGACAATAAACTATTATAAAAAAAATAAATATTAAACTATACTACTTACTGATACACAGGCCGAAGTAGTGAATGTACTGATATCCCCAATTACTTCAAAATGCATTTATAAATGGATTGATGGAGTAATAGTAAAATATAGAAAAGTAAATATAGAAAAACGTAATTATAGAAACTACTCAGTATATGGGTATTCAGTGTATGGTTATTTGAACTTTGCTGTTTGGTTTTTGTGTTTTAGAGTAAGTGGGAGTGGGGGGTGCAGGGGAAGAGGGAGACAGAATGTGGATCTGAAGCAGGCTCCATGCTCACTGCTGAGCTGGACAGAGGGCTTGATCCCATGACCCTGGGATCATGACCTGATCCAAAACCGAGAGTTGGATGCTTAACCGACTGAGCCACCCAAGCGCCCTTTTGCTGTATTTTTAAATTTTTCATTTAATGTTCAGAAAAATAGTAACTATTGATAGGGAATTATATATCTGAACTATGGAATACTGTGTAGCATTTATCATTCTAATACATGGAAAGGCTTCAATGGCTTTCTCTTTTGGCAAAAAAACAAGCTGCAGAAAAATATAGTGTACCATTTAGTAAAATATTAACAAAGTTGAACAGTTGTTTTAATTTCAGAGTCATAGGATTATGAGGTTTTTCCTCTTCGGATTTTGGGGTGTGATATACTTTTAATTTTGAAAAATTACTTAATAAAATGTAATAGGTTAGATCTTATGTATAAAAATCTTTTCTTTCTTTCTTTTTTCTTTTTAAATGTTTAGTTATGAAGGAGAGACAGAGCATGAACAGGGGAAGGGCAGGGAGAGAGAGGGAGACACAGAATCTGAAGCAGGCTCAAGGCTCTGAGCTGTCAGCACAGAGCCTGATGCGGGGCTCAAACCCATGAACCATGACATCATGACCTGAGCCAAAGTTGCATGCTTAACCAACTTAGCCACTCAGCTGCCCCTAAAAATTTCTTCGGACATTTTCATTAGAGCAGATTATTAGTAGCTTCAGAATTTTACTGGGATCTAACTAGGTTGAACCAATAGATAAAATGGAATGACTTAAGATGTTTATTATGTTCACTGATTTGTGACTGGTCACTTTTTAAAAGTTGTTTGCTATGAACTGTTTGAAGAAGTATATTTATGGAAACTTCCTCCTTTAGTAAAATTATGGTAGTGCTCTGATTTTATCAGCTACAGATTTCACTTATTCTCTCAACATTCAGTAGTCATTATTTATTTAATACTTTCTGAGTGCTAGATGCTGTACTTAGTCATGTATGATATGTCTGTAGTATTAGAGCACAATTCATAGATTTAGTTGGTCAAGTATTCTAAGAAGAAATAAGTAAACATCTCTTATTTGCATTCTTCTGGATACTTAAATATTCATAATGTTTTGACATCTGGCAAATCAGTTACTCTATTTTAGTAGTTTGTCCATGTTTCTTTCTGCTAAAGAATAGCTTTTCCCCAGTCACTATGATGAGTTTACAGTATGACTCATGACTGTCCTTCAGGGTTAGGGCTGACCTATTGAGGGGGTCACAGAAAGAGCATAGAGCTTTCTGCTGTGAGACTCATGAGATCAGTGATCATGTCTGTTATTGTTTACTGTTCTGTCTTCGTTCTTGGCACAGAGTCTGGCACATAATAAATACTCAAAATATTTGTTTATTGGCCAGTTGAATTAACAGACAGATTTATGGTTTAAAGAGAAGAGGTGAGCTAAATAGTTATTATAATTTTGAAACTCATTGTGTCAGTTTTGAATGAGACATGCATAATGGATTTGTGGCACTAGAGAAAATACAGTACACATACATTCACATGCAGAAACACTTGCTACAAATAATTATCTATGCAGACTGTCCAATAGAGGGCAGGGCTTTATTTTGGAGAAAATTTAATGAAGCTCTCCTTTTTACTATCTTATGTTTATTTTCCTTATAATCATCATTACCATTATTATAAATAAACATTATATATGATGTATTATAACTGTTATTTATTGTTTACGGTTTTTGTTACTCTGGAAGTGAAGAAATTATTTACATTTTAATTTTTTAATTGAAAAAAATTTTTAATGTTTACTTCTGAAAGAGAGACAAAACGTGAACAGGGGAGGGCAGAGTGAGAGGGAGACACAGAGCAGGCTTCAGGTTTTGAGCTGTCAGCACAGAGCCTGACACAGGGCTTGAACCCATGAACCGTGAGATCATCACCTGAGCCGAAATCAGATGCTTAACCGACTGGGCCACACAAGTGCCCCAAAAGTATTTACATTTTAAAAACCTTTCACTACTTGTATCTTTATTTGCATTGTACAGATTAACAATAAATAATTTGTAAAAGGTAACATTTCATAAAAATAATATGTGAGAGGGCTTGAGATCAAGGTGACTTTTTAAATTATGCATTCTATCTCAGGCATTAGTTGGGTTGGTTATGTTCTCGAATAACGTTTTTTATGTCCTCGTTTCTGTTTCCAAAGCGGCATTAGACATAGCTCTGTAGTGTTGACAGTTGTGAAGAAGTCCAGTGCAAAAACACTTTATCAGATAAATAAATGATATTTTAAAGCTTGTGACAGTCAGCAAAGCATGGCAGCAACTATTCATATGTCAATTTTAAAAGACAAGGACAGGTGCCCAAAGGAAAAGCAGTTGTCAGCCCATTTAGACACATAAGGTTAAATGTCTTTAATTTAAAAATGTTTGGGTAGACCTTTAGACAGTTCTTCCCATTCTTCCTGTTTAATACAGCTAAAAACCCTAGACAGAAGAAGACTCTGGGGCACCCGGGTGGCTCAGTCAGTTAGGCGTCTGACTTTGGCTCAGGTCATAATCTTGTGGTTCAGGAGTTCAAGCCCCGAATCAGGCTCTGTGCTGACAGCTCAGAGCCTGGAGCCTGCTTTAGATTCTGTGTCTCCCTCTCTTTCTCCTCTGTTGATACTCTGTCTCTCTCTCTCTCTCAATAAAAAATAAAACATTAAAAAAGTTTTTTTTATAAACATAAGAAGACTCTGAAGGATGGAGAGAAGACTTACCAGCAAGGGTCTGTGGTATCCTAGAAAAGACTCAGTAGGGGCCTGGTGGAGAGGTTGAACTCTCACCACCAACCCAGTGGTACAAGATGCCTCCCCCACTCCTCTCCAAGTAGAGGACCTGAGTTTCAACTCTGAACTGGCAGGAATGAGATGGCTCTTGCCTTCCCCTTTTACAGAAGGCCTGCTAAAACAAGATGTAAGTAAGATTCAGAATCTCATAATACTCAGGGTATCCAGATTTCAACCAAAAATGACTCCTCACCAAGAATGGGGAAAATCTGAGTTGAAATGAGAAAAGACAATCAATAGATACCTACCCTAATATAAAATAGATATTGGAAGTATCTGACAAGATTTCATTTATTTATTTATTTTTAAATGTTTATTTTCAAGACAGAGAGCAAGAGAGACAGATAGACAAATAGACAGACATAATGTGAGCGAGGGAGGGGCAGAGAGAAAGGGTAATACAGAATCCGAAGTTGGCTCTAGGCTCTGAGCTGTCAGCACAGAGCCTAACCCAGGGCTCAAACCCATGAACCTTGAGATTATGACCTGGGCCTTACTTAGTTGGACACTTAACTGACTGAGCCACCCAGGCACTGCTACATTATCTGATAAGATTTTAAAGCAGCCATCACAAAAGGCTTAAATGAGCAATTACAGACCTACTTGAAGCAATAAAAAATAGTTCTAACAAAGAAATAGTGACTATAAAGAAAAACCAAATGGAAATTTTGGAACTGAAAAATATAATAACTGAAATTTAAATAATGCAATGGATGAGCTCAAAAGAGAAATGGGATGACAGAAGAAACAAATGCTGAACTTGAAAAAGAACAACAGAATTACTCATTTTGAACAACAGAAAGGAAATTGGGTAAAAAACAGTTTAAGGACCTTTAGGACTATAACAATAGATCTAATGTGCATGTCATTTTTAGTACCAGAAGAAGAGAAAGAGACAAGGCCGAAAAAAAAATAGAAGAATTAGTAGCTAAAAACTAGAAATAATAGCTGAAAATTTTCCAAGTTTTACAAGACATAAATTTACATTTTGAAGAAGCCAAGTGAACCCCAAATAGGCTAAACCCCAAGAAACCCATGCGAAGACTTCTTGAAAGACAAAGAAAACATTTTGAAAGCATTAGGAGAGAAATAACACATTACCTGTAGGAGAAAAACAATTTGAATGATAGTGGATTTCTTATCAGGAAACATTGAGACCGAAAGGAAGTGATAAAATATTTTCAAAGGAACAAAAGGAAAGAACTGTCAACCCACAATTCTGTGTCCAATGAAAATATTCTTCAGGTATACAGGGGGAAACCATGATGTTCAGATGAAGGAAAAGGGAGAGACTTTGTCATTAGTAGACCTATTCTGAAAGAATGTCTAATGGAATTTCTTGAAACAGAAAAAAAATGATGCAAGATGAAATTTTGAAACCTCAGGAAGGAAGGAAGGAAGAACAACAGAAAGAGTAAACATGTAGTCATTATAATAGACTTTTCGGCTTGAGTGTTTTAAATTGTGTTTGACATTTTCTCTTTAACCGTTTTTCAAAAATTATAATATGATCTAATGTGGTTCTCAGTGTATGCAGGGAAATTTGAAGACAATTATAAATGGGAGAGGATAAAGGGACTTGAACAAAGGTAAAATTTTTATACTGGCATTGGTAAGATGTTGACAGTAATAAACTGTCATAAGTTATATATAATGTAATACCTAGAACAGCCAATAAAATAATATTCAAACAGATGTACTAAAAAATATTTTAGAAAAATAAAAATGGAGTTCTAAAATATGTTTAAGTAGCCCACAGGAAGGAAGGAAAAAGAACAGATAAAAGAAATAGAAAATTAAAATGAAATGAATATTTTCTAAATTAAATGTAAACTAAATGGTCTAAATATACCAGTTCAAAGAGATTTATAAAGTGGAAGCAGTCAGTTAAGTATCCGATTCTTGATTTCAGCTCAGGTCATGATCTCATGGTTCATGGGATTGAGCTCCACATTAGGCTCTGCTGATGGGTTAGAGCCTGCTTGGGATTCTTTCTGTCTCCCTTTCTCAGTCCTTCTCCTGCTCATACTGTCTCTCAAATAAACCTTTTTTTTTTTTTTTTTAATGTTTATATTGTTGAGACAGAGAGAGACAGAGCATGAATGGGGGACGGGCAGAGAGAGAGAGAGGGAGACACAGAATCTGAAGCAGGCTCCAGGCTCTGAGCTGTCAGCACAGGACCCGATGTAGGGCTTGAACCCACGAATGTGAGATCATGACCTGAGCCTAAGTCGGAAGCTTAGCCAACTGAGCCACCCAGGCACCCCTCAAATAAACGTTTAAAAAAAAAAAGAGATTTACAAAGTGAATTTAAAAAGATGCACTATGTGTTTATAAGAAATCATTTCAGACATAATGATACAGGCAAGTTGAAAGTAGCTTTACTTGTGACAGCCAGCCTCAAACTGGAAACAACCAAAATGTCCCTCAGTGAGTGGATGGTTAAACAAATTGTAGTATATTCATATCATGGAATACTACTTAGCAATTAGGAGGGATTAACCATTGATATTGATATCATCTTCAGTTGATCTCAAGGGCATTATGCTGGATGAAAAATTCAATCTTAGAACAACATATACTATTTGATTCCATTTATATAACATGTCAGAATGATAGAGGTGGAAAACAGATTAGTGATTGGTAGGGCTTATGAATGGTTGTAGGAAGCGGGGTGGAGGGTGACTAAATGGGTAGCAGGAGAGAGAGATTGTAATGAAAAAGTTTTGTGTCTTGATTTTGGTGTTGGTTATAGAAATGTACATGTGATAAAAAAATAGCAAAGAATGATACACACTGTACCAGTATTAATTTCTGTTTTTTGATATATTGTTACAGTTATGTCAAATTAACCATTAAGGGAAACAGGGTCAAGGGTAAACTGGACATCTCTATACTATTTTTGCAACTTCCTATGAATCCATAATTATTTCAAAATGTTTTAAAAAGCAAAAGGATGAACTATAAGTATGAAAAGTGAATTTTTAAACAAATGTGTTAATGTTTTCTGCATTTTCAGGCAAAGGAAAGCAAGTATTTTTAATATGTATCTCTAAAATAGTAGGATGACTTCTATGACTGTATTTTTTTCAATTTAGTTTTTTTATTACAATTAAAGAGATTTCTAATGAAGAAGCAATCATTTAACCACTTCAAACTCTACCTTTAAAAAAAAAAATGTGATAACTCCCCGTTATAGAAGATTAGGATTTAGCTATCATTCACTTCCCCGTTCACCATTAACATAAGCATTATTTCGACTTCTCATTTCCCACTGTAGTTATATTCATTTCAGTTAAGATCGATATGATTGCTTTTCTACTGTTGCACAATTTTTCCCCAGAATTAATAATTGTGTTGTGTTATTCACTTAGTTTTTTATATATCTGTGATTAATTGAATTCCAAATTTACTGAATTGTAAATATCTTTCTGTTTCTTCTGAATATTAATTTTTCCACTGTCCCAATTTAAAGAGGGTGGTAACTATAGATTGAATTTTAGAGCGTTGGTATAAAGAAAATTCTTAGTGTTAGAAATTCCCCATGAAACCAGAGTAAAGTAAATTGTTACTTTTTCTGTTTACACACATACCTTGTGCAGCTGCAGATAGACAAATATTCTTTTATTCTAGCTTATAGTAAAGAAAATCTGTAGATTTGTGAAGAGTCTGTATTCTCAGTAATCCCATGGTCACAGAGAAATGGGGAGAGCAATGGAGTAGAGGTGAGAACACTTGGGTTCTAGGTTTTTGTTTTTTTTTTTAGAATTTATTTATTTATTTTAATTTATTGTTGATACAGAGAGAGACAGAGCATGAGAGGGGGAGGGGCAGAGAGAGAAGGAGATACAGAATCTGAAGCAGGCTCCAGGCTCTGAGCTAGCTGTCAGCACAGAGCCTGACGCGGGGCTTGAACCCACGAATGTGAGATCTGACCTGAGCCGAAGCCAGAGACTTAACCAACTGAGCCACCCAGGCACCCGGGTTCTAGTTTTGATTTAATTACTAATTGACAGTTTCAGGCTAGGGTAATCAGGTAACCTCCTTGGCCTCAGTTTTCTTTTCTCCACAATAATCACAGAATCAGACTAGATAATAACTGAGACTTCCTTTAGTTCAAATGTAATTTTAAGTAGATACATTTTACTTTAATCTTGACTGTTAACAAATTAGTTAATTTCTAAATGGTTAGTTGGTTAATTCCAAATTGGTTAATTTCCAAATTAACAGAATTGTCATTTTTAGTACTTTTAAAGACATACCCTGATTTTTTAGAGAGAAATTAGATTAAAAGACCTAATTTCTTTTTTTTTAATAGTTTATTGTCAAATTGGTTTCCATATAACACCCAGTGTTTCTCCCCACAAGTGTCCCCCACCATGACCATCACCCTCCTCCCCCTCCCCCTTCAGTCCATAGTTCATTTTCAGTATTCAGTAGTCTCCCTTGATC
>NC_043701.1:148052355-148144668 GCF_006229205.1 Suricata suricatta | reverse complement strand
GCCACCAACAGTGTAGGAGGGTGCCCGTCTCTCCACACCCTCGCCAGCATCTATAGTCTTTTGATTTGTTCATTTTAGCGACTCTGACCGGTGTGAGGTGGTACCTCAGTGTGGTTTTGATTTGAATTTCCCTGATGATGAGTGAGGCTGAACATCGTTTCATGTGCCTGTTGGCCATCTGGATGTCCTCTTTGGAGAAGTGTAAAAGACCTAATTTCTAAAGCCTATAGAGATGGGAAATTATAAAAGTAAAAATGGGCTGTGAATGTTTCCTCTGTTGTGCTTCACATTATGATATGGAAATTGTGGTTTTAACTTCCCAAGGGTGCCTAAAAAGGGAAATTTCTAAGGTCATCAGAAACCTCATTGTTTACTACCCAGTAAACAGATTTGAAAAATATACTGTGCTCTGAAATAATTGATATAGTTTTTATGGTGATTTCTTTTAGGTTATAGACTGTTGAAGCTAGGTGGACTCTTGAGGTTTTTGAGAGAATCCTTAGTGGTCTAGCAGTTTTTAATTGTAACCAAAAGCAGAATGTACTGTTTTTTTATTTGCAAGTGTTTTATTAAATTGTATGCACATGTTGATATGAGAGATATTTGACATTTGGGATACTTAATTAGTTTTCAGAGATTATTGAGGTAAATTTCATATATTTGAAAATGAATTTGTAAGTTGACCTGTGTTCACCTTCATGCCCATATTGGTGTACTTTTACATGTTTAATGATACTGATAATTACCTTATGGGATCCTATGAAAAGCAGGTATCTAGTTTAATTTCATAATAAACATCTGTTCATTGGTTATTATTCACTAAAATATTTTATTGGTTTTCAGGTACTTGAAGAAGCAGAAGCTCAACATTTGTATCAGTCGATTTTGCCTGATATGGTGAAAATTGCACTCTGTCTGCCAAATATTTGCACCCAGGTTAGTAGAAATAACTTCTTCCCCAGTAGCTTTCTTGAGACTCATAACTGAATTTCTTTTAAACTCTGATGGTCATGTCAAAGAGAGAGATGGGAAACAGTTTTTGCCAGAGTATGAGGATTTTGCTGTACTGAAGAAAAGGTTAGAGGCTAGAGGGAATACTGCAAAAGGATATTAAAAATGCAGTATTCAATTTCTGAGCTTCGGTTTACACTGTTGAAGTTTGCTTACTTAGACTTCTATTCTCTTTTTGTTTAAACAGTCTCTAACTTAAAAAAAAAAAAAGTCATTATCCCAAAACATACTAATGGATTTAGAACATTTCAAGTTTATTTATTTTGAGAGAGAGACAGAGAGCTAGTGAGCAGGGTAGGAGCAGAGAGAGGAGAGACAGAATCCCCAGCATATTCGGCGCTGTCAGTGCAGAGTCCAACGTGGGGCTCCAATCACAAACTGTAAGATTATGACTTGATACAAAATCAAGAGTCGGACACCTAATCGACTCTTGATTAATACCAGATTCTTTCCTTCATTTTTAAAAGTTAGGAAAGCACCATGAGCTGGGTACCTGGGTGGCATCATCAGTTAAGTGTCTGACTTTGGCTCAGGTTATAATCTGGGTTCCTGGGTTCGAGCCGTGTCAAGCTCTGTGCTGACAGCTCAGAGCCTAGAGCCTGCTTTAGAGTCTGTATCTCCCTCTTTCTCTGCCCCTCCTCCATTTGTGCTCTGTCTCTCCCTCTCTCTGTCAAAAATAAACAAACATTAAAAAAATTAAAAAAAAAAAGAAAAGTAAATCTCAGCTGTGAAAATTAACATTTCAGTTTGATAACAAAGTATATCTTTGGCAAATTGAACTGCATTTGTTGTTATTTAATGATTTAACACATTAACATTCTCTAGGTAAATCAAAAAGTAAATTTCAGATTTATAAAAAGGAAATTAAAGGAAGCACATTTTGGGCATGAACTTTTTGAAAAATCTTGGTTCATGTTAAACCATTCTTATTTTTATCTAGCTGAGCATTTGATAATCAGATTTACATCCTCTAGGGTGCCTGGGTGGCTCAATTGGTTAAGCATCCAACTCTTGATCTCAGCTCAGAAATTAATCTCAGCCTCGTGAGTTCAAGCCCGGTGTTGGGCTCCACACTGGGCATGGAGCCTACTTAAAAAAAAAAAAGAAAAAAAAAAAGATTTATATTCTCTAGTATTTCCCCAAGTATGAGCTTTCAGGATTTCTCCTCTAAGAAAACAGAAATCAATTATTCTCTTTGAAATCATACTATTTGGTTATTTGGGGGTTAAGAATGTTTGTGTTTATCATTCATTAACCCTTAAATGTCACCATTAATTTTTAAATTCATTTTTATAGAAAACCTTGTAAATAGTTAAAAGCTCTTTGTTTAAAAAAAATAACGTTTACTTATTTAGAGAGAGAGTGCTCATGCATGCACTGGGAGGAGGGGCAGAGAGAAAGGGAAACAGAATCTTGAGCAGGCTGTGTGCGGTCAGTGCAGAGCCAGACATGAGGCTCAATCCCACAAATTGAGATCCTAACCTGAGCCAAAATCAAGAGTTGAGTCTTAACCAACTGAGCCATGCTTGTTCCCCTAAAAGCTCATTTTTAACTGAAACTAAGTAACCGTTTGCTTTAAATAATTGATACATTGTCACCTTTTCTAAACTCATTGCTGAGTTGTAAATAAATGTACAGGGTGGGAAATAGAAATTAATATGAGCTCTCTGTTTCTTCTTTCTTAGAAATGGTAATTGCTAAGGCCTAAAAGGAGAGATTTTTTTGGGAAACTATAATGACTCTTTAGGTTCCCCTTGTTTGTTTACCTTTGTATTTTCACAAGGGAAATAGTTGAATTGTAAATTTAACCTTTTTCTAGCAAACTCTTAGTCTAGCACTGTTGTACATTTTATGTTACTTAGAAAAAAGTTGTTTCATCATTGTAATTTTGATTTATTTTTCCTGCCTTTCCGTTTTACTTTTGGTGTTGATTTCTGAAATATGATCAGGACAGTTGTCTATGTATAGCATACTGGTTTGGGATGAATGCAGATATCCAGGATTCTTAGTTCTGAGTCTTACTGAAAGGTAGAAGGAAAAAGCATCCTTAAATATTATGCTGGAGCATTTTAAAACTTAAAAACTGGTATGTATACTGGCAGTTGGTCTTTGGCTTTACTATCACACCTTTAAAAACGTATAGTTTAAACATTTTAAGTAGAATAAAACCCACTGAACACAATACTCGGGCCCTATGGATTATTACTGAAAAGGAAAGATCAGTGAATTTGGGCTTGGTAAAACTAGAAGACATTTCAGTCATAAAAAATTTGAAGGAAAAATGTCCTGTGTCTTCCTTGACTTAAAATGATGATGCCTGGGGGCAGCTGGGTGGCTCAGTCAGTTAAGTGTCTGACTTTAGCTCAGGTCATGAGCTCGCGCGCGGTTCATGGGTTTGAGCCCCACGTCAGGCTCTGTGCTGAATGTTTGCTCAGAGCCTGGAGGCTGCTTGGAATTCCGTGTCTCCTTCTTTCTCTGCCCCTCCCCTCCTTGTGCTCTGTGTCTCTGTCTCTCAAAAATAAATAAATGTAAAAAATTTTTTTAAATTAAAAAACGAGTATGCCTGTCTTCTTACAAGTTATACATAAGTGTGTATACACATCTCCTATTAATTGCTTTAATAAAATTAGATTTAGGTCCCAAAGAAATTGTCAAAGTGTGGTGTGATTCAGAATTGGAAGTAAAAGACTTATTTATTGAATTATTTTCCTTAGCATCATTTTATTTAGGATGAAAATAGAAAAATTGCTCTGTCCAGCAGTGTTTGATCTGAGTGAGAATAAAATTTGCATATGCTGTAATAGCTACATTCAATGTTGCATTTTTCTGTTTCATCTTTTGTTTTAATTTTTCATTGCATGAATAATGTGTATTTATTTCTTATTTGCTAAAGCAATCTTGTTTTCCACTAATAAGTAATGTTTTGTGTATTCTTCACTATCATCATTATTGATTAGAAATCTGCAGTTTGTCAAACAAGTACACTTTTCCAATCATCCTTGATGAACTGCCCTTGACTTCAACAGTGTCGCTGATTTAAGGACTCAAGAGTGGCCTGAAATTATTCCTGCCTTAATTTAGCAAATGCAATTTGGTGCCTCTGCTTTTGAAATTGCTAAACTAATTATGGCTTTTCTTGTCTGTATATTTTGTTTCCCCTATCAGCCAATACCGCTCCTGAAACAGAAGATGAATCATTCCATCACAATGTCACAGGAACAGATTGCCAGTCTTTTAGCTAATGCTTTCTTCTGCACATTTCCACGGCGAAATGCTAAGATGAAATCTGAGTATTCTAGCTACCCAGACATTAACTTCAATCGGTATGTTTTCAGAGAACACCTCTTAAACAGTGAAATAGAGAAGGGTGGAAGGAACTAATATTTGTCCAGTGATTTGCCATAGACCAAACATTTTATGTCCAATTATCTAATTTATAATCTTTATAATGCAGTGAGCTAAGTGGTATTTTTGCCATTTTGCAGGCAAGATAATTAAAATTCAATGAAAATCTTTGTTATTATATAGTTACTCTCCATTACTAACACTAAAAAGGAATGGGGAAACCATGAAAACCAATGTTATCTGTATAAGAGAATTTACTTAAAATCCCAATAAGAAATACCCATTTAATACCATATTCTCTTTGATTGTGTAAATACCAATTGTGAGGGACATGTTGTTAACCTAGTTTTGAGTCGGTATGTTAGTTAAGTTTGTTTTAAGAGAATAGTACTTAGTCACTTAGTTCAAATATACAGTGAGCAATTTCATTATTCTGCATAGTGTGTTAAGTGCCTTGAAGTTACAAGAGAAAGAACAAACCAGTTTCTGACTTCTCTGTCTTTCCACGGGCTTTTATTCCTTCTTTAAGCATCAATTCAAGTATCACTGTTTCTGATAGCTCTGATCTTGCCAGGATAGGTTTGCTCTTCCCCTGGGTTCCTATGATGGTCTATATGTACCTCTGTTCTATAAAAAAGAAGTACATAGACTTCCGCAGCCCATCCTATCCGGACCAGGGAACCTCGTCCGAGAGCGCTCCTAATAAAGGCCTTTTATATTTATTTCTGGCCTTGGTTTTCTGCATCGTCTCTGTGACTTCCCTGGTCCATTCTGTCTGGACCCGGGAACCTCGCCCAAGAGCTCTGTAGTAAAGGGTGCTCTGATCTCTTTAAAAAAAAAAAAATAAAGGTACGTATCATTTGTTATAGAAGGATATAGTCTAACAAAGGTTAATATACTGTAATAATTAATATAGTTTAATAAAATTATTTCTTGAGGAAATAACTTTTGAGCTAAGTACAAAGGGTGAATAGGAGTTTTCACCAAGGAGAAAAGGAGAGATGATTATATTCTGGGCAAGGGGTACAGCACATACAAAGAGGCACTGTGGTGAGAAGGACATGCCATCCCGGGGGCCTGAGAGAAGACCAGTGCGACTGCAGCACAGAGAGAGGGGACAGGCTGCAGAAGGAGATGAGGGCCAGTAGGCCATCCTACTGTGCCTACAAGGGCCCCCTAAGATAATAGAAAGTCATGAAAGGATTTGGTATGGGAGGAGGGGGAAGCTGATACATCTGATCAGATTTACATTTTCAAAAGATTGTTCTGACTACAGTGTGGGTACTGAGTGGAGAGGGGCCAGAGTACTGCGCGTTTACCCAGTTGGAGGGGCTATTGCAATGTACGAGGAAGGAGAGGTTGATAGCTGGGACATGTAGTGAGGCTGGAGGTGTAATGACATTTGAAGGAAAAGTCAGTCACCGTCTGCATCTGTGAGTGGGTAAAGAGAGGCACCCAGGTACTTCCTAGGTTTGTACAACTGGGCATGTGCCTTTCATGTTCTCTGCTTTTCCTACTGTACACCTCCCCTACTTCATTATAATTGCTTGTTTAATCCTTTGAGTGGGGACAGGGATCTTATCTTTTATTAAATTTCATTCATTGTAGGACTTCAGTAAATTCACGTTGAGTGAATGAAAATAAATTTTTCATTTATTTTCATTTCATTTATTTATTTATTTGAAACATTTGAGAAATTTGTGAGTGGAAGAGAGCTAGGACTAAAACTTAGATGCTTCATTCTTACTCTACTATATTTTACTTCTCAAACTTCATCTTGTCCTTAGCAATTGAAGATATTTTATTTTTAAGCATATCTAGTTCAAGTTTTTGCTTTGATTTCTTTAGCATTTGGGATAGAATTGAGAGAAAACACAGAGCATTGGTATCTGCAATTGCAATTGTGTAAAGAACTTGTTTATTAAATATAACTTTTTTTTGCTTATTTGAGATACTATAAAAGAATTTTTTCTACTCACTTGTAGTTAAGGACTATGCATCTCTCGCAGGTTTTCTTTTTTAATACAGAAAAGGAAATGGTCAAATTTTGTATGTAAGTAAACAATGGAAATTTAATTCTGTAGAAATGTAATTATCTGTTTCCATGTAGAGTATTAGTTATATTAATAACAAGGATCACCATAGAGTAAGTAGTCTTTCTGTTTATTTGGAATAAATGTTTCATTAGCTCCTGAATCACCAGAGAATGCTATAAATTATCAAATTTCTATCCAGAATTCTGACGGCCGATCCTGTGGTTCTGTGTTTTTCTGGTTTTGGGTTTTGGTAAGAAGTAGCTCTAATTAATAATGCCTTAGAATTAGTGTTCCTATGGCCACTTAAGGTTTGTTTCCATGGGAAGAGTAGTCAGCTACTGCGTGTTTCTTGATGGTCCCTCAGGTAAACCTTTGATGTCTTAGTTATAAGCTTTCTCAGATTGATTCTTTGACCTAATTATATACCTTTAAATGCATTTTTTAGATAAGAACTATGTATTTTCTTACTAAGTTAAGGTTGTTTCAGAGAGCCTCTTCTTCAAAAAAGTTATTTTAAAAATTTGTTATGGATATTTTCAAACATACTTAAAAGTAAAGAGAACAGTATTACGTGTTTACTTATCCAAGTTCACTACTGACCAGAATTTTTTATTTTGCTCTGTTTTCAGCTATCCAACCCTACTTTTTTTTCAATAATTTAAGAGCAATTTCAAATGTTAAGTTTCACCCATAAAGAATTCCATATTTAGGGGCACCTGGCTGGCTCAGTTGGTAGAGCATGCCACTCTTAATCTCATGGTCATGAGTTTGAGCCCCACGTTGGGCATAGAGTTTACTTAAAAAAAAAAAAAAAGAATTCAGTATTTAAACTGTTCACAGATAACGTTAGTCTTATATCTTGGTTAAATGTTTATAGCCCTTTCCTCTTTAAGGGCTTTAAGCTCTCCGTGGATAACTACAAATGTACATTCCTCATTAGGTAAAACATGAAAAAGCACAGAAAGGGAGCAGAAGATTAAGCATGAATAGAATTAGCAATTGTAGGCTTTCACAAGGAATAAAAAGTTATATATAGAATATGATCTCAATTATGTTACAATATCTGTATCTGTTAATATACCTCTATGTTCACATTAGTATATATATAAGCATGGAAAGTAGACTGACAAAATGAATTAAGGTATGACTCCCATTGGGTAATGAGATAAACACACTTAATGGTTTTTACTTCATCCTTTTCTATGTTTTAAAAGTTATTTTTAATGAACATATATTACTTTTAGAATCAGAAGAAAAACAGATACAACTCAGTCATCAGAAATGGAGCAGAAGAGAAAGTTAATAAAAAGAGTGGATGATTTTTCTACTTTGAGTTTGAGATTGGAAACCCACAGATTTTTTGAACCTCTCCCAAACAGCTAATGTGGGTAGCTTGTTTCTTCCTAACTAGAACCCCATAAACAGGGTGTCATAACCTCCCCTTCACCCTCACTGTGCAGTCAGCGTGTGGAAGAGGCACAAGTCCAGAGGGCCCTCTGAGAGCTGGGCACCTCTTTTCTCAACAGTAAAGTGGACCTCAGGTTTGGAACAGCTGACAGGGAGAAGTCAGGAAGTCTTGGGAAGCCATGGCTTTTGTGACATCCTATTTCCGGCTGCTATTATCAGACTTTATATCAATTTTAATTTATGGTTTAATTTAATTTAATTTAATGTATTATTATTATTATTTTTTGGTTTAATTTTAAAGCATCATTGCTTTTCAGCTAAACTTCTGACAGGAGAATGCTGGAACTTCTTGGCAAAGGCGTGTTTATCTTTTTCATTGTGGATGGGTATTTCTCCTGCAGGTTGAGCTGGTTGGCTCTGAGCATTAGGCTTATTAGGCCTTGATGGAAAAAGAGGCTGAGGAGCTTTTCTTAATGAAGGGACTATAGATTTGAACAATATATGCATTTTATGTAAATGAGTGGGTTTTTTGGCTGGGCATTATATAATGCCCTATTTCGTCTCAGTACCTCTGCTTACTCAGCACTATCTGGAATTTTTTTTTTTTGCATGAGAATAATTCTTTTTTTAATTGTCCACTTATTTTTGAGAGAGAGAGCATACATACGCAAGTCTGAGTAGGAGAGGGGCAGAGAAAGGGAGATCGAGAATCTGAAGCATGCTCTGTGCTATTAGCATAGAACCCAACACAGGGCTTGAACCTGTGAACTCTGAGATCAAGACCTGAGCTGAAGTTGGACATTTAACCAACGGAACTACCCAGGTGCCCCCAAGTTCTTAATAACAATAGCTGATATTAAATACTTGCTATGTGTCAGACTCCATGCTGTTGTTTTTTACTTGATAACATCAGTTTTATAAATCACATATTATTTTTCACATTTTTCCCATGAGGAGATGGAGGCTTAGGGTAGGGTTACTTCATCAAGTTAACTGGTATAATTGGGATTCAAACTCAGGATAAAGTTGGCTTCTAGAAGCTGTGTCTCCTAACCATTCTGCTATCCAGCCTCCCTTTGAATGAACCAGATTAATACTTCTTAACTCATAGCTAATCAGAAACTAGAACTACCCTTAGAAATAATTCTTGATCTGTAAAATGGACCAAAATCATTCATCAGTCCAGAGTGACCATGAGGGATTTAAACTTAGGGTATCCCAATAGCATTTTCACAAAGTGAGAGTTTAATCTGCTGAAGATTTGAAACCAGGCATATTCTTGTCTTCTGGCTGATGCATGTTTTCTTGGTTACCAGAATGTTTTGCAGGTAAAGCCTGTGGTAGTTTCCACAATTGTTTTTAAGGAATCCTGGAGCATTCGGCTCTCACTGAGATGGTATGTGTTTAATAAGCCTAAACTAGCAGAAAACAGGAATGATGACTATTCGTGATCATTGATGCTGTCTTTTGACAGCTTACTTTGATTCTATCTACAGAACCTTCTATACTAATAGGTTCAGTGAGAGTAAATGACCTGTCAGCAGAACTGGGACTTGGACACTTGCTTCCATTCAGACTCCATGCTTTTTTCATTATGTCTCGCTTCTTCGTGAGTAAAATGCTCTGAGCATGCTCCAGAGATGGAAAACAACCAAAAGTTCCCCTTTTTCATGTGACTTATGAAAGATCAAGTACCTAATTTGATGAGCCATTTGGTAAGCTGATTATGGAGCATTTTGTTGTGGTGGTGTTTTCTTTTGGGCCTAGTTGCTATTTATGATTATAGTTTCTGGCAGTTGGGAGTTGTGTGTGTGAGTGTACTTAGCCTCAAAAGAGCTATGGCTAGCTAGTTGATTGAATAAGAAAAATGGTTAAGAGTATGTGGTAGGAGGCTGACGTCAATAAATTGAATAAGTCTTCCTGTTTTTATTTATTGTTGTGTTCTTCCAGCCCTGCTTAGTTATGTTAAATACCCCTGACCTTTTCCCCTGCTTGCCTTTCAGGGCCTAAACATTCATATAAAGGCTTCCAATGTGATTAGCATTGATGCTTCTGAGATTGCTTAGAAACTGATGGTCAGAGATTAATTGTGGGTTGCAGCAGTGGTCAGCCCAGGAGGCTTTTACATTTTCCTCTTCCCTGGATTGAAAGTGCTGCCGGGGCCATATGGCAGAGTGCTTCACAGAGAAGCCAAAAATGACTTTGTGGCTGGGTTCCAGCTTATCATTTGCATCCATTTTAACGTGGAAGTTACAGTGCTTTGGGTTTGATTTACTGTGTGCTAATGGGATTAATCCTTAACTCGAAATCACATGGGTGTGTGCGTGTGTATGTGTGCGTGTGTGTATAGAATCCAATTCCAGTAATGTTATCAATATTCTATTCAGGGAAAGATTTTATTTAAACTATGATTTTCCTTATATGGATGGAAAGGAAAACACCAGTTAATAAGTATCTGGCCCTTGATTGACTTATTTCTTGAAAATAAAAAGTTTCGTTTATAACAAAAGTGAGGTTGGTTGCCTGACTGGCTCTCTCTGTTTGCCTATTTTATTTTATTTTATTTATTTTAACTTTTTAAAAGTAGGCTTCATGCCCAGCATGGAGCCCAGTGTGGAGCTTGAATTCACAATCCTGAGATCAAGACCTGAGCTGAGATCAAAAGTCGGACACTTAACCAACTGAGCCACCGAGGCTCCCCTGTTTGCTTTTTTAAATACTAATTACCACTCAGTTAAATGCCAAAATGCCCTCCCTACATGTAGAGGAGTTATTGTGGCTTAGTTTATGTGCGTGTTCATATGCATGCCTGCTGGCTTAAAATGGGCCTTCAGATATAAACACCCAGGACTTGGAAACCTTAAGAAAAAAAAATTGATGTTGAGAAGTTAAAAGTCTAATGGTACTTGATAATTTTAAGAAGGTCTTCATTCTGTCTGAGTCTATCTCTCTGGGTGCCTTTTCTCCCAGTTGCATTTCTGTCTCTCTTCCTTCCTTCTGTCTCTAGCAGCATCTCTGTCAAGTCTCTTTCTTCCCAGCCTCATCTTTTTGTCTCCCTCCTTTCTCGTGCTCCTTTCTCAGTTGCTGTCCTCCTCCTCCCCCTAGATGCTGTCTCTCAGATATTATATTATTCTTGTGACTTTCGCTCATGTTGTGTATGTTTTTATGTTACTTTTACCTGCTTTCATACCAAGATAATTCATTTTATTTGGGTGGCTATGTATAGTTGCTTGAGACTTCATTGTTGTGGAATTTTAGACTTCATGGAAGGGTTTTAAACCTACCTCATCTTTCTTGACTTCCTACCTCCTGCTTGTCTCTTGTTCCTTTCACTTTACATGGCACTTCCTGTTCCATCTGGGTATTTGCTTACAAAGTGATTTGAAATTAGGCTTGGAACAACAGATAAACAGAATACATTGAAATTCTCTTTGATTTTGTACCCATAAAGTTAGGACCTGCAAAATAAACAATGGTGCTTGGGGTGCCTGGGTGGCTCAGTTGGTTGAGTGTCTGACTTCGGCTCAGGTCATGATCTCACAGCTTGTGAGTTAGAGCCCATGTCAGATTCTGTCTGTGCTGACAGCTTGAAGCCTGGAGCCTGCTTCAGATTTCAGATTCTTTGTTTCCCTGGCTCTCTGTCCCTCCTCTGCTCAGGCTCTCTCTCTCAAAAGAGATAAACATTTAAAAATTTTTTAAAAAATGGTGCTCCTTTATAGTAGGTGATAACTGAATATAATCTTCCAAGAAAGTCATTATTGCTGGGGTAATAAATTTGTAGTCCCAAGAATCTCTTAGAGTTACTAATTTGTCATTGTGGTTATGAAATATGTGAACTTCTATGTGATTTTACAAACAACTGACCACAAATAGAAGCAAGGGATACTTTTTATGTTTGGGGGAATTATTTCTTAAGGACAACAGCTATTTTTTCCTTACTACACAACAGTTCTATGGAATTGGAACTTTTTTTTTACTTTAACTGGATTATATAGTATATCAGTTCATTTCTAAGAATAGATGGCTGTTGCCTTTATATTCATACTGCTTCCCTCTACTAAGTAGTAAACCTAGAAAGGAATTTTGCAATGGTTCCCAAGATATCCATTTAGTAAATCACATTGATTTGATATTGGGTGTTTAATTAAACTGCCAAGTGGCTCCTTCATTTTGACTGTCATTTTGATTTAAATAAACTCTATCCTGGTTGACATATTGCAGAAGAAACCAAGCTGAAATCTGTGCTCTCAAAGATTCTTACTTTCAGCAGGCAACTGAATTTTAATAGTATTTGTAATAAACATTTTAGAAAAGTAAGTTTTTTTAATGAGTGAAAATTATACAGCCACTCTTAAACTATTTTTAAAAATCAGTTTAATTTTATTATACTTTATTTTTTTAATCAGTTCACTTTTAAATTTAGTTAAAATACTTTTCTAATGTTAGTATTCTTTTCAGGAAATAAATATTCACATAAATTGTTTTCTCAGAAATTTGACCCTCAGTACAGAATTTCAGATCATTGAAAACAGGATCATTTGAAATCTACATTTCCGTCCCTTTTCCTAATTCATTTCATTTGCTCAATAGAATTTTCTCATGGAATTAACTTTTCCCTCTCTGCATAGTTACATAAGCCTGCTTTCCTAATCATGAAAAATTTAACCCATTTCGGCACTTATTAAAGTGAACGTTTACTTGAAGGGTTTCTGGTTATAAAGCCAGCATATATGACTAGAGGCAGATAAATAATAACTCATCATTTATAGCTCAGAATTGCTTTATAATTTTTAAATGCCTTTGGAAAGCTTGATCATATGCCCCAAAGCATGCTTTTGTGTTTGAAATCCTTTATTGCACTACTTATTCAGGTCATATGCTTCCAAGCCTTGCTTTTCTTTCTTCAGGATAAATTGCATTATGTGTTACCATTAACAATGCCACATCATTTCAAAGAAAACTAAATTAAGTAGTGCAAGTCCAGGTTGCTGGAAACTAGATTAGTAGGCACTGTTTTGGTTACTATGCAAGGGTATATCTGTTTTATTACCAAAGATTGGTCAGTCCCCGAATAGTTTGTCATACCTGTTTGTCATTGTTGTCACCACCCACTGCCCTCCGTCCCTGAACACAATCCTTTGGATTTTTGTTTTCAGATACCATTTTTGTTCAATTATTTAGCTACCTAGTAATATTATGAATTAGTAGTATTTGCCATTGGGAAAATGAGCATTTACTCACTGGCCTAACTGACTTTGGGGGGACAGATGGTGCCTTCTCCCTGGAGAAAAATAGATAGGAGAAATGTGGTTGTTAGAGAGTGCCATCATTGAACAACTTTGAGGAAGCCTAGTTCTAGTTGATTTTAGTCTTTTCCAGATGCTGTTTTAATCCAGTTTTCCAGTTTTTTTTCCAGTTTTCTGTCTTCACAGAATTGCCTTCCTTTACTTAGTAGCAATATAGATGTACTTTTTTGTGAGTCATTAAGGCATTTTATTTATTCATTTATTTATTTTTATTTTTTCATTAAGGCATTTTAAGCCACTGCTTTTTATTTTCTTTACTTTTTCTCTCTTTCAGGTTGTTTGAAGGACGTTCATCAAGGAAACCGGAGAAGCTTAAAACACTCTTCTGCTATTTTAGAAGAGTCACAGAGAAAAGTAAATTTCTTTCATTTTTAATATGTTTTATCTCTGATGGGGACAGTTCAAATCAAGTGACAGGTCAGAAACATTTTGTGTTTAAAGTACACCTTCCTGCCCAGACCAAATAATTCAATATTATAATCCAGATTTTAGGCATATGATATGTATATATATTAAATGTGTGCTATGAATGTGTGGCTTTTATGTACTCTGAAATTAGAACAGTAGAATATACTGTAATAGATTTTCATGAATTAAAAACAGTAAATTAATTCTCTGAAAAGAAAATATATTGACCAAAAAATGCATTTTGAGTGTCCACTGTCCTTCCTTTCTTCCTTCCTTCTTTCCTTGTTTCCAAGTTTATTTATTTTGAGAGAGAGAGAGAGAGAGAGAGAGAGCGCGCACGTGTGCTTGCATGCCCAGTGGGGAAGGGGTTGAAAGAGGAGGAGAGAGAATCCCAAGCAGACTCTGCACTGTCATTGCAGAGCCTGATGATAAGGGCTCAATCCCAGGGCCACGAGATCATGACCCGAACCAGAATCAAAGCCAGCTGCAGAACTGACTGAGCCACCCAGGTACCCCAGCTTCTTTATTTAAAGAAGCATTGACTGTTAACCATTAGTTTATTTGCAGAAGACAGCCAATTTGTTGCCTTCTCACTCATCCCTTTCTTTTTGACCCTTTTACATGCTTTGTAGAATTCTTATCAAACAGTATTATACTTAGTGTTGATATGTTTCTTTTTCTGTTGGACCTTAACAATCTTGTTTTCCCAGATACTTATTGTGACCCTTGAGGCAGTAGTGGTAAATGTCTAACCAGTGCTGGTAGCAACCAGCTAATCATAGATTGGTATTGCCACTTTTAATTTAGGAGCTGGGTGACCCAGACAAGTTTCTTAACACCTCTAAGCCTCAGTTTCCTCATGTGTAAAATCAAAGAATAATGATAATTACCTCATAGAGTAGTTGTAAATATTAAACGAGAAGTTACATACTTAACAAATGTTAGCTATTATCAGTGGGTGGCCTTTTCTACAAGTTGAAACCAGAACATCTCAAAGATTGCTTTTGTTACGTAGAACAGGTGAACTCGGGTCAAGTGAAATGAGTTCAGTTTTGGCCATTCTGGTTGTTGGATTGCCTTAAAGCACATCATTGAATCATTTTTAAAGTCAATTTTTTTGTATTGTATGTAATCTCACATTATAGTGTACTTGGCATTTTTTTCTTTTTGAAGGTATTGCTGTTGAATATTGTTCAGATTTTTGGAAAGAAATCAGTTATTAGGATTTTGATATTTGCTTTGGAGGGTTATCTATTTCTTATTTATTTTTAGTTTTGTTCATTATACTGAATAAAATAATAAAGGAAATGAAAGCTCGTTTAGGTTTATGAGACATACAGCCAAATTAGAATTTGTAATAATTTGTTGGAAAGATGAGTACATTTTTTGCTATTCTAAATTCACTGTGTTAAATAGAATGAATTCCATTATTATACCTAAGTAATTCAGAGTTTACTTTTCTGTCCTTAGAATCATATTGTGTATGTCTTCTCTAGACATAACTTGCCTAAGTTTTAGGATTTTATTTATTTGAGGGAAAAAGCTAAAATTTTGTTTTTTCAACTATCAATATTAGGAAGTAGGCTGAAAAATTATAATTAGGTATTTTATTTCCTGGCTTTTTCATTGTACATGGTAATTTAGTATTTTTTAGAAATAATAATGAAACATGTTACAAGTTTTTAGGATGTAAAGCTGCAGGCCTGAGGAAATGCTCCGTGGAATAAAAGAGGTTTACAAAAGAGGTTTACATTACAAGATTGATGATTACTTTAGATAGAAGTTCTGAAGTAGAATAGAAACTGTAGAAACCTATTTAAAGTACTGTATTTCATCATATCAAGGACATTGTAGATGGTAAAAAAAGTGTCGTGTTATGTACCACTAAGAAGGAAAAAACACTCAGGGTGGGCAGTCATAAGAGGCCTCCCTTACAAAGCTGATACACCAAAGGTCTATACCTTCAGTCTAAGGGTAGTTGAAAAATTTACCCAGCTGTGCAAAAACGGGACAACAAAGAAACTGCAAGTGTCAGCCTTGGCACTGGCTAGAGAAAGGACAAAAAAAATCTCCCCTGAGAATTTGAACCACAAGTCTCAAGTTTGGGGTCTGAAGTCATATTATCAGTGGGATACACAAAAGCCTGCAATAGAGGATTTAATTCAGTTTGAAATCTGGTTGGTGGCACTCCTTGATGACTATAAAAGCAGATGCACATTTTCTCTTGAAAAATTCAACCTGAATCTAGACCAATGGCAAAGACTTAGATACCTTCCATTATGAAAGATGTATCCCAGTTTCAGAAGTTTAATACATGAAAAACATGTGCCTTTTAGAATTGATGAAGCATAATTCCATCAGGACCAACTTTTTAGTGTTGTCAGATATCTATATTTTATTTATTCATTTCTTTATTTAGAGAGAAAGGGGGTCTGTGTGTGCAGGAGGGGCAGAGGGAGAGAGAGAAAGAATCCCAGGCAGATTCCACACTCAGCACGAGCCTGATGTGGGCTCCATCTCACCACTGCGAGGTCACACTTGAGCTGCTCTCAAGAATCAGATGCTCAGCCGACTGGGCCACTCAAGTGCCCCTATATTTTATATTTTAATGGGGATCTTGAGGTTTAAAGATTTTTAACAGCTTTCTGAGATAATTTCAATATCGTTTTAGATAAAGTATCTTAATAGATGAAGTATTTAAAAATTGAAGATTCATATACAGCATATATTGTGATTTTATTAAAAGAAATATTTTAGTAATACAAGTAAACTAGCATAAAAGTTACCTTTTTATCAAAGAAAAGTAAAAAGAATGCTCTGAAGGTATTTCTGTGTTTGATTATATCTAAGAAACCATGTTCTGCCTTTTTTCTGGCTTTGCTAGCAATATTCATTTATGATTTCTCTTGGGATCTCATAGTATATAGGAAGGACATTTAATATGTGAAGGATTTTAATATATGAGGTACATTTAATATTCTTATTTATCTGCTAAGTTGCTGAATGATAATACTGACATTAGTTTCTTATAAATAGAATTGCTTCTCGTTTTCGAATTGTTTGATCTCCTACTTATGAGTTTTAAATGTGCTATCCATTTGCCTTAGAGAAATTACTTAAGGAAATCTTAAGAATATTTTTATAACCCATATTAACAAAATTCTGTTTTCTACGGTAACTACTCCATATGATTTTTAAGTTGTTACTGCTTGTGACTGAGAGCAGAGAAATGTGGAATCATACAGAGGAATGAAATGATTGTCAAGCTTTCATTGGGCCTCTAATAGTTTCTGACATATCTCTTTGCTTAAGAGCTTTTTTCTTTCTTGCTTTCTTTCTTGCCTTTTTTTTTTTATTTAACAGAAGAAAATAGAAGTGGCCTGGCCTTTTTAGTTTGTTCTTTGATTTGAATCAAATTACTTTTGGCCTGCTGATTTATTTGTTGCTTTTGTCACTAGTTAAAAAAAAAAGTAAACTTAACAGGAAAGGATAATACTCCTTTAACATGTACTGCATTTTGATCCCCTTCTATCTATTCCTCCTTGAAAACTATGTCATCTTTCTTTTCTCTAACCTCTTAGAACACAGCAATTCCTCCATCTAGCTAAGGTGCCTTGTAAGTAAAGCAATTGCATATCATCTAAACCCTGGATTTAATCTTGTCAACTCCAAAGGACATGCCAACAAATTTTTTTTTAATCTCAGACATTTTATTTTATTATAAAACGCATAAGTATGTATACATTCACCAGTGTTTAGGGGTAGGATCAAGGCCTTTCTTTGAGGAGTCTAGAGATTAAAATTCAGTTTTGTCTTTATTGTATAAGCTACACCCATTAATGCACCTTTTTTTCCCAATGATTTCTCACAAAGTATCTTCAGTTTAGAAAACTTTACCAGTAAGTACCAACTATTGTGTTGTTGCTTGTGTAGTTTTGTTTTTCAGTAAGGATTTATTATTTTATAGAAAGAGTTCCTCCTATAAGGATAATATTATTTTAAATCAATCTTCTGTTGTATTCTAACACTAAGCTTGGTATTTTCCGATTAGTTTTACAACCATTGTTAGATCCATTCTTTTACTGAATGTATATAATCTTTTCAAAATCGAAACTTCTTTTGGGTGTGTTTTTCTTTTATTGCTTTTGTAGAACCTACTGGCTTGGTGACATTTACAAGACAGAGTCTTGAAGATTTTCCAGAGTGGGAAAGGTAATAGTAATAAAAATAATCTGGGAATTTTAGAATTAGAAGGACTCTTACCATGCAAGGCTTGTATTTCACAACTCCAGGAAAAATGGTTTCCCAACTTCTTAATTGCCCTATGCTAGGGGAGTTTCTTATTATAAATGATCCATTGATAGCTCTCTTATTAGAAAGGCCATGCTTTCTGAATGAAGGCCTGCAAGCCTTTGACTTCTACTCTTTGCCTTAGTGTTTTGGGTTGGTTTTTTTTTTTCCCTGAAACAAAAGTTTATTTAGAATTAAAGACTTTGTGTGTGAAGACACTAATATTAACTAGAACCACCAATATTTAATGTTCATTCTTACCTGCTCTTTTGGTTAGTATATATGAATTTTATGCCTTTTCATTCTGGAGGACAAGATGTTGGAAAATTTTTTCATTAAACTAAAATGTAAATAGTAATTACTTAGAATTAGTCTCAGTGACAAGAATTTTGAAGTTTGGCTACTCACATGCAAATTTTGTGGAAGTTGCTAATTTACTGGGTTTCCCCCTCTTATTATTTACCTACAGATAACTGAGAAGAATAATCAATCTGAGTTCATTCAGATTTGTAAGTTGATTAGGGCCCTGAACTAGTTAATGCTTTTCCTAGTCTAGAGCAAGTCCCCATACCACCTAAATAGGAGTAGATCTCCTTTTCCGTTGCACGTGAAAACATGATCAAACATACTAAATGCGTATTTTGCATATGCATTCGTGTTAAACAGTGCCTCTCATTTTCATTTTCCCATAATTTTTATTATAATTTTAAATTATTTCCTTTGGAATTCGTGATGAAATGACTCACTTTTAAGGAAGTTAACTTGATAAAGCACATCTGCTTAAGTGGCTTTCCTGTGGTGTTTTTTTACCCATCAAAGATTGTTTTTTTGTGAGGTGAAAGAAAAGCAGACTTACATTAGGAGCTGACTGCATGGCTGAGATGATTATTAATAGAGGGAAGTGGGTAAAAGATTAAACAACCTGAAGACAAAAAACAAAAACAAAATTGAGCCAGAAAGAAAGAGAACATGTACAGCATTTTGGAGTCATGGCATATGAAAGTGACCCCCCAAGAAATCATCTGGTCTAGCCGTCTATTAAAAATATCACTAAACTGCGTAATACCTGTGACAGATGACAGACAGTTTGAGTGATGGGAAATTCATTCTTTCACCTCCGTGTGTCCCATTGTTGGCTGCTCATGTTACTATCTAATACTTTCACTCACTAAGAAACTCTGTCTTCTAAATAATCCCCCCAAACCTTCCATTCCTGGTTCTTCCTTCTGGTCCTACAATAAATACATCTAATTTTCTTTAACATTCAACCTCCTTCATGTATCATAATGCTTTCTTGACCACCCCCATCTCTAACAGTGCACACAGGTACACACTAAACTTACTCATTTCTTCTGTTTCACATATAATATGGATTCTAAACCCTTTATATTGGTTCTTGATCTACTCCAGGCCATTGTCCCTCTTAAAATATAGTATCTACAACTAAAAGTAACTATCTGCTGCTATCTGCCCAGGCCAGAGTACAGATTACTTTTCTTAGCTTTTGTGTTAGAATGCAGATGTTTTTGTTCATCTCACTTTGGTGTAGATTTTATAGATTATGCAAAGAGCTTGTTTTTAATTTAGCTGTAGATCTCAACTCTTTATCTGGCGACATTCATTTGGCACTAATGTGAGAGGCCACCCATTTGGACATTACCAGCTGGGAGAGAAGGGACAGGTCAAAATGCCAACCAGGATTGGCAAGGCTGCTGTGTCAGTGAGATAAATTTGCCCCTAAGTAAGATCAAGTTATCCCTTAACTTTGATAAGCATGATTTGACTTTATTACTTTCCTAACTTTTTTTGTTTCATTAATTTTTTTTTGTTTTAGCTGCTGTGTGAGTTGGAGAATGCAATTAATCAGTCTCCCAGATTCCACAGAACTAGAAACATGCATTTACTTTAAGAGGGAGGATAAAGAAGAGATGAGGATTATTGATGTTCCCAACAGCAGGGGGCTAAATGGGAGTCAGGAAGTTGGAGTTGTTTTTCTCCCCGCCCCCCAAGCTTCTGCCATGTTATAGTTAGCCCAGCAGTTATCAGTGACTACCTTAGCAGGGCTTACTTAATCACAGAGAGTCACAGTCGTCTGTGTCTTGGATTCCTGGTGCAGTGGTATGAAAGATTTGCTTGGGCCAAAAGGGAAGACCTATCAGGAAATTGGAGGATGCTTTTTTAAAAAGTGGCTAGCAAATCCATAATTTTATTGAGAGCTGTACTACACATTGACAACTTCCACTATGGAAAATAGTTGATGACAAGTGAGATTTGTTTGGAAGTCCTAACTGACAAACTAGAGGTTTCTGGATCATGCTTCTTTGTCTTTTCAGTAATATCCTCATGGATAGTCTCCCTTTGCATAAAATGGCTAGGAAAGAAGTATCAAAAAACAAACAAAAAAAGGAAGTTAAAAAAAATAATCAAATTTGTGTCACTACTTGGAAGAGATTTAGAAAGTAATTTTTCTAAAGGTGTAGTGTACTGGTTAAGAGTTGGGACCACTGCTTGGTTAGCTGTGTTCCAATCTTGGTTTTGCTTCTCTTATGAGCCTTGGACGTGGACAGGTACTTAAATGCTTTCTGTGTCTTGTTTTCTCATCTGTAAAAGGAGATAGTAATGAGATTGTTGTGAGGATTAAATGATTTAATGCAAATGAAGCTCTTAGAATCAGTACTGAATTGCCTGCTGAGTTTAAGGCTTTCAGTCTTCTGGACTAGAGCTTCCTCAGAAATGTATTTGGACTCCTTGAAATCAGGAAGAATGTAAATCCCGATAAGTAAATAGCACTTCCCTAGTTAAATTGCTTTTAAAAATATATAATTATTTTTAAAAATAGATAAAACCCCCTCATGAATGCCACCCTTATGTAAATTAGAGATTTGGATTTCATCTCTTATATTCTATTATAACTTATATTCTTTATTAAGTAATGGGGGAAATCTATTAACAAAAAATGTCATCATCAAATACTATTAATAAAATGGAATTGCTTGTTTATTAATATGATGCAACCCAAGTAAATACTGTAAGGAAGGAAAAAGTTTTTTCTTAACCCAGTTAGAATCCTAGACTGGGTCTGCAAATTAGACGGACAAAGACAGATTAATAGGAGAGAAGCACACAAATATATTTAATATAAGTTGTACTGTCACAGGAGCCTTCTTAAGGAAAGTAAAGCCCAAAGAAACAGACCCGTGTGCTTTATACTAGGTTTGATGAAGAGTGAACATCTCTAAGGAATATGGCAGATTAAGAAATATGAGGTAATTGTAGTAAACTGGGAGAAATGTAGCAAGGCCTGTTTGCTAGATTCTTGGCACCCCTTCTCTTTTGGAGATAAAGATACTCCTTTCCTCCAGATATAGGGTGGGTTCCTTGCACATGAGGGTTTTATTACAGAGAAGAGCCGTGAGGAGGGGAGGTCAGAGTGACCCTCCTGTTTCTGCCATTTTCTCAAATTTAAAATATTTGATAGGCCATGGTGCCACATATTGGGGTAGCATGACCTCAGTGACCATGGTTTATAAAGGGGAAAGAAAATAATTGTGACTTAGAGGTACTAGGTTCATCCATCAATTTTATTAATATAAAAGTACCATAGATCAGAATTTCTGTGGTCCTGTATTTTTATCAAGATACCCCCTGCCACACACACTCATGTTTATCAAACTAGTGAAATTAGACCCTATCTTAGCATCATATATGGTTTATTGTCAAATTTTTCTGTCTTTTTCTTTAGGTTGCCAACTCTGTGAAATGAAATAAAATTTCATAGTTCTTAAGGTTTTTTTATATTTTGAGAAGTTTTTCAACTCTTAAGAGTAACTGATATTTTATAGGAGAAAAATGGGTTTCAGAACAGCATATTATCCCATTTTAATTTAAATGTGTGTATTTAATATTTGAATAAGAACAAGTTTGGGAGAATCTGTATCAAAAATGTTAACCAGGCATCTGTTTCTGGCTTTTAAGATTCAGAATGGTTTCAATTTTCTTTTATATTTATGTATATTTCCACAGTTTTCTGTCATTAAAAGTAAAGGATTATCTTTTTAAATTGTAGATGTGACAAACTCCTGACTCGATTGCATGTCACTTATGAAGGTACCATAGAAGGAAATGGTCAAGGCATGCTACAGGTAGGTGAATCACAACAGTATGTGTGTTTGGGACTTTCTCTTATCAAGCTTCTGAGAGCAAAGGAAAATAGAAAACTTGCTTATTTATTTCTTAAACTGATTTAATGCAAAGAAGCATGATAGCAGAATGGAGAAAAACACCAGACAGATCATCTTGACAGCCTTGGTAATGCTGTTAATTTGCCAGTGTACTGTTTCTTACATGTGCCTCTTTAAAAAGCCTTTGACAGAAAATCTTAAGATCTGGACAACATCAGGCCTCTTGGTTCAGACATTGATTGTAGATTGACAGTGGAGGCAGTTCCCCGGGTATGGTCTTGACAAGCCATCACCATGCAGTTTTGTTCTTTTTCTTCCAAGGCTGTTGCTTTGCCCCAAACGATGACCAGCTTGAAATGTTTTTCTGCCACCAACCTTGTTTAGGTCTTAGGACACAGACATCTAAAACTGATTGATAAGAAAGTCGTCTCTCCCATATGTAACAGTTTTAGGTACGTGAGTCAGCTATGCTTGCGGTCTCTTGCCCGTTTCTGAGCAGATTATTTTGTCCATATCCGCCTTGTTATTCATCTGTGTTACTGACTTCACTGTAAAAATATGTATTTTTGGAAAAAGGAGTTAACAAATAAAACACCCTGTGTATTTAGCTTTAAATTGTTGTAACACTTAACACATGTTTTCCTTTGGCTTTATAGTGTTAATGAACTTTTTTCAAAAATCACTAATCAGAGGCAGAATGTTAGTGATTTGTGTTCTTTTCCCATTTATAAGAGCATCACAATCTTGCTTTTCTTTGAAAGATGCTTATACATCATTTCACTTATACTGGGAATTGCTGATATTTCTTCTTCGGCCCTTATTTGGTGCTTATATTGGGTCAGAATCTGAGTCAGGTTCCAAGGAGTGGACTAACTTGTTTGAATAACTTAATGTATACTGTAAAATGACTAGACTGATTTGCATTTGCCTAGTTATTATATACTTATACTCTAAGTGCTTAATAAAACTGAGATTCTTTTTAGAATGGCCTTTTAAAAGCCATATTTATCTTTATTTTTTTTTGCATTTATCATATATGCTGTGTTTATTTTTTTTTCCAAGGCATATTTTGTTTTTTTTTTATTATTTTTTTTTACTTTATAAAGTTTCATTTTTTTTAACATATGCAATTATTTTCCATCCTTTACAATACAGTAGTTGCAATGACACTCAAAACAGAAAAAGTAAAAAAAAGCCACATTTATCTTTAAAGGATCGAACCATGTTTTGTTTTAAATCACCATCCCAGTGATTTTTTTTTGAGATTATAAATAGAAATGCTTAAGATAACTGGATTGATATTTGTTTGGTATTTAAGGTTTTTAAAATTTTGCATTAATCATGACCCTTTTTAAAGAATAATTTTGAAATATGCTTAAAGTTTATTTCAAATGAATGTTACTTTCCCCCCACATTTCCATCTTGATGACTTTTTTTCTACATTAAAGTAATGGATTGACTGGGAGTCTTAATACACATGAAATAAACAAAGCTACTGCTAGTTAGCGCTACGGGAATGCTGACCTTTCATCACAATACAATTCAGCAAGGAATTATTTAACAACATTCAAAGTTGAGATTCTTCCCACTTTTCTGGAATATATTATAGGTAAAATGTGAAACCTCAGTAGATTAAAAGAATACCATAAAGGCTTCTATTAATTATTCTCCCTATTCATGCTATGTATCCCCAGGGGATCGGGGAATATTGTATTGCAATGTTCCAGCCTTCTTGTGTAGCATATAAATTACATTATGTTGAATGGGAACAACAACAAGACCTCTCTAAGGATTGTTATCATTTCTCCCTTTTCATCAAGTTATAATTCAGAAACTGAGTAATCTGAACAAGTAGCTTTAAAGTGAAGTGAGTTGGAAAATGGCTAAAAATAAACACTCAAATGCTTGTGTTCAGATTCTGGAACAGGTTTCTTACCTGTAATAGAAAGCCTTCTATTAAGAACTTTTTTAAGTAGCAAAAAGTTTGATTTTTTAAAAGACCCCTGCCTTCAGAGGCATATTGAGGTTAGTATAACATATTTATTTCTTTGCATACCTTTCAAGTAATACATGTTAGCCTTTTATTCAAAGAATGAATAATAGTATGCACATTGAATATATTTTATTTATCATTACCAAGTTGTGCATAAATTGGATAGAACTTTTTATTTTAGTATGTACCTTGTTTTAATAAAAATTAAGTTTAGCTGGTCTCAAACCTTCTTTGTTTCTCATTTGTATTCACGATACCATTATACTTACTTCATCTCTTGATTTTCAAGTGCTGTCTATTTTAATTTTTTGCTGGTCTCTTTTCTTCAGTTTCTTTACCACTGACTTAACTTGATGCCTGAGTAGTGCTTGTCTAACCTCTTTAGTGGTCGCCTAATTAGCCTCTCTGCTTTTAATTTTACACCTTTCCAGTTCATTCCTTAAACTCTAACCTGAGTTTAAAGTTACAGCTGGACCTTGCGCAGTTGTAACTTGGACCTATACAAGGTCCAGTTGTAATGCTTCTTTTTAGAATCATTCCAAGAACCTCCAGAATTAAATAAAATTTTCCTGGAGCCCAGAATACTTTATCACTAACTATAATCTTTCATATATTGTACATTGCAGACAGGCATGAGGAATTTGCTTATCGCTCTTTTCACAGAGTCTTTACAGCTCTGTGTTTTTCCTATGTCTTTCTGCATCTTTCCCCTCTGCTTGAATGTCAGCAAAATCTAAATTGAATACCATCTCCTCTTGTAAACTTCCCTCTTCTCTTCCCCTGCTCCAATTTTAGTTAATTGTATTATTTGGAAAGAATCAAATATATTCTAGTAAGTTCTTTAATAAACATTTATCATTCTGCTTATGTGCTGGGATGTCATCTAGATTACAAACGCTGTAAAGCCAGGGCCCACGTCTTACTTATTTTTGTATCATGGTTCCCAGCACAATATTCAGTTAATTTTTATTGAATATTTTAAGCCATAAATCACCAAACGCATAATAACTTTATATGTTATAAGTAATTCTAATCAATGGACTAGTTCAATCAAAATTATTTTTCTGTATAAGCTACAGAGTTACTCTTTTTTTAAGTATTGCTTTAGTATGCCTGAGTATAAACATATGATTCTGTGATAACTTGTTTCAAGATCTTGTCCAGTCACATTTTTCAGTATTTTCTAAGTTCTTCTCTAATGAAAGAAGACTGCTTTACCTTCTATTAATTTCTCTCTTTTCACACATATTTTTATATATAAAAATTCATATTCTTGTTTTGCTCTTTTGTAGAATAGGCATCAAACTATCATTTAATATTACAATTGCTTTAGAGAACACAAACTTGTTTAAAAAATTTTTTTTAATATTTATTCATTTTAGAGAGGATGGGGGAGGGACAGAAAGAAAGGGAGACACAAGAACCGAAGCAGGCTCCAGGCCCTGAGCTATCAGCACAGAGCCCGATGCGGGACCCAGACTCATGCACTGCGAGATCATGACCTGAGCCAAAGTAGGACGCTCAACCAACTGAGCCACCCAGGTGCCCCAAGAACACTAACAAATTTTAAGAAATCTTATGTTTGACAGTAGTCTGAACGTGTACGTAAAATTATTGAAAAAAATATAAATTGGTCTCTGCCCCTGGTTCTTTGCACAGAGCTCCTAAAACCCTTATAATATCCTAAATGATAAAAGCACTAGGAGCATCTTGTGTCCTAATATTTGGTCTTTAACCCTGATTCCTGGCACTGAACTCCTAAATCCCTTGTAATTTCCTAGGTGATAGGAGTATCTTTTGTTCTGATAAGGTAACTCTTGGTGAGCTCCTGGAGAGCTTTAGGGTGGGGGCTGGTTACCAAAAAGACTAAGCCATGATTAGAAGCTTGAAACTTTCTACTCTACTCCCCTTCTTCTGGGAACAGGAGAGGGACTGGAGACTGAGTTAATGATTGATCATGCCTAAGCTTCCACCAAACTACCCAAAAGTATAGGATTCAAAGAGCTTCCAGGTTGGTGAACATGTGGAAATTGGTGAACATGGGGAGAGGGAGAGGAAGAGGTAGTAGCTCTGTGCCTCTCAACACATACCGTGCCTTATGTGTCACCTCATTTGTCTATTCATCTCTATCCATTATTGTAACCTTTTTAATAAATGAGTAAACATAGGTAAATGTTACCCTGAGTTCTGGGAGTTGTTTTATCAAACCACAGGAGCACGTCATGGGAACGCCAAAATATAGCCAATCAACTTAAGTATGATTGATAACTTGGGACCTGCAATTGGTGTCTGAAATGGGGCAGTCTTGTGGGACTGAATTGTTAGCCTGTGGGATCTGAGGCTAACTCCTGGTAGATGGTGTCAGAACTGAACTGAATTACAGGACACCCAGCTGGTGTTTCAGAATTGCTTGATGTGTGGAAACCCACACATCTGATGTCAGAAGTGTTATGAGTGTGGTACTAGTGTAGGAGTAAAGGAGAGAGAGACGTAGGAGTATGTTTTCTCTGTACAGTATTATAAGGCTCTCTTACATTCCTTACTAAAAATTATTTGTGTGTGTGTGTGTGTGGCTATGTATGTATACAAAGTGTTATGTATGTGTGTAATCTAACTCCTCAAATAGAATAATCTAAGACAAAGTTGGAAACCATTTCTTACATGTTGCCCCACAGAGCGTAGCATAATGTTGGACACACTGGAGTGCTTAGTAAGTTTAAGACAAATAATGCTAACAGGTTGAATTTGCTTTCTCTAGAGGATTGTGTAGCTCATCTTTATTAATAGGAGCTTGGGGATCCCATTATAGTACTCCACAGAAAGCTTATGAGTAATTTTAAACTAAATTGGAAATATTACTTTAGTTGAATCTTTGGGTTTTTAAAATTTTTTTTAATATTTATTTATTTTTGAGAGAGGGAGGACAGAGAGTGAACAGGAGAGGGGCAGAGAGAGAGGGAGACAAATCCAAAGCAGGCTCCAGGCTCCAAGCTCTCAGCACAGAGTCTGACAAGGGGCTCAAACTCATGAACCATGAGATCATGACCTGAGCCAAAGTCCGCTGCTCAACCAACTGAATCACCCAGGCACCCGCTTTGGGTTTTTCTTTTAACTTTTTATTTAAATTCCAGTTAGCCTACAGTGTGATATTAGTTTCAGCTATACAATTTATTGATTCAAACACTTAGATACAACACCCATGCTTATCACCACAAATGCACTTCTTAATTCCCATTACCTATTTAACCCACCCCCACCCCCCATCCCAACCCACTTACCCTCCAGTAACCCTCTGTTTGCTCTCTATAGTTAGAGTCTGTTTCTTGGTTTGCCTCTCGCCCCTCCTCTCCTGACCATGATCATTTGTTTTGTATCTTAAACTCCAGAGATGAGTGAAATCATATGGTATGTGTCTTTCTCGGACTGATTTATTTCACTTAGCATAATACTCTCTGGCTCCATCCTCATCATTTCAAAAGGCAAGGTTTCATACTATTTTATGGCTGAGTAATATTTCATTATATATATATGCAACATCTTCTTTATCCATTCATCAGTCAGTGGACATCTGGACTCTTTCCATAAATGTGCACCCCAATGTTTATAGCAACATTATTAACAATAGCCAATTTTATGAATCTTTGTTTCCTGTTGTCTTTTTTCCCCCTTTGGTATAGTAAAAAAAAAAAAAAAAGTAGTTTGTAATGTTCAGGTAGTTTGGGCTTTGCAACTGAATTTAGGGTGAAATTTAATCTCTTTATTCTTTAACAAAAGAAAAAGATTATCCTAAAAAGGGCAACTACTAAGTTTTTCAGTTCTTTAAGGACAGATGTTTGATTGCCATATTATATAAGAAAGATATATTAGAGTCCTATGAAATCCATAAATGGAAATTGAGTAGTGAATGGTGGGGGAAGGATCTTGAAATCTTTCCAGAGAGTTTCCCTTGACTTGCGGCCCTTGTACATACAAAGTTTGTAGAGAAGAGTCTATATGATTACACTGAGGCTTTTGCCTAAAAGCTCCATTTTCCAGATTCTATCTAAGTTTTGAAATCCAAAGAAATACGCAGAGATGTTAACTGGAGTGAGATGGAAAGAGTGCAGTCAACCACAGTCTGTTCTCTGTTGGAAGATTACTGATTTGGGGATTCATTTATGTGGGAAATGAATGGAAGAGAGAGATTACTTATTTATCATATATGTAGGTATTTTAGATAATCATTTAACATACCACATTTTCTCAAATAGGTGGATTTTGCAAACCGTTTTGTTGGAGGTGGTGTAACCGGTGCAGGACTTGTGCAAGAAGAAATCCGCTTTTTAATCAATCCTGAGTTAATTGTTTCACGACTCTTCACTGAGGTGCTGGATCACAATGAATGTCTTATCATTACAGGTTAGTTTTGGGAAGTCTGCACAATAAAGTAGCTTTTCTTACCTATGAATATCTATCATGAGGACTAGAGGCCAGATGTAGCTTTTTACTATCATTTGCATTGGTCCCAATGTTTTTATTAATTTATTCTTGGGTTTTGGAGATTATTATGCTTTTATTTTCCTAATCTTGAGTAAGACATTTTATTCCCAATTTTTCATTCCTGGCATCCTTATCTGAGGAACAAGAGTAAAACCTATTTACCCTCCAGTTTGAAATTTTATGATATAATACCCTTAAAAAGAAGATAGTGATGTGTCTTTGAGCATGTATTCTATTATTATTCTTCCATTGTGTTTCCAAAGTGCTTTGTTTCAATATGAAGATATATATACATAGTTACAGTATTCAGAGAGAGTCGGTACAACAGAGAGCTTTTATTGAATAGTAATAAATCAGTAACCTTATGTTTACCCTAATTTCTAATCCTGAGAGCAAACATGTGATGATCTGAGTGCCTTTTCCTGATTTAAGTTAATATGGAAGGAGGAGAGAAGGAAATATTGTCAAATTTATACTTTAGGTCTATTACTGAGATTAAATTTTTTTCTTATTTTTTCTTAGCTTGAGATACAACTAAATCACTGTATTTTCTTGTGAATGAGCTACCAAAAAGTTAGTGATTAACTCATAGCTCTTAAGAAATTCTTAATCAGCCATTATATGTAAGTTAAGCCTTTTATTCAGGGACCTAAGAACATTCTCACATAAAAGCCATCGTCAGTCATCAGCTGCTGATGCTGTTTTCTTTCTACAAAAGAAGATTTCTTATCCTTTTTGAATCTGTTGCTGCTTTGAGATTAGCGTGAGAGACTAAACATTCAACTGGGTTGGAGAATTTGCTTGATTGTTATTCAGAAAAATTACAACGAGAGAAAAATCATCCCATAGGAGTTACATCAAATTTATACTCAACTAATTTACCTCCAAAGAGGTACGTGTCTGAACTAAGACAGATCTAGTCTTGAAGCCACTCTCTTTGTCTCAGATATATTTGTAGGCAACCTTCAAGAGAGGTTATTTTTGTTAAGTTTTACTTTCAAGATTTTCCCTTTGTCTTTGAACAGTTTGATTATGATGTGTTTAGGATCCCTTTGATTTTATCCTGTTTGGAGTTCATTGAGCTGCTTGAATGTTTAAATTTGGTAAATTTTTGGCCACTATTTTTTTGTCTTCTTTCTTTCCTTTTTTTTCTTCTCCTTCTGAGAATCCCATTATGCATATGTTGGTATATATGATGATGTCCCGTATTGGTCTCTGAGCTCTTTTCATTTTTCTGCTTTCTCTGTTCTTTCTGTTCCTCAGACAGGATAATCTCGACCTAAATTCAAGTTTATGGATTTTTTTTTCCTGCTTGCTTTCACTGCTTTTGAGTCCTTCCAGTGAAAATATTTTTTAACTTTTGTGTGTGGGGGGGTATTTATTTATTTATTTTGATGGAGGGAAGGACAGAGAGAGAGGGAGAGAGAGAATCCCAATCTGTGGTGACAGCACAGAGCCTGATGCGAGACTTGATCCCATGAGCCATAGGATCATAACTTGAGCTGAAGTCAAGAGTCAAGGATGCTCAACCAACTGAGCCACCCAGGCATCTCTGAAATTTTTATTTTGATTTCTGTACTTTTCAACTCCAGAATTCCTATCTGGATTTGGTTCTTTTTTTTTTCTTTTCTTTTAATGATTTCTCTCTCTTTTTTTCTTTTTTGAGATTCTCTTTGTGAGGCATTATTTGCAAACTTTAATTTAGTTCTTAAGACATAATTTCCCTTGTTTTTTGAATATATTTAAAATAGCTAATGTCTTTGTTTAGTAAGTCTAACATCTGGGCTCCTTGGTTACAGTTACAGTTTACTCCTTTTTCCCCCCTGAGTATGGGCCCTGCTCTCTTTTTTTCTTTACATATCTCAATTTTTTGTTGAAAACTAGACATTTTAATAATGTAGCACTTTCAAAATCAGGTTTTCCCCTTTGCCTACAGTTTTTTTTTGTTGTTGCTGTTTGCTCTTGTTGTTTCATGACTTTTCTAAACTAATTCTGTAAAGTCTTTTTTTTTTTTAACATGTGGTTGTTAAAGTCTCTGCTTGGTTAGGTTAGTGGTTACCTAATGATTAGATTAAGATTGCTTAAATGTTTAGAGCCAATAAGTCTCTCAGTCTTTCCTGAAGGGCTGTATGTGGACACTGGGACTCATCTTCAGGCACTCAACCAGCCAGTGACAGACACTTCCTTCCTGCTTGCACTTGGCACTTTACTTCCTGCTTGCACAAAGCCTCAAGGTCAGAGGAGTGAGCTTAGGACCTTCTCAGGTCTTTCTTGAGCATGTGAACAGACATGGTCATACATAAAGACTTCTGGATTCTTGAGGATACTAAGAACTTTTTAAAGCCCCGTATCGGTAACTCATCCCTCAACTTTTCCTTTGAACCTTTTTCATTAAACTGTTACTTGCCCCAACTTATACCTACTGCCTCAGGTGGCCATACTGTTAAGCAAATACATGTAATTGTTTTCAACGAACAACCATGGGGATTAGGCTTTTTGTCTGGGTGAATTCCAAGTCAGGTCAAATAAAGGCAGCTTTGTGGGTGAGGTCTTTCAGGGAACCATAGATAGGTTAAATGATGACAGTTCTCTGAGAATGGGGCCTTGAAGGAGCTTCAACCCTTTACCGACATCTTTGGTGGTTTTCACTGTGATTACAGACTGTTGGTTTTTAAGGCTACTCTTGAGCTTGCAAGGGTGGAATAAGAATAAGGAAAGTTAAAACATTATAAAACTCATTGTTTTTACCATGATTCAGCCAGTTTTTCTTTAATAAACCCTCCTCAGATTGCTACAAGCCATTGGTTATTCCCACAGTTAAAAGGTTGGTTCTCACAATGTTTGCCAATGTTCTCATTGCTTTTATGGAGGAGAAAATTTTCAGAAGTTTTTACTTATTCATTTTTGCTGATGTGTCCTTATCTTTTGTGTTTGTTGGTTTAAAAAAAGGCTTTCAACAAGTTATTCCTCATTATTTGGATATCTTATTATTTTTATAATATTTCTGTGATTCTGCATTTTGGTGAGGTAAGACAAATTATTAATTTTTAAAGCTTATATAGGAAATTAAGAATGGAACCTCAGCAAAGAAATTTCCTTTTGGATAAAAACTGAACTATTTCAAGGTAATAACCTGAAGTATTTCATCCGGAATTCTGAGGTGTGATCCAGATTATGAAATGTAAAGATAAAAACCTTTTATTTTCACTGTTGTTTCAACTCACTTACTGTTCCTCTATCTGCATTTATTGTTTATCATGTGTGCAGGTAGGAAGGATGCAGCTGGAATGTACTAGGGGAAAAGGAAGTGCGAAGAATTGCAGAACAAAAAAATTGAACTGTCTGAATCCATTGTTGGGCCAATGCTTTGTTGTTGTTGTGTTTTTTTAACGTTTATTTATTTTGAGAGAGAAAGAGAGCAAGCAGAGGAGAGACAGAGAGGGAGAGAGGATCCCTAGCTGACTCCGTGCCATCAACACACAGCCTGATGCAAGCCTCCATCTCACAAACTGTGAGATCATAACTTGAGCCAAAATCAAGAGTCAGACACTTAACTGACTGAGCCAGCCAGGCACTGCAAGCCAGTAGATACTTTAAATATTAGTCTCTTTATGATTTAGAGAGTGCTGAAGGTCTGGAATATGGCTGCCTCCAGCGTTTGGGTGTGTCAAATATACTTCAAAAGATTTTTAATTTTTAGCAGCTAAGCTAGATTTGAACCAAAGATTTGAGAATATGAGAAATGAGAAACAGAATCTCTTTCTAGTTTTAAAGATGAATTTCCATCCTTAAAATAAAAAAGTTGGTAGAATGCTGAGCATTTAAACTCAAAGCTGATTTGTTTCATTTGCTTCATTTCTTTTTTACTCAGGAAGTAGTAAGTCTCTTATTATCTATCATTAAGTTGCTGTAAATAAAAGATGTAGTTTTCCTGGGAATAGTAAAAGGAAAATATTAGAATTGGTTTTTTTTTAAGGTTGTCCTCTGTCTAAAAAAGGATCATCACTATGGCGGTATGTCTGTTCTCTACCTTGCCTAGGGCTATTGTAAAATGAATGGAAAATTGCAGATCCATGCCTCACCTTCACATCTATAATTACTTCAGGCTAGGGACATCCGGGGTGACTTTTAACTCAGCATTTTCCCCCACATCCACTTAATTCTATTACAGTGCCTTCTAATTAATATCTGTGATGTGATGTTCCCTTAATGGAAATGGCCATTTCATCATCTATTTGATGTTGGATTTCTGCCATCATCCTTCTTAGGGGACTCTTAACCATGCCCTGCAATCTATCTGCCTGATCAATTCCATTGCTTCAATGATTTATCCAGGCTTAGTGAGCTAATGGCTGTGACTATGCTGCCTGAATCTGTAGAAGAGTTTGAGAAACTAGAAATAAATTAAATTTATCATCATTGTGGGGTATCTGGTTGGTATCAGACTTTGAAATGAATATGAAACAGGTCATGCAAACAGGCAAATCGTGTTTATCCAGATAGTGTTATCCCTCTATTTGCTGTGATCCTCCCTGGAGGCAGCTATGAGTAAAACCTTTCAGTAAATATAGATAGAAGGAAGAAACTCCAGTCTCTCCCCCCCCCATTTTTTTTTACCCTTTTTCATGTTATTCTACATCATCCAGTAAGATAGCTTTAGTACCAAAGGGTGTTACCATGGTTCTGGGAGTTTGTTTTGTTGTTTCTGTGTGGTGAGCACTTAAAACAGATGCCTAGACATGAAACTTGCTGAGCAGAATGTTAGTACCTTTAAAATAAAACCTGTCCTCTGGTGAATAGAATTGCCCGACATATCACAGATCCTTACATCTTTTGTGAGTGTCAGCAGATCTGCTAGAAAGTAGAAAAGTGTAAACCACTGCTTATGGGATTGATGCTTCTTACCAAGCAACAACACTGAAGGCCCATCACTACAGAAACAGCCTATTGCTAACTAAATGATACCAGTTCACTGGGAAAGATCCAAACTCAGCTGGAGTTTAGCTTCTCTTCATTTTTACGAATCATGGGAATGAAAGCTTAGTGTTCTATCTTCTTCATAATCACCAGTGTATGAGTGCTCCTCAGAAAAGCAGGGTAGGTAGCTTTGCTTTCATATAAACCTTCCTTCCAAGGGCACAACCCATAGATACATAGAATTTTCTCAATCTTCAAATATTTTTTCCTAAGTTCATCATAAATTTTCATTACTTGTAAGAGAAAATAAGAACATTTCTTACTAAATCTAAAAACTCATTAGTGTGTCATGAACTCTTGCAAAGATTCTAATGGATTCCTTCATTTTTCCTTAAGTGAAGATTTGTCTGTGAGGCTGAAGTCTTACAGGCTGTACTCACAGAGAGCTACCACAAAGGTCATTCAGTCTTCTCTTGTTCACTATTATCACTATTTACCTTTGTATTTCATCATAGTTTACCGATAAATTTGAATTTAAAACAAGGGTATCTGTTTTTCAGAACAGAAAGTTCACATAACTTTGAAAGATGTCTACTCAGAAAACCCAGGATTTAATTTTCTTAGAGCAAAAGCATCTGTATATGCATCTTTGATTTCCCATACCTGAAGTAAATATTTAATCTTATTTCTTTTAGGAAAGAAGACTAAAATCATCTTAACCTAAAATAGAAATATAATAATTGGTATTTTATATTTTTCAACAACTTTCTTTTGAAAAGACAGAACAGTTGTTTGTTTTCACAGTTAAAAGATCGGAGCAGGCAGTTTTGTTTTGTTTTTTATAAATGAGGAAAACGAAGCTTGCCCACTGCTGGACAAAAAATAGAAAGGAACAGGACTATTCCTAGCTGTCTTTATTTCCAGTTGGGTCAGTAGACCAGGTTGCTTTTAAACCTCACATAAATGAAGTCATATGTCTTTGGTTTCTCTGCCTCCTTATAAAGTTAAGTTTGATGACACCAATACTAACTGCTTTATGGTTTTGAAGACTTTTAAACTCGTATGCCTTTCCAAGCAATTCTGTGAAGTAAACAAAATAAGAATGATTAACAAGCCCGATTTTCAGATGCTGAAATGAAGTCCCCTGAGGGACTTGGTTACTTAAGGATTCACTTTGGGTCCCTCATGTCTCCTAATCTCAGTGTGGTGCTCCTTTTACCACGCCACACTGTCCTTGTAAATGTGAATTTTTTATATGTGTCAATTGCATAATACTTTCAGATTAAGTCTTTCTGGACTTACTATTTTAACCCCAGTACAGTGTTCTTCCTGTTTTGCTTGTTATTTAAAGTGTATATCTAAGGTGTACAATTAGGTAAGTTTTGACATATGGCTACATACATGAAACCATCTTTTTGTACCATGTTGTAATTGGGTTATTTTTTTTTTTACTATTGAGTTTTGAAAATGCTTTATATATTTTAGATACAAGTCTTTCTCTTTTTTATTTTTTAATTTATTTTTAAATTCTTTTTAATGTTTAATTTTGAGAGACGGAGTGTGAGTGGGAGAGGGCTAGAGAGAGAGAGGGAGACACAGACTCCAAAGCAGAGCAGTCTCTGAGCTGTCAATACAGAGCCCAACACAGGGCTGGAGCTCACAAACCATGAGATCATGACCTGAACTAAAGTCAGACACTTAATTGACTGAACCACCCAGGTGCCCCAACTTTGTGCCCTTTTACCCCAAATACTAGGAATAACTAGGAAATTCTATTAAATCAGCACAGTAAAGTTATTAAAATTGGGAAATTTAAATTTATTAGTTAGTTCCTAGTCAATATTTTCATTTTTATTTTGTGAGTTAACATAATTATATTCTTTGTAGCTTTTATCCCCTAGTCTACTCCAGTCCGGGATCACATCTTGCTTGCCTTCTTTAAACCAGAAGAGTTTCTCAGCCTTTCCTTGTATTTGTTCACCTTGGTATTTTTAAAATATATAAGGCAATTACTTGGCAGATTGTCTCTTATTTTGGGTTTGCCCAGTGTTTCTTTGTAACTAGATTTAGTTTATTCATTTTGGTAGGAATCCCATTGAAATGATGTGTCCTGCACTAATGTATCTTTTGAGGAGAGTCGTAATACCACTTTGTCCCAGCATCTGTGATATTAAGTGTCCGAACTTGTATGAGGTAGGATGTTCCAGGTTCTTCACTATCAAGTTAGTATTTTCCCTTTCAAATTAATTTGTCGTTATATATTTTACATACTTTGAAACTCTAAATATCCTGTCCTCATCAAACATTCGGCCACTAATTTTAGCACCCATTTTCTTACCTCCATCATTCCTTCTACACTTAGTAGTTGGCACTCTACTGTAAGGAAGGATTTTCCATTCTCTCTTATTTATGTATATTAATATTTGTATAGACACATGGATTTTTATTCAGTGTGTTTTCCATTACTGTCATCTGTTTTGATGCTACATTGTTCCAGATTTGGTCAGTGGGAGTGCCTTCAGTTGGCGACTGTGTTCCTTTGACATGTGCCCATCATTCTTTAATGATCCTTCTTTTTTGGGCATAAAAAGATGTTCTAAACTCAATCTTGTATATTCCCTGCCCCTAGATTCAGTCATTTTTCCTAGGAGTCATGGATATAGAGTAATTTTTAGAAATCAGGATTTGAATTGGTTATTGCTTACTGCTACGAAGAGTGTCATTGCTTCCATGCCTTCATAATCAGAGCCAGGACGTATATGGTATAAGTACACACATGCATATATATACACCAACAAACAACCATAAATTCCTATGGCTACCTTTCATTGTCATTCAACATCACAGCATAAATTCTAGTCTTCCTTTGTTCTCATTTGCACAAACCTAGAACACACAAAATGTGATTTCATAACTTCTAAGCCTTGCTACTGCAAAAAGCAAACCTGTTCAGTGGAGTTAAGCTGACATCCTTGTCCACATTTAGTTTTTGTCATTCTTTCTGATTTTAGCTGTTCTGTTGGATACATAGTGGTATCTCACTAGGGTTTTAATCATTCCCCTTAGGACTAGTGATATTCACCAGTATTTCATGTAGTCATTAGCCAGTTTTGTATCTTCCTCTGTGATGTTTATGGTTAAGTCTTTTGCTTGTTTTTCTAGATTGGACTATTTGTATATTTTTATTGACTTCTAGGAATTCTTCAGTATTCTGAACCCAAGTCTTTTGTCAGATATTTATTTTCCAAATATTTTTCCTTCAGTCTTGCCTCAGCATTTTCCTAAAAGTGTTTTAATATTGATCTAATCTAGTTTTAAAAAATTTTTATTAAGGTTACTGTTTTCTTTGTCTTGTTTAAGAAATCTTTATGTACCTCTACTGTCTTAAAGTCATTCTCCTGTGTTTTCTTCTAGGGGTCTTATACCTTTAGGTTTTATGTTAATGCCTGCTATTTTGTCTCAAAATAATTTTTATTCATAGTGTGAGGTAGTAGTTAAAGTTATGATCTTTTTTCTGTTTGAATATCTAATTGTTGAAATAACATGTTGGAAGGATAATCCTTTCTCTCAATGGATTGTTTTAGCACCTTTGTTGTAAGCCAGTTGACCATACAAGTGTGGATTTATCTATGAATTCTATTTAGTTTCATTGATCTTTCCTTAGGTTACAACTAAGTAAATCTTAAACTCAGGGAGTTGAATCCTCCAATTCTGTTCTTTTTTCACATATATTTTCATTATTTTCGGTTATTTGCATTTCCATTCAAATTTCAGAATCCCCATCTCAATTACTATTTTTTAAAAAGCCTACTAGGAATATTAATAGAATTGAGGAAAATTTGCAATTACAGTATTGAAAAATACAGTACTGAGTCTTTGAGCCCTTAATCATGGTTGCCATTTATTTAAATCTTCTCTACTTAGTGGTGTCTTCTACATCTTTTGTTACATTTACTCCTAAGTAAGTATTTTATGATTTTTGATGGTATGATTAATGGGTTTTTAAAAGTTTTATTTTTCCGTTGTTTGTTGCTAGTATATAGATATACTTTTGATCTTACTCCATTTATTTATGAGTTTTTCTTTGTTTTTTCCCCTACTGATTCCTTAGGATTTGCTACATGAATATTCGTAACATCTGCAAATAGGAATAGTCTTACTTAACTTTTTTATGCTCTTCATGACTTTTATTTATTTCTTTTTCCCCCCTTATTGCAGTGGCTAGGACTTCACTACAGTGTTGAATTAGATGGAATATTTTTATCACTGAGTATGAAGGTAGTTGTGTTTTTATGTAATGTAATTACATATGTAATTACAATATGTAATTAATCAAATTGAAGTTCTTTTTTTTTTATTCTCAGTTTTGCTGAGAATAATCATGATGGGTGTTGAATTTTATCTTTTCTCCAACTTTTAATATCTGTTAATGTGATGAATTTCATTAAATTTTCAAATGTGAATTCAAAATAAAAACATAATTGTTATGTCTTTCTGGTGAATTGACCCTTTTATCATTATGAAGTATTCTTTATCTTTCACAATACTCCTTCACATAAAGTCTGATTTATCCAATATTACTATTACTACTCTCACTTATGATTAGTGTTGTCATGTTTGTTTCTTTTACTTCATAGGTTCCTCTCTCTTTTACTTTCCTTATACATTTTTTGTAAGCAGCCCAGACTTCTGGTCCTGTAGAGTTTCCCATGGTCTAAATATTGCTGATTACATTTTCATGGTGGTATTTAACATGTTTCTCTGTTCTCTGTCTCTAAATTAATAGTTAAATGTAGAGGCCATTTGTAGTCATAATCATGACATTTAGTACTCTTTTGTGTATAAAAGCATCAGGTTGTTTAAGTCTCCTGTAAGAAGTTAAACTGACCCCTAAAATGAAATTAATTTGCTTTTGGATGAAGAATTGATAGTTCATAGTTAGCATGTCATGACTTGATTTTGTGTTCTTTTATTTTTATTAAATCTATTTTCTGTTTTTTTAAGTTTGTTTATTTTTTTTTTAAGTTTATTTATTTTGAGAGAGAAGGACAGAGCAGGGTAGGGGCAAAGAGAGGGAGAGAGAAAATCCCAAGCAGGCTCCACACTGTCAGCACAGAGTCTGACCCAGGGCTCAATCCCATGAACCCTGAGACCATAGCACCAGCTAAAATCAAGAGTTGGACACTTAACCAACTGAGCCACCAGGCACTCCTTGTTTCCTGTTTTTATAAAGTATATTTTTTCTGAAATACTGTATATTCTAATAGCAGTTTTTCCCTGAATATTAAGTCTGTCACAAATCTCTTCAGTACTGGACCTTTGTTTTATGAGTAGTCTTGTTAATAAATACTGCTCTAGCTGTCTGAAAAAGCCAGGGGGCACCTGGGTGACTCAGTCAGTTGAGCGTCCAACTTCAGCTAAGGTCATGATCTTGTAAGTTCACAGATTTGAGCCCTGCATCGGGCTCTGTGTTGACAGCTCAGAGCGTGGAGTCGGCTTCAGATTCTGTGCCCCCTTGTTCCCTGTGCCTCTTTGGTGCTCTCTCTCTCCCTCTGTCTTTCTCAAAGATAAATAAAAAACACTTCTAAAAAATTGAAAAAGTAAGTCTGCTTGCATTTTATTTACTGTCAAAATTAGCACACTTGGACTAAAAAAAGCCAGTAATATTAGTTTTCAATGTCTTGTTTATTCTTTTTAAATTTCTTTTTTACATATAAAAAGTATTATCTTGTTCAGGGTTTTCAGCTTCTCATTTTACTGTTTTGTTGATTCCTGAAAAGTTAAGTGATTAGTAAGCTGATTGTGGGAATTGGAATGATTTTATTTAGTTAAATAATAAATCATACCTCCTGATATTTCCAGGTCTGATGTAGTAGAAATCTCTGTGGGTGCCTGGCTGGCTCAGTTGGAGGAACATGTAATTCTTGATCTCAGGGTCATGAGTTCAAGTTCCACATTGGGTATAGAGATTATACTTAAATAAATAAAATCTCCTTTTTTTAATGTTTTATTTATTTTTGAGAGCAAGAAAGACAGGGCATGAGCAGGGGAGAGGCAGGGAGAGAGAGGGAGACACAGAGTCTGAAGCAGTCTCCCAGCCCTGAACTGTCAGCAGTGAGCCCAATGCAGGGCTCGAACTCACAGACCACAAGATCATGACCTGAGCTGACGTCAGATGCTTAACCAACGGAGCCACCCAGGTGCCTCGGAAACTTTTTAAAATTAAAGTAGAAATCTCTGTTATCTGGCAGCCTTGGTAGTGCATGTTCTCATCAGGTGAATTTTAATTGTGCTTTTTTTTTCCCTCCCCTTCTCATACCACAATATACTGGTTTTACGAAGCCCTTTGAAATAACTTACATATTGATAGGCAAGTCCTAGATTTAATTTTAATGACACTTCTTTTTAGCAGGGAATGTTTTTTTGTAAAATTGCCTTCTCAATAGTACAAACTAAACATTACCATCAGATTACTGATATTGAAGACATTGGACCTTCATAAAAACAGTGTACTCCTCACAAAAGAAAATTTTTTTATGTAAAATTTTTTTGTTTATTTTGTGAGAGAAAGAAACAGAGGACACAAGTAGGGGAGGAGCAGAGAGAGAGGGAGAGAGAGAGAATCCCAAGCAGGCTTTGTGCTATCAGCACAGAGCCTGATGTGGGTCTCAAACTCACGAATTGTAAAATCGTAACCTGAGCCGAAGGCAGGAGCCAGATCCTTTACCGAGGGAGCCACCTAGGCGTCCCTCATGAGAGATGAATATGGCAGAGCATATATCGTTTTCCCTTTTGATTGAGACGTTGATCTCTGTACAGTAAACATTGCAGTGGCTTTTATAGGTGTCATTTTCTTCCTTACAGAAAATAATAGCAAGTCAGTAAGACCAGTGAGGTTTTTTGGTTTTTGTTTCAGTTGACATTTGCCAATAAGGTAGTTCTAGAAAAGGAGAAATAAGGTTATTATCAAGACCCTTTAGAACATGCAGCTTTTAAGAAAAATCTTCCCAAAAATTAATGGCAGATTGTTTGTTTCAGGAACTGAACAGTACAGTGAATACACAGGCTATGCTGAAACATATCGTTGGGCTCGAAGTCACGAAGACGGTAGTGAAAGGTGAGTTCACTTCTGACTAGTATCACTTGACCAAAAGCTAAGGAATGTGGGCCTGACCTAGTAAATTCTGTCTCCCATCTACTCTTATTTCAGAAATGTAACTGCCTTTTTATGTTCAATATTACAGGTTCATTAATAGTTAAAATAGTATTACCATCTCCATATATAAAAGGGAAGAACAGAGAAATAAAAGCCTAAAGTCTAAGCCAAGAACAAGAAGGGCAGAACTCTTGTTTTTTTTTTTGTTTTTTTTTTTAGTGTTTATTTTAGTTTTGAGAGAGAGAGAGAGAGAGAGAGAGAGCACAAGCACGGGAGGGACAAAGAGAGAGGGAGACACAGAATCCAAAGCAGGCTCCAGCTTCTGAGCTGTCAGCAGAAAGCCCGATGTGGGACTCAAACCCACAAACCATGAGATCATAACCTGAGCTGAAGTCATATGCTTAACTGACTGAGACACCCAAGCTCCCCAGAACTCTTGTTCTTTACCTTTCAGCTACCGGATGTAAGCACTCAGTAGAGATTCACCTCCAAGGCCTAACTTATTTAGAATAAGTTCTTATTAGAGCTTAAAGCCTTTAACTGGCTTATTTAGTTATCATGGATTTTTCTGTGAGATTAAGTAGGTGGGGAAACATGTTGAGAAAGTTTACCTAATGCCACAGAACAGTTAACAGCAGTAAACTGGGCTGTTCCTGTCTCCCTGTTTCTTACTAAAAAATATTTTTATACTTTGCCATTTTTGCTTCCTCACAAAATTGGTTTACCAGGGCTAAACTTTTATAGAAATGGTGCCTAAGTAATATTCCATTGTATATATTATAACACATCTTCTTTATCCATTCATCAGTTGATGACTTTTGGGCTTTTCCCATAATTTGGCTATTGTTGATAATGCTGCAATAAACATTGGGGTGCATGTGTCCCTTTGAATCAGTATTTTTATATCCTTTAGGTAAATACCCAGTAGTGCAATTGCTGGATTGTAGGATAAAGAAGATTTGATACACACACACACACACACACACACACACACACACACACAGAAATATTAGCCATCAAAAAGAATGAAACCTTGCCATTTGCAACAACGTGGATGGAACTAGAGTGTATAATCCTAAGTGAAGTAAGTCAACCAGAGAAAGACAAAATACCATATGATTGTATTCATATGTGGAATTTAAGAAACAAAACAAATGAACATGGTGGGAGGATGATAGAGGCAAACCAAGAAACACTCACGGAGGAGAAATGGGTAGGGGGATGGGTTAAATAGGTGATAGGGATTAGGGAGGGCTGTGGTGATGAGCACTGGGTGAGATTTGGAACTAATGAATCACCTGAAACTAATATTGTATTGTATATTAACTAACTGGAATTTAAATAAAATTTGGAGAAAGGAAAAAAAAAAGAAATGGTGCCTGAAAATGTGTGTGTGTGTGAATGTGTGAGTGCTCATGCATGTGTTAATGAAAAAGAGCCATTGTGTTAGAATTAGCTATTGCCCACCAACCTTACAGACTTATTCTTTGTAATATCTCAAATCCAACCCCTGGTCTCTTTCCCTTTGTTCTGATTAAAATATTTGGTTGCAACAATCCTTATTTCCACAGGCAATGTGTTACTGTCTGCTTTACTGTCTTTGTCTTTTTAAAAATAATTTTGCACTGTCTGCAGTTTAGCACAGTAGGTAGAATGTTGTAGTAAATCATGACACATTTTTTTTGGTAACATTTGGCTTCTTGGGATTATGTTTTGGATGACAATGATACATGGTGATGTTATTAACCCAAGACCCAAAGAGCACATCTCTGAAAGCAAAGGAGGAATGAGCTTTTTGACCTTTTTTTTTCTTTCTTCTTTTTGGCTTTTGTCAAGATACAAATGCCACGTCGTTAGTATTAAAGGAGAACCAAGAGCTAAGTTCCTTTCGTTTGCCTCCCAAATCCTTTAACTTCTGAAACTTAGTGTAAATGATGTACCTGTTTACAATATGTCATGTTCGTCATCTCTTGATAAGTTTTTATTTTACTGTTTAATGCCTAATGGTTTATAATGTGAATGCCTTGAAATCTAAAAATAAACTGGTGTTTCCCCCCACTTCTGTTTTGCTGAGACCTATAGCTACTGGTTTATTGGTTTGTTTTTGAACATTTTAACCTTGCCAAATTCTCAGAAACCCAACCTCACAAGGGTTATATCTTGTGAGTGTCTTTCCTTAGTAGACATCTTACCCCTTCCATCCTGCCCCAGGGACGCCTGGCAGCGGCGTGGCACTGAAATCGTCGCCATTGATGCCCTTCACTTCAGACGCTACCTCGACCAGTTTGTGCCTGAGAAAATCAGACGTGAGCTTAACAAGGCCAGTAACCTCATTTCTTAGTTCATCTGGCAACTGTCATCTATTTACTGCCATTTTATTAATGCTGAAATTAATGCTTTCTGGTAATTCTTGCAGTGTCAGTATGTCTGCCCACAGCTCTCCTGATTTAATGGGTCTGTCAGCTTGTACAAGATGTACTTTCCATTTTGTAATTGCTTGATTACTGATGCCAGAGAGACTGTTGCTTGATATTAAGCCCCACACATGCATTTAGCTCGTCAAGTACTTTTAACTTGCTTTGGAACATTATTATTTTAAAACCATATAGAAGTGCATGAGCGCTAAAATTTTTTTTCCACCTCTTTCAATGATGTGTCTGCAAGGTATGCTATTAGGGTTAATACAGATAACCATAAAAGTTAAGTTTTATTATAGGTAAGAATGACATGTAAATTGTTTATTGATTAGCTAATTTAGCATATTTATGATGGAATCTGTGATTTTCTGTAATGTTCATTGCTGTCTACTAGAATCATTTTTCTAATTTTATTACAGAAATATGAAAATGAACCATACCTATTATTCAGGTTTTCACTTCTGCTAACCATATAAATAAACTCTTACACAGTCGAGTGCTGATTCTATTCTCTAGATTTAGGGCTTTACCTCAAACTAACAGCCAAGGAAACTGATCCAATTCTGAAAACCATTGTTTAACTCACATAGGTGAGTTATGAGATTGTTTAGATGAGGTCTGTGGTTCTTTCTGCATGGCCAAACCCTATATAGACCTTTAATTATGACAGCAGACTGGGGGTACCATCGCAAGGAGATTGGGAGTGCCCTGGGATTGGCACTTCTGGCATTAAATATATCCTCTTCACAGCTTCTGCCTGGTTGTACCTCAGAAATGGTGTCTCTATGGTGCTCAGCATATCCTAGCTCAAACACCTTGCCTTTCTTATAGTTAGTAAAATAAACAACCAAATAATCCACAACGACTTTTACTATTCTTACAACTTGGTATATATTTTGAGTATAAATACATTTATTATCTTATATTCTAATCTACTTCAGAGTCTAATTGTTGAGGTTTTTTTAATACATAATCTATTATATTATTTTAATGTTTAGAGTTCTCAAAGGGATCTCTTAAAAATTTTGAAGAGTAGGGGCGCCTGGGTGGCTCAGTTGGTTAAGTGCTAAACTCTTGGTTTCAGCTCAGGTCATGATCTCATGGTTTGTGGAATTGAGCCCCCAAGTACGGCTGGCAGTGCAGGGCCTACTCGAGATTCTCTCCCTCTCTCTATATTCCCCTTCTTGCTCACATTCGCTTTCTCTCTTTCAGAGTAAATAAATAAACTTAAAAAAATGTTTAAAAAGAACTTTTGAGAAGTAAATGCATTATTTTCCAAAGCTGCATTTAGGTAACTGATATCACATATATTTTTTTTTTCTTCTTCTTAAAGTACATTCTCAGAAAAACTATGCAGGAAGACTGTTGTTTGGTATATCAACCAATATAATTTCTTTCCTTTACCTGACTCTGAAAGTCAGAGATTCTAGAACAAAATCTTTTTTTATTATGTTAGGTACATTTTAAATGTAAGCCTTTCACTGTGCCAAACTCTTGTTTCCAAGTACATGATGTTTTTATTATATAGCATATCAAGTAGAATGGGATTTATTTTTAGATTTTCATCTATTTCAGTTTCCTTATTAAACATATATGAATTTATCACATGGTCTTGGTCATTGATAGTAGAAGGCATGTTTGTAAGCAGTAAGTTGGAAAAGAAATATGTGAAAAGGGAATGTGTTTAACCATAATCATACATTACACAAGTTTAAAGGATAAAAATTTATATTCTTAGGATAAAATTGTATGTTCTCACAAATACTTTTCTGTAGGAACTAGATTGTTCGCTTTTAGAAATTATCTGCAAATTATCATTTTAAAAAATAACCCTGGCATAAATAAATCTTTTCTTTTTTAATTGCCCATGGCCAATCGGTGTTCTCTACATTGACTTATTTATATAGCACTTACCTTTTTACCTATCCTCAAAGACAGCAGAAATGTTAAGATGTGAGACTTTTGTGTATGTGAATAGGTTAATTTGGATGTAGGTATTTGTAGAATGTAGAGTCCTTAGGAGACACACTTTATATGAAAAGAATGAGTCTTTAACCTACAACAGAAGAAGTTTTATTTCACTCAAGTCAGTCAGTCCCAAGCATACTGCCTTGCTTATGAGGATTTCTCAAAAATATTTGTTAAATGCATTAATTGGTGATTAATTAAACTTCTTAGAAATTACTAACACAGTTTTTTAAGATAAACTTTTAGATATAGTTAACATAATCTTAAATCACTTAAAATGTTACAAATTTATAGGTATTTTCTAAAGATTCTTCACGTGCTAGCAAAAGCTCCTAAGTTCACTGTCAATTCATGTATGGAATAGATGAAAAACCATATGAAGCAGATGAATTGAAAGTATGTAGTTCTCTGTTTTAACCTGCCTTATTTATGTCAATATGCAAGTAAGTCTAATTTATAGTTTATAAAAGGTCCTTTTCAGTAAAATGGAGGTAGAAAAAAATTTTAATTATACAAGTAACAATAGTGAAAGTAATAGCTAACATTAAGTGATTGCATATGATATGGTAGGCACTCTACTTAGCACTTTAAATTTGATGTTTGACTTAATCCTAACCACCCAGGGAAGTGTAGATACCCTTCTGGTCTCCAATTTAGAGTTCATAAACCAAGCCTCAAGAAGTTGGGCAGTGATGAAGTCAGGACTTGTATCCGGGTTCCCCTGACTTCTAATCACTATTTTAAGATGTAACTCCTTCTAGGGGCGCCTGGGTGGCTCAGTCGGTTAAGCATCTGACTTCGACTCAGGTCATGATCTCACAGTTCATGAGTTTGAGCCCCACGTCAGGCTCTATGCTGACAGCTCAGAGCCTGGAGTATGCTTTGGATTCTGTGTCTCCCTTTCTTTTCTCTACCCCCTCCTCCACTCATGCTCTGTCTCTCTCTGTCAAAAATAAACATTAAAAAAAAATTTTTTTTTAAATATAACTCCTTCCACATAGAGATTACTATAACTAGGTCTCTTTCCGGACTTTTTACCGGTTTCCGTCTTAAATCATTTAGAATATTCCCTGCATTTTGTTAACCATCTCCTACAAGCATATATGTCTTGGTTACTTAACCTCTTTCTTTTCTTTTTTTTTTTTAATTTTTATATAGTTTATTTACTTTTGAGAGAGAAAGACAGAGCACGAGTGGGGGAGGGGGAGGGAGAGAGGGAGGCACAGAATCCAAAGCAGGTTCCAGGTTCTGAGCTGTCAGCACAGATCCCGACGCGGGGCTCAAACTCACGAACCATGAAATCATGACCTGAGCTGAAGTCGGACGCTTGACCGACTGAGCCACCCAGGTGCCCCATCTTTCTTTTCTTTTAAAATCACTATCCTATACTATGAGCAAGCTTCCAGTTGCTTGCTTTTCTCAATATCCTTTTTTGTTTGATATACTTTTTAAAGGAAATTTGAGGGCTTTCCCCCTAACCTCTTTATAAAATTCCTATAAGATAAGAAAATAGCACAAGTACCTCATTAATACATAGGCTAACATTGAGAAAGCACCTAGTTCAGGGCCTGGCACATGGGAACAAACTTGATAAATATATGTTCTTTAATTCATTGCTATATTCCAAAACATTTTCTCTTTTAGCCAAGATTTAGTTTTCTTTTTTTTAAAGTTTATTTATTTATTTTGAGAGAGAGAGACCCGTATATACACAAGTTGGGGAGGGGCAGAGAGAAAGGGATAATCCTAAGCAGGCTCCAGGCTGTCAGTGCAGGGCTCAGACTCACAAAACTGTGAGATCATGACCTGAGGCAAAATCAGGCGCTTAACTTGACTGAGCCACCCAGGTGCCCCTGAGAATTGGTTTTCTAATTCTTTCACTGAAAAAGAAGAAAACAGTAGATGATTTTGTTAAATGTCATAGACAAGTTAATAGAGAACTAATTCAAATAACTTTGGGCCTTCTAAATAAAAGCATTCCATTATTTATTGGTTATATTTACCTATTAAAATAGAGTTATGAATATTAGTACAGCAACGGAGTTTTACATAAACTGACAGCACAACTTTGAGAGACTATTAAGTTTAGTGTTGTACATATTACTGTGTTTTGTAAACTTAGGTTTAAAGCAGAAGTCTATATTAAATTACTTTAAATTTTTTTTAAAATGTTTTATTTATTTTTGATACAGAGAGAGACAGAGCATGAGAGGGGGAGGGGCAGAGAGAGAGGGAGACACAGACTCTGAAGCAGGCTCCAGGCTCTGAGCTAGCTGTCAGCACAGAGCCTGACGCGGGGCTCGAACCCACGAGCGTGAGATCTGACCTGAGCCGAAGTCGGAGGCTTAACCGACTGAGCCACCCAGGCGCCCCTATATTAAATTACTTTAAAGATGACTTGCACAGTTCTACTTTTTTAAGTGGGCAGGAATAGAAAAACTCATTTTATCTAGGAAGCAACAGAGCATAAGACCAGTTTTCACCATTAGAATTCAGTGTGGATCTCTGAACTCTATGGGCTTTTTTGCTACTTTTAGGCATTAATCGTCAGGTAAAATTGAAAGGGAAATCCCACAAAGTGTTTTATTCCCTTTGGAAATAGTCTTCTCCATTTAGGCTCCACCTGTCCTATTTGACCCACATTGTGACCTGCAAGCAGAGTTGGTTTTTAAAGGAAGAAGCTTATGTAACAGATGCTGTGAAGCAATGTTCAGTTCTGTGAGAAATCGGCTGGGTGACTTTCTAGAGGAGAATTATCTTTGTAGTTGGAAAGATTTATGACTCTAGCTTGCAAAAGTGGCATATAGCTCAGCAAGGGAAGAAAGAAATCATCTGTGAAAAGTTGTATTTAGCCATGTTAGATTCATTCAAGTAAGATTAAGTAATGAATATATTTTGTGGAGGCTTCTGGATCAGAAATTGAATGAAGCAAACAGACCACCCTAACAGGAAATCACCACCATTTATTCTTTTTAGAATTGTTTTTATTGGGTTTTTTTTGTTATTACCCATCAACAAATTTGGAAAGAGGTTGTTATTAAGCCAGAGCTTGGTCAGCAAAACCATTCAGTACTAGCTACTGGTATCTTTTTTTTTTTTTTTTTTTTAGTGTTTATTTATTTTTGAGAGAGAAAGAGAGAAGCAAGTGAAAGAGGGGCCGAGAGAGAGAGTGGGAAACAGAGAATCCAAAGAAGGCTCTACGCTATCAGCACAAAGCCAGATGTGAGGCTCAAATCCATGAGCCCTGAGATCATGACCTGAGCTGAAGCAGTTCAGCATCTGGCGTAGCCAAGGTAGCTCAGCTGGGAGAGTGTTAGACTGGAGGAGGCATTCAACAATCCGGTCATTTATCATATTTTCTTAACTACAGTTGGCTCTTGAACAACTCAGAAATTGGAGGTACCAATCCTTTGCACAGCAGAAAATCTACATGTAACTTTTGACTCCCCCAAAACTTAACTATTAATGGCCTACTATGGCCTGGAAGCCTTACTGACAGCATAAGGAGTTAATAAACACATAGATTGTGTGTTATATGTATTATATACTGTATTCTTAAAATAAACTAGAGAAAAGAAAATGTTATTTAGAAAATCATAAGGAAAAGAGAAATACATTTATAGTACTGTATTGTGTTTATCAAAAAAATCTGCATATAAGTGGATCATGCAATTCAAACCTACCTTGTTCAAGGGTCAGTTGTATGGGTCACTTTTAAGAAATATTAGCCCAAAATGTATCAGTTTTAGTGAGTTTTTCCTTCAATCTCTTAATATAAAGAATCAGAATAACCAGATACCTAATCCAATCTTTGATTTCACACATAAGGAAACTAAGGTCTGCATGATTCTTTCATTTTATATAGCATTTCAACAAGCAAAATCTATTTAGTAATGTTACAATTATTTTATTGTTTTATTTATTTTTAAAGGACTTTTTTTATGTTTATTTATTTATTTTGAGAGAGAGATTGCACGCTCCTGCACAAGTGGGGGAGACAGAGAGCCAGAGAGAGAGAGAGAGAAAGAGAGAGAATATACCAGACAGGCTCCATGCTGTCAGTATAGAGCCCAACGCAGGGCAGAGCCCAACGCAGGGCTCAATCTCTTGACCTGAGGCAAGATCAAGAGTTACATGCCCAGCCTACTGAGCTACCCAGGCAACCTCAATTATTCTAAAGAGAAAAAAGTCATTTGTACTCCTACCTTTCAAATAGTTGTTTTCATTTTTGTAAGTCCTTCCATATGAATATTTAGTTTCATAAAAGTGTTCAAAAGTTGCCTATAACTTTGTATTTTACCTATTCGACCATATATTGTAAATATTTTTCACACTTTCTAATATCTTCATAATAATATGTTTAATGACCATAAAACTGGTTGGATTGGTATACTACAATTAAACTACTATTTTTGAACAATTCGGTAGTCCCAAGTTTTTCTCATTATACATAATGTAGTAATAAACCTCTTTGTTATTTAATCAAATAGCAAAAAAAGTTTACAAAAGATGATATTTTGCAAAATTGTTATTATTTAATCTAAAGATAATTTTTTTTAAGTGGGCACCATACCCAATGTGGGGTTTGAACTCACAACCCTGAGATCAAGAGTCATGTGCTGTACTGACTGAGCCAGCCAGGCACCTCTCTAAGGACAATTTTAACACTCTTGATTAATAATATTTTATTCCAAAAGATTCTTAAGGATCTTTTAATATTATGTTTGTTTTTAAGAAATCATAATATTTTAAGACCTCAGAAAATCAGTAGTGGTACCGACCATATGCTAATTTAAGTTAGACTAGTGGTAGATTGTCTCCAAATAAGCGACTCTTTGGGAACAATAATTGTAAGTTATTAATCCAGCTAGCAGTATAATGTATTTACATTATAATGAAAGACATTTTATCTACTTGAGCCTGCTAAACTTGATGCTGAAGCCTGAGTTATTTATTTATTTATTCAATTTACATCAAGTTAGCATATAGTGCAATAATGATTTCAGTAGATTCCTTAATGCCCCTTACCCCCTCCCACAACCCCTCCAATAAGCCTCTGTTTGTTCTCTATATTTAAGAGTCTCTTCTGTTATTCCCCTTCCCTGTTTTTATATTATTTATGCTTCCCTTCCCTTATGTTCATCTGTTTTGTATCTTAAATTCCTCTTATGAGTGAAGTCATATGTTTGTCTTTTCTGACTGACTAATTTCACTTAACATAACGCCCTGTAGTTCCATCCTTGTAGTTGCAAATGCAAGATTTCTTTCTTTTTGATTGCCTAGTGATATTCCATGGTATGTATATACCACATCTTCTTTATCCATTTTTCCATTGGTGTACATTTGGGTTCTTTCTGTACTTTGGCTATTGTTGATAGTGCTGCTAATAAACAGTGGGGTGCACGTGCCCCTTTGAAACAGCACACCTGTATCCCTTGGATAAATACCTAGTAGTGCAGTTGCTGGGTTGTAGGGTAGTTCTATTTTTAATTTTTTGAGGAACCTCCATACTGTTTTCCAGAGTGGCTGCACCAGTTTGCATTCCTACCAGTAGTGCAAAAGAGATTCTAGGTTCTTACTTAAGTGTGTGTGTGTGTGCTCATGCATGTGTATGTGTAGATTTTTGTGAGCAACTATTCCCTTGAGTACCATCTATTTCCCAGGTCCAGTTCTGGGCCTGTAGGTTTTTATAACTGGTTTTTTTTGTTTTTGTTTTTGTTTTATTTTTCACTTTCTTTGCTTCCATCCTATATCTCTATCTTTATCTCATCACTTCCTGGCTAGATTCTACTTTTTAACTCTAGGTACCAGTATTTTCTTCCTGCCTCTTGCTTTTCTCAAAGCTTCCCATTGTAACCTTCGAGATTCCAGAATTAACCTTTATATTCCTTCTCTTCTTCCCTTCCCATCAAAACCCATTCTGAGATGAGTGTTCTTTGATATTCTTTCCTTACTGTCCTAAGGATGAATGCTTCCTCTTTTTCTCTTTAAAGTAGTTTATCAGTAAAACTAAATAGCTCTGTCATTGGTGATTATCAGGTCAGGATGCAACTGCAGAGTTTGAATTGGCTTTCTTTTTATTCTTTCTGCTTTGATAAGTCGCCTCAAGTTCTCTGGTGGTGGGTGTGGGTGAGGGGATATATTTGTTGCCAGCATGGAGCTCTTGAGAATTCCTAGTACCTCTCCCTATGAAATAAGGACTTGGCAACTCAACTCTTTTGAAGTCTCTAGCCTTATGTGATCTTTATTTGTTACTTACTAAAGGGATTCATTATCACTGTAAAAGGAAATAATTCCCTGATTAGTGACCCTGCTTTGGTTCTAGCTTTGAGGGATCTCTCTCTCCTTACTGCAGAAGGGAGAAGCATGGGTTTCCCTCTAAGTGAGAATCAGAAGAGCTTTCTGCTTCTCTCTTATGTCTGACCTTGGAAATTCTTGGTTTAAACAGAATAAAAGAATTTTGTATTTAATCACTATAAAAAGTTATTCTTTTTAAAAATGTTGTAATGTTTATTTTTAAAAGTTTTTAATGTTTATTTTGGAGAGAGAGAGTGTGAGCAGGGGATGGGCAGAGAGAAGGAGAGAGAGAGACAGACAGACAGACAGAATCTAAAGCAGACTCCAGGCTCTGAACTGTCAGTGCAGAGCCTATTGCTGGGCACAACTTCAAAAACAGTGAGATCAGGACCTGAGCTGAAATTGGACACTTGAACCGATTGAGCCACCTAGGCACCCTAATGTTTATTTTTGAGAGAGAGAGAGGGAGAGAATATGAATGGGAGAAGGGTAGAGAGAGAGAGAGAGAGAGAGCCAGAATCCAAAACAGACTCCAGGCTCTGAGGTGAGAAGCCCAGAGCAGAGCCCACGCAGAGCTCAAACCCATGAACCATGAGATCATGACCTGAGTGAGCTAAAGTTGGACGCTCAACTAGCTAAGCCATCCAGGCGCCCCAAATAGTTATTCTTTATATTTAATTACTCAGTAATGTTTTATATCTTTTAATTTCTGGTTAACTTTTTAAAGTATTATTTGATTTGATCAAAACACGAAATGCCAGTTAATTTCAGTTTTATAATTTCTATTATGGTCATTTTTCAAGATAGTGTGGAGTTTTTTGTTTTGTTTTTTAGTACAATTGGTTAGCACTTTACATTAGACTTTTCTTCTAATAATATAAATATTAGATATAGAATATATTAAATGCTTCTTCTAATAATACAATTATTAAATGTTTCTTCTAATAATATAAATATTTCAAATTCTCTGTTGTTAGGCTCTACTTTCACTAAGGTATGTTTGCTCATTACAGAAGAGTCACCCAGATATGTAGAGATAGCAGTAGGAAGAGACTAAAGCCATTCTGACAGTATAAAAGAGAAGCAGCACCAAAAGGAGGTTAAGAAATCGTCGTCTTCCTGTAGGCCTGTTAAGGAGAATTTGACAGGAAGACAAGTGGCAAAGTTATGTGTATTCTGACAGAGTTTTTTCCTCCCTCTTGTTGACATAAAGGCAGAGACTCTATATCTTTTAAGAACCTGCTCAAAAAAAATTGAGCTCTTTGATATTTTTGATCTGAAAGAGATTTTCAGAAGCTCCATGCATCTGATTATACAGGTAATTTGTGAGTTCTAGTGTAAGCTCTGTTCCACAGCATTGAATAATGATCTGGTACCAACTTACAATTAATATCTGTCAGGATTTACAGCCTAGGAGGGGGTGGAAGGAATAGCCTTGTTAATCTATCCAGACGGTGTGTAAAATAAATTTCTATACCTTTGTGGAAACTTCAGAGAGCAATTTACTATATTTCTATGTGTGTCGTTTCATGGAAGCATCTTTCTTTATTCTTGGTTTTCTCTAGGAACATTTGTCACAGATCATTCTTTTTATTTTATTTACTGTTCTACATAAGCTGTATTTTAGGCTTTGCTGCTTGAGAGAACTCAGGGGAGATTTGCTGTGCTATTACATTAAACCTCTTAATATAGTCTGATAATTTCAGAAACTAAGAAAGACCAACTAGACTGGCAGCAAAGAAATGGAAACCTACAGCTCTGGGGCCTAAACTGCAGTCTTCTCATGTACAAGATTAGCTATTGTTCTAAGTAAGACTTTACCAGTGTCCTCGGGATAGATCATAGTTTTCTGAAGTGACTAGCAGATGTTAAAGTATTCTAGCTTAAAGCAGAGCTGTGAAACCAGAGAATCTTGGAGCTAGAGGGAATCTTAAAGATTATTTTATAACCAGGTATAGGAATCCCCCCCCCCACACACACTCGTATATGTGTGTGTGTGTGTGTATATATATATATATATATATAGTTGCTTGCTCATTGTTAAGCATTTCAGTAGCAGGGAGCATGTTTAAAAGCTAATCACAATTATTAATCTAGTCCCAGTAATTCGGAGAACAAGTACTAAGGAAGCACAGTGGTAATAACTCTTTACCTTAATGGGGGAAAATGGTGTTCAGAAGCCTTCAAATAAAGCTATGTGTTAAGTGCCTTTCCTTCCTTAGTTCCTGGTAGTTTGTAATTAGGATCCCGTCAGTTCTTGAAATACCTTTGATATTTTCATTTATATTTGTTTGAATCAGATAAAGAAACTGAGACCTGTTTAAGGGCTTTGGCCCAGCAACAAAACAAATAAATACTAGAATTGATCATTTTTTACTCTCTTATTATATAATCCCAGGATTTTCTGGTTTTCCCTCTACTTTGGCCCCTAAAATAAAAAGCAAAAGATAGAACATAATCTTGGTAATAGCTACTGATCTTAGTGCATCAGTCAGAAATACTATTAGTGTCTAGTTACTCATACACTGTGATGTTTCTTTCATCCTGCAGGCTTACTGTGGATTTCTCCGTCCTGGAGTTTCTTCAGAGAATCTTTCTGCAGTGGCCACAGGAAACTGGGGCTGTGGTGCCTTTGGGGGTGATGCTAGATTAAAAGGTAAGTGATTTTAAAAACGATAAGCATTCTGACTATGGAGATAAGTTATTCCTTCAAACTTGGATTTCTCATGTTCTGTTGTAACAAGAGACCACAAAGATTGAAGAGAAAAACAGTGTTTGGCACCATCCTTTTTTGTGTATGTGTAATTCTTATTTTTATTTGGTATTTTCCTGTAAAAATCTTTTCGATCTACCAGGCATAGTATATAGTTGAATGGAGAGATGGAACAGTCCAAAATGACTATGAAGTTTCAAACCAAAGCACCTTTAAGCACCTTCCTTTGCAGAAGTGATTTTGATAGAGCTATTCCGTTGACTCATTCATTCACCAAACTTGTGAGGCATATGCCATGTTGTAGGCACTGTGATAGACTCTGGGAATCCAAAGGTGAATAAGATGTGGTCCCTACTTTGGAATTCACAAATTGGCTTATGAGAGAGAAGCATAGAAAATGCAGTATGGTAGTGAATGCTTTAGTAGTGGTGCACAGATGTGGGAGTATAGCTTGGGAGAGCTGCATGAATAACATAGATAAGGAGCCACTTGGTGCCCAAGAAGGAGAAGCATTTATTGCATTTTATTGTTTATGGTAGAAAAATCACAAAATGTGATCAAAGCTACTGGCTGTTTACCAAATTATGACATTTACTTTACTCTCAAAAGTATCAGTCATAGAAAATAGTATTATATCATTACTCAAGAAGGTTACTGTTCTGTGTTAACCCAACTGTTCTGACAGCAGTTAGGTGTGCTGCAATATAATCCTGGCGTTCACTACCTGGAGTTAGTGTAGATCCCACAGGTTAAAGGCAAAGTCCTCCCTAAGGCCGCCCCCACTTCAGACTCTAGCTGCAAGTCTGGGGGCGGGATGTCCCCAGGCCAACTATACCTCTAACAGCTGGCTACCAATCTAGGAGGCTCCCACAAGCCCCTTCAGGTTTGATAATTCACTAGAATGACTCACAGAACTCAGGAAGGTGCTACTATAGTTTATAATACACATAGGGTGAGATCTGTGAGGGAATATAAAGCTTCCATGCCTTCTCACTGTGGAGTCAGGGCACATCTCTCTCCTCACACATCAATGTGTTCGCCAACTACGAAGCTCCACTGACCTTTGGTGACCTTAAGTAGGCTCCATATGCAACTCATGACTATGGCATCCCTATGTCCAGAGTTTTTATTGGGGCGTCATTATATAGGCATTGTTGATTAAATCATTGGCCGCATCATTGATCTCAATTTCAACTCTCCTTCCATTTCCTGGAGGTCAGTGGTTGAAAATCCCAATCTTGTAGCTATCTAGGGGCTCACCCAGAGTCCTCCTTAGCATAACAAAGATAGTATCATTCAGGAAATTCCAAGGGTCTTTGAAATTCTTTGTTATACTGCAGTTAATAAAGTAATAAAAAAATAAAACAAACATGAAATAGCAAGCTGGCCTTGATACCCAAACTAGATATAGATAAAAATCTACCTTGCTGGGAATAAAACAGTTGAGTCTGTCATTATTTATGAGTGTGACATATTTGTAAAAATGCCACATTTGTTACTTTTTTAATCCAGAAAAATATTATGAAGTGTGTAAAAATCATCAGTTCATTGTTAACGTTTTGGTGATCATCTTTACAGTTGGTTCTATGTAACAATCTGTATAACCATTTGACATTAGTAACATAACACCAGTCTATGCTCTGACCTCTTTTTGAAAATGTAAATGGGGGCACCTGGGTGGCTCAGTTGGTTAAGCATCGGACTTCGGCTCAGGTCATGATCTCACGGTTCATGGATTTGAGCCCCCGTGTCAGGCTCTGTGCTGACAGCTAGCTCAGAGCCTGGATCCTGTCTTTAGATTCTGTGTCTCCCTCTCTCTGACCCTCCCCTGCTCACACTGTCTGTCTGTCTGTCTGTCTCTCTCTCTCTCTCACAAAAATAAATAAAAAGCATTAAAAAAAACGGAAGTGTACTGTCAACATTTTTAATAGCTACATAGTATTCTGTTGTGTGTACTTCTACGTACCATAATTTATTTCACTGGTTCTCCATTTATAGACAGTTGGTTTTTCATTATCTTATAAGCAATACTGCAGTACATAATTACATGTGTTATATATAATGATTTTCTTAGGATTAATTCCTAGAAGTGAGATTTAATAACCCAAAGACATACATACTTTATATTTTGATACTTGTTGCAAGTTATCCTTCTATTTACATTGTCTTTCTTGCATAAGAAACCTCACCAACAAGGGATTGTGTCAATTTCTAAAATTTATCTGAGGTCCAACAGTTTTCATATGTTTATTGGCCATTTTTATTTGCTTTGTGAATTGTTTTTTTCGCTCTTCTGCCCATTTAGCTCTTTGGGAGTAGTTCTGACTTTTCATTGGCTGGTAATAACTCTTTGTATATTAGGAAATATTGGGGCATCTGGCTGGCTCAGTCAGAAGATCATGGGACTCTTAATCCTTGGGGTCATGAGTTTGAGCCCCATGTTGGGTGTAGAAATTACTTTAAATTAAAAAAAAAAAAGAAATACCATTAATTGTCATATGTTGCAGGCATTTTTCTCAGTTGTTTTAATTTATTTCAGCCTGTTGGGTTGTTGTCACATGGACTTAATTTTTATGTGTTTCCATATTTGTGGCATGGTTAGAAAAATCTTTTCTATTCCTTCATTCTAAAGGCTTTCACCCACATTTTTTTCATAATCAGAAACAAAACCTGCATGTTATTATTTTCAGTGTTTTGAAAATCTATAGAAGAAAGACTTTTTAGGTTTTATGAAATTCCTTATCATCCTTGATTTATTTGAAGAAACCTGTTTTTCACTCTGGGCTTATTGATCTTATGGCAGACGATTTTTCTGTTTTTCTGCAAAGTAAAATGAATGAGTAGATTTGTATCATCAATCCAAAAAACCAGGTCTGCCATAAGCCTTGGTCATTTGTGATGGGTAATTTGGGAAGCTTTATAAGTGTGTTCCTTTCCTTTCTTTTCTTCATGGCATAAAAATGTTTTTCTCAGATTACAGTTTGCTCCCCTAGTATCATAGTATTCAAAGAGTTTCATTTAACCAATTATTGAGATTTAAACTTAACAGTGACTTTTTGACAGTTTCCTCTCCTTCATTCACTTGAATAATCACTTAAAAATTAGAAGTAGTTATTTATCCTTTAGTGGGGAATTGTTTACTAAAACTGATTTTGAAAAGAAATATATTGTGGTACATCTATGTAATGAGATATTATGTGGACATTAGAAATATTGCAGAAATACAACTGCTGACGTGGAAGTGTGTTTCGGGAATATTGCCAAATGGGGGGAAATACATAGTATATGCATTATGAACAATTCAAAAAATTAAATTGTAAATATAAAGTACCACAAATTTGAGATTCTCTGTTTATCTGTTTATGTGCAATGATGAACTATGGTTGTCTCTAGGTGAGTGATGTAGAGGATTTTTGTTAATTTGTACTTCTCTGTTGTAAGCGTAGATTGTTCCTGTAACCAAAAGTCTTATCAAAAAAATTTCTGAAAACATGGATAGAAGACCTTGAGAGCATTTTTATGCTAAGTTAAATAAGTGAGACAGAAAAAGGGAAATACTGTATGTCTCACTTATATGTGGAATATTAAAAACAAAAACAAAACACCTAGCTCATAGATACAGAGAAGAGATTGGTAGTTTCCAGAGGTGGGATATGGGGGTGGTGAAATAGGTAAGGGGGATCAGAATGTACAGACTCCAGGTATAAAATGAATAAATCATGGGGATATAATGTATAAAATGGTGACTATAGTTGATAATAACTGTATTGCATATTGGAAAATTGCTTTTAAAGAGTAGATATTGAAAGTTCTCATCACAAGAAAAAAGATTTGTGTAGTGATGGGTGCTAACTATATTTATTGTGGGAATCCTATCTTAACATATATAAATATCAAATCTTTATATCATATACTTGAAAACTTACATAATTTTATATGTCAGTTATATCTCAGTTAAGAAAAACAGTCACCAGGACATTATAGGCTCCTCTTTTACAAGCTTGCTTTCTAACCAGTCACATAGTAGACCTGGGCAAAGGGGGCAGTTAAATCCTAGATGAATCTCCAAAAGAAGAGAGTACCAAGAAAGAGATGTTTGTTTGCACATAACCAGGTATTTGCAAAGCACTTTTAGGTTGTGAAGGTATTGAGTGGTACTCTAAAGTTCTTTCAATTATATTTTTGTCATTCCTCCTTCCATTTCCTTCAGTGTTTATTTTTTATACTTCTCCATACTATGTTACCTGAGTTGAGAAAATTATGCATTGCTAGTTTATTGTAATTAAAGGTATCTTGATACTGTACTCCTATGTATTTTCTTTTCTATTCCCATTCCCTACCTCCACTACCTAAACATGATTTGCAAATAAAATATGCTCAATGAATTTCTCTTTAACAGATTTATTCAACAACCCTGAATGCCTTCATTAATCTAGGGTTTTGCACATTCTTCTGAAATTGTCTGTTATTCCCTGTATTCCTTTAAGACTGCACGCTAGGGGCACCTGAGTGGCTCAGTGACAGTCAATAAAAAATGGAAGGTTAGAATAGAAGTATGGGCCAGTTCAGTTCCGTTTGTCTTACCACAGGCTTCGTATCACTTCTTACCATTTTCTTGTCAGAACACACAACACTCCATTTCATCCTCAGCCTTTTTCTCTTACACACTTGAGTAAGAATATTCCTTTCTTAACAGTTTTACATTGTTCTCTTCTGTGGGCCCAGTGCCTAGAGTGGGGTCTTGGACATAATAATGCATTTAAGATGTCTAGAGTAAGTGGAATGGTTGTCATCAGCACCTGAGAGATGCCGCTTAGTTAGTGGATCTGGGAAATGGCTTTGGGAAACTTTAATTGTCTGGGAGTTACTGATGATCAGCCATGTTTAAGAAAGACTGCATTCTCTCCTTTGTTTTGCATAGTTACCCTTCAACTTGTAGCCAGATTTGTAAGATGAGGAAACCAAGGTTCAAAGAGAGGTTAATAAAAAAGCTCAAAGAGAGAGCTAGAAAGGATCAGAACCAAAATTCACATTTGGCCTTTCTCAAAAACCGGTATGTTTTTATTGTTGTTAGTTGAGAACAACATGTTGAATGCATTCTGTATTCCAGAAATTGTTATACTAAGTGCTTTCCTTACATGTATCAGCTCATAACAATGTATTAGGTAGCTTTATTTTTATCTTCATAGGTGAAATAATCAAGGCATGGAGAGGTAACTAACTAGCCCAAGGTTACAAGGATAGCATGCAGCAATGTTAGGATACAAACCAGGATTGATGCCCTAGAGCCCAGTGTCTGCGCTCTTGCTGTTTAATCTTCATTGGCCACAAATTCTGAATCTGGATCTGGATTTGGGATTTGCCATTCTAGGGATAGTTGAATTCTTGAAGAGAGAGTGCATTTAAAGTAGGTGGAAGGATCAAAGATGAAGCCTTTAGTAATACTGAGGTGGGGGGGGGGTAGAAGTTGCAGGTGGTGTTGATAAAAAAAACAATAGCCAGAGAATAAGACTTCAATTACAGAATAAGAGTTGGCTGAGAAGAGTGAGCAAAAAGCCTTGAGCTTTCAGTGTAACTGCGGTGTGAGAGCACACAAAACACCTTGGGTTTCATTAGAAAAGCATCAGTAGTACTTTCAAATCTATACTATTTGGGTTTTTTTTGCCAACGTGCATTTAAATAATGTAAATAACATGAGGAAATTCTTCTGACTGGCACATGGTATGTTGCTTGCAGTAGAGCAGAATGACTTGGCATGACAGCTTTACAGGGTAGTGGGTGAGGGCGTGTGTCCCAGTCAGCCAGCCAGGGTTCAAACCTCACCTCCACTGCTTTTTGGCATGGGACCCTAAACAACTTGCTTAACCTTTTGATACCTATATTGCCTTATTTTCTAAATGGACATAATACCTTTTTCTAAGGATTAACTGAGTTAATTCTTATAAATCTTGAGTTTGTGCTTTTAAAGCTGCTGGAATCTTCCAGTGTGCTATAAGAACTTGGTGTTGGCAGTTGTTGCTAATATTACATGCTGATGGCCTCAAACCACACCTGTGGTATGAACATCCATCATTTCACTCATTTTTGGTTTGGTTCATTTGTTGCAAGAGGACCCTATGAATTGCTTTTTGATGTTCTTTATATTTGAATTTTCTTTATAGCTTAACATTGATGCCAAAAAGCAAATTAAAACCAGCTCCCTGCAGGTTAATTTAAGTGATTATTTTGGCACCTAGTTATGCTTGAAGTTAGAATATGATGCTTTTATATCATACTTGGAATCAGTCCACATACCCTATTAGATTTGTGATTTATTCTCATCCAACTTGTGATGCAAGAGAATTCACCTAAATCATGAGACTTAATTCTTTAGATTTGCAAAGTTCCTGGGGATGTTGTAGATAATGAGGTCTGAAAACAGTTATGTTTAAAATTACCTTTTGTTAGTGATTGCTGATATATATAGAGTCAAGATTAATTTATATTTCTGAAAATTTCCACTTGTGTGTTTATAGTCTAATACCCTGTGCAAGGAGGAAAATTATAGCAGGGATTATGGAATTCTACACTCTGAAAGAGTCTTTAGGGATCATCTGATCCGACTTCTTCATAGCATAGCTGGGAAAAATGCAGGCAAGGGAGTTAAGTGACTCAGCCAAAGTCGTAGATCCTAGATAGCTAGCAGATGGGTGAGGACTGAACTCAGGTCTCCAGTCTCCAGTCCCAACCTGTCTGGCACAGGTTATGCTTATGTTGCAGTGTGTACCCAAATAGAAATGGATGTGAGGGGCCCCTGGGTGGCTCAGTCGGTTAAGCATCCAGCTTCGGCTCAGGTTATGATCTCACGGTTCGTGGGTTCAGGCCCCACATCGGGCTCTGTGCTGATGGCTAGCTCAGAGCCTGGAGCCTGTTTCAGATTCTGTGTCTCTCTCTCACTCTGACCCTCCCCTGCTCGTGCTGTCTCTCTCTCCCTCTCTCTCAAAAATAAATAAAAAACATTAAAAAAAAAGTAATGGATATGACATAAAAAATATAGTGTGAATTGGTTTCTTTTATTAAGATCTGGCCTTTTTTGGGTAGCTCTGTCAAGCTTAGCTCCAGCATTTTTAAAATGCATCCTATAGGGAGATAAATTTTGAATGGTTTTTATTCATATTTCATTTTCATAAGTGACAAATGACCAGTGATCTAGTATTTCTGTATATAAGAAAGAAATCTGACTGAAAGGAATCCTTTTTCTTAAATAGGAAATACTTAAAGCCAAATTTTCATTCAAACTAAAAGATAAGAAATCGTACTTCATAGTAGAGGAAAATGACTATTAATTTTTCCATTTTTTTATATGTGGTTTAGGTTAATTAGGAACCTTTTAAAATCGAGTGTACTGAAGCTTTAATATATGCATAAATTGGTTGAGTAGTTTTAATTAAAATTTATCTCTATTTGAGATTAATTACTTTCAATACTCCGAGATTAATGAGACTTAGTCATGGTACCTCACATTTTGTGGATACTCAATAAATATTAGTTTGGAAATTAGGAAATACTTTGGTGTTTTAGAATATCACATGTATTTTAAAGTCTTAGATTCTTTCCCAAATTTGGGAATACTAAACTAATATCATATTTACTACTTCAACTTAAATACACATTTCCTTCTTACATAATTTTTAAAACTTTTTATTTGAACATAGTTTCATCAGAGCTACAAAAGGAAAAATAAATATTCCTGTGTGTTATACACATATATGGATGTTTATATATGAACACACATGCATAATTTTTCTGAACCAGTTACACTTAAGTTATTTATATACATTATGCCCCTTTTCCTAAATTCTTCAGTGTGTTTCCTAAGAATAAAATATTCTCTTATATAAACACGTGACAGTTATTAAACTCATAAATGTACATTGATAGAATATTTTTATCTACTCTATCATCTGTGTTCTAATTCTATCAGGTGCCCAAATAAAACCCTTTATATCCTTCTTGCCCTCCAATACAGGGTCCAGGGTCAGGTCTTACCTTTAGTTATCATGTCTTTTAGCCTCCTTTAAATTCAGAGTATTTGTACAGCCTTTCTTTGTCTTTATGACATTGACATATTTAAAGAATACAGTGTTCCTTGAGTTTGTCTGCTGTTTCCTCATAATTAGGTTGAGGTTATACATTCTCAGTCAGAGCCCTGCATAGGTGATAGTGTCTAGAGGCACTTGATGGCTCTCTGACCCCACTGGTGATGCTAATTTTGATTACCCAGTCAAGGTGTTGTCTGATTTCTCCACTGTATAGATACTGAGTTTTTTTCCCTCCCTTGTAGCTAATATGCAGTTTGTGGGAAGACCCTTTAAGACAAAATTTCTGTTAGATTTGGTATCCTTTGCTGATTTTTGCCTGATCCGATCTTTACCATGATGGTTACAAAAGAGGATTATCCCATGCTATCACTCCCTCCATGCTTACCATTTAATTTTTTACATTCTCCGGTGAGCAAGAGCCCTTCATTTCCTTTCTCTATTTATTTATTATATATTATCTACTTATTTATTATATGTGGAATCAAGAATTCACACTTTTTCTGTGGTTTGTAATTTATTACTGTACTTAATATTTTGGTGTCCAGCTTGTCCAGATTTGGCTAGTGGGAACTCCTTTAAACCAACTCCTGTATTCTGATCACTTTCTTTAGTTTCTGGTACAACAAAATATCCTGGGCTTATCTTGTACATATCCTGTCCTAACCATGGAATCAGGTGTTTCCCTGAGGAATCCAACTCGTTTAAAGGGGGCATGGTATTAGAGACCAAGATCAGGACATTAGATGCGCTCAATGCTGCTGGGGTGTCTTCTTTTAAAGGGGTGCCTGGGTGGCTCAATTGGGTGTCCGATTTCAGTTCAGGACATGATCTCGTGGTTCTTGAGTTTGAGCCCTGCATTGGGCTCTGTGCTGACGTCTCAGAGCCTGGAGTCTGCTTCAGATTCTCTGTCTCCCTCTCTCTCTCTGTCCCTGCCCTAGCCATGTTTTGTCTCTCAATCTGTCTGTCTTTCTCCCTCAAAAATAAGCATTAAAAAAATTAAAGGGGAATGATATTAGAGACCAACATCTGGGCACTAGATGTGCTCATTGCTGCTGGGGTATCTTCTTTTAAAGCATTTTAGCAGACAAAGCTAAGAATGCATGTGTGCGTGCGCGCGCACACACAAACACACCAATTATGTATTTTACAAGTCTGAGTATACACTATGCCTTTTGTTTCAAGTAAGCTCCACACAATATCAACACATTTACTCATTTGCTCAATCCTGAAATATATTCAAAACTAGTTTCAAAATTGTTTTGTTTGAACTACTATGGTAAACAAACCTAGTAAAAAGAATTGGGATTTCGTTTGTGATTCTTTTCTCCTTGCCCAAGACTGACAGTATATTATTCATATATTATGTTCACTAGTTACTTGGATTAGTTATTTCTTTCTTTCATCCTATATTTTTTCTTTTCCCTTCAGTGAAGTTATGTCATTCTTTTGAAATAAAATTAGGCTAATTTGTTTTGGTTTGCTTCCAGTTATAGACTTCTCTCCTTTCCAATTATCATTGTTTTAATTTTATTTTTTGAATATGAGAATGTTAGCATGCTCTCAAAAATTAAAACTATACAAAAGTTATTTTCCAAAGTGTTTTAGTTTGATTCCCATCTCCCCTTTTCTGGTGTAAAAGATAGGTTACTAGTGAAGAGCATTTATTGTACCTATATTTAGTTTTGTTGTTAGGTCAATAGATAAAATTTATTTTAAAAAGCTCCAGAGAAGACCTACAGATGGCCAACAGACACATAAAAAGATGCTTGACATTACTTGTCATCAGGGAAATCCAAATCAAAACCACAATGAGATAAAACCTTACACCTCTCAGAATGGCTAAAATTAAAAACTCAATAAACAGCAAGTGTCGGCAAGGATGTGGAGGAAAATGAACCCTTGTGCACTGTTAGTGGAATGCAAATTGTACGGGCACTGTCGAAGACAGTACAGAGGTTCCTCGAAAAATTAAAAATAGAACTACCCTACGATCCAGTAATTATAGTTCTGGTTATTTACCCAAAAATACAAAAGCACTAATTCACAGGGATAGGTGCACCACTATGTTTATTGCAGCATTATATATAATAGCCAAACTATGGAAGAAGCCCAGGTATCCATCAGTAGATGAATAGGTAAATGAAATGTGTTGTGTATGTATATGTATGTATGTATGTATGTATGTATGTATGTATATATTTATAATATTCAGCCAGTAAAAAAAAATCAAATTTTGCCATTTGCAGCAACATGGTTGGATCCATAGAGTATAATGCTAAGCAAAATAAGCCAGTAAAAAAAGACAGATATCATATAATGTCACTCTTACATGGAATTTAATAAAGAGGAATAAAAGAGCGAGACAAATCAACAAACAGACTCTTGATTATAAAGGATAAACTGATTGTTATTAGAGGGCTAGTGGGAGGAGGGATGGGTAAAACAGGTGAAGGGGATTAAGAGTACAGTTATCTTTTTTTTTAAGTTTATTTTAAGAGGGAGAGAGAAAGTGTGTGTGCCAGTTGGGGAAAGGCGGGGGCTGGGAAGAGAATCCCAAGCAGGCTAAACCTCATCAGTGTAGAGCCTGATGTGGGGCTCAGTCTCACAAACCATGAGATCATGATGTAAGCCAAAATCAAGTGTTGGATGCTTAACCAACTGAGTCACCGAGGCACCCCTCTTTTTCTTCTACAGTTTGTTTATTTTGAGAGACAGTGCGGGTGGGGAGGGGTAGAGAGAGTGGGAAAGAGAGAATCCCAAGCAGAATCCAAGTTCAGTGTGGAGTCCAGTGCAGGGCTTGATCTCATGATCAGGAGGTCACAACATGAGTCAATATCAAGAGTTGGACAATTAGGGTGCCTGAGTGGCTCAGCTGTCCTGACAGCTCAGAGCTGGAGCTTGTTTCAATTCTGTGTCTCCCTCTTTTTTCTGCCCTTAGCTCACTTACACTGCCTCTCTCTCAAAAATAAACACTAAAAAAGTTTTTTTTAAGAGTTGGACACTTAACTGAGCCACCCGGGTACCCCAAGAGTACTTATCTTGATGAGCACTGAGTAATGTATGGAACTGATGAATCACTATATTGTATAATGTCTCTTAAATACACTGGAATTAAAATTAACAAAGTCTTCAAAAATTTTTAAATGAAAATAAAATAAATTTTGTCTGTTGAGATTAAGGTAATAAAGGAAATTAATTTGGGGGGATATATTTCATGCTCAGTGATTTATAACTTTGATTCCTGGGGACAGTGGCTCGCAATGATTGTCCATTCCAGCACACCAGAGTTACTGTTCAATGTTTTCAGTAACGTTCACTCTGTGCTCTAACCCGTTTTGAGAATGCTTGCTATAGGGTTAATGAGAGCATTACTTCCTCCTAAGTGCATTGGTCAGGAGAATGCACAGAGACTCCTCTGATACAAAAGACTGATGACTATGTAATAAGACAAAATAATTAAATCAAGCAAGCAAACCAAAAGTTCCGGATTAATATAAGTAAAAAAAACAAAACAAAACAAAACACCACCTTATCGCCTTGACTGTGCTGCCTAGATGCACCTTCCCTTATTTGTTTATTTCCCCACAAAGGTGCTTGTGTAGAAATTCTGTGGCTTAATGATATTCTCACCAGCATGTCTGAAAAGTCACATGATAGATGATTTATACCCATCTGTACTTGCCATTTCTAACAATGTGTTTATTAGGTTTATAAATCTTTAATTCAGGATAAAGCTGTGGGACACTAGCTATAATTTAGCTGGTTGAAAGGACTGAATGTGTCTTGATGAAAAGTGTCATAACATAGCTGTGTTTTTTCTCTTTGCTACAGCCTTAATACAGATAATGGCAGCTGCTTTGGCTGAGCGGGATGTGGTTTATTTCACCTTTGGGGATGCAGAATTGATGCGAGACATTTACAACATGCACACTTTCCTTACTGAAAGGAAACTGACTGTTGGTAAGTAGGACATAGTGTTGACACTTGGTGTCTAGATAGATTGTCCACCATTCAGGATGAACACTTGCTCAATCTGGATGGATCACAGAGGTTAGGAAAAAGTCAAAGTGTGACTTGGAGAAGGGTGGACAAAGTCTTAGTTGGGTAATGTCTGCAGAATCTTTTCCTGGCAAAGTTTCATCTGCCATCTTGAATGAGTATGTCAGCTTATGAAAGTAAGGCCAAGAAACTGGTGCTTAATATCCATTTTTACTTTTATGAATATAGAAAACTAAGAGATAGCATTGGAAGGTAGGTTCAGGTCTAAGAGGCCTCACTCTTAGTCATATTTATCAGACAACACAGCATGCTCATTTCTGTATTTCAGCTGGACCTGAAAGGCCTTGCTACCCTGGGAGCTGAATGTAGAAGTAAAGTTGGCACAGACTCCCAAAATGATACATGGCCAGTAAAGCATGTATACCTATACTATGTGTAGCCTGTTGTAATCATGAACTAATAAGTAGTTTCTTTAAGATACTTATGTGTTTTTTTTTAACTTTATGGCAGGAAAGCCTTCTAGGCATATGAAATTCATACTCTATTTTCAAAAGCCAATAGAGTGCTGCTTAGTAGTTTTATCCATCTGTATACCGTAATGGGGGTATTGGTCTGGCCTTCACTTTCCAGGAGAAGTGTATAAGCTGTTACTACGGTATTACAATGAAGAATGCAGAAACTGTTCCACCCCGGGGCCAGACATCAAGCTTTATCCATTCATATTTCATGCTGTGGAGTCCTGTGCGGAGACCACCAGCCAGCCGGGACAGAGGACTGGGGCCTGAGGAGCTGCGTAAATAGAACCTCCTTCCACCTCTCACCAGAAACATCCTGCTTGAATCGTCAGGTGTAATATACGAACTGACTTAACTTAATATAAATGTGTATATAATCCAATTTGTGGGCAAGGATGCAATCCCTTCCACACATATGCAGTTGTCAGTTTGTACATGTAAGCCCCCTCTATCCTGACTTACATATGCTTAGATATATTTTCTTTCCTCCTTTTTTCTATTTCAGTCTTCATTCTTCAGCTTTTCTTTCTTTTGCCCATCAGACTTCCTGTGAAATCCCATGAAAGGTTGTGCTCAGTCCATCAGGTCTCTTTTTTGATGCCTATATATTATGCACATTGCCTTTGCAGCTAGCAGATGCCAGGGAAAAAGTTGAAAACTAAGAACTTTTTAAACTGGATTTGCTAAAGATCTCCCTGTAAACCTTCTACCCCCAACTCTTGTTATGATTGTGTTGCTTGAGTTTTTGAATTTTGAAAATTAAGAGTTGAGGATTTTTTTATACATGCTACATAATGTAAACCTTCTAGGTCAAAACGATTTTGTATTTAAGACAGAATGATTTCCAGATATAGTTCTTTTGAGGCATCACCTTTATCTAAAATAGTTTGTCTATCCTTTTTTCCCTGTTCAATTTTTATTAATACTGTTTTTTGGAAACTGACCAAGATGGAAGGAAATGTAGAATAAAAGAGTTCCCCCAAATGGTGTTTTAAAAAGAAAAGGTTCAAGAGAATTGAAGAATATTTTTGTTTCTTGAGATTTTTTTTCTTTTCAAATTAGAATTGTTTGTTCTCTGGTGCTGGAGGCATATTCATATAACCAAAGTTTAGGAACTGAGAACTCATGCGGATTTGTACATATTAAAGTTTCTCTGGTAGTCAATGGTTACATAGTTAATAAGTTTTCATTAACAAATAATTTGTCAGAAACTCCCATATCATCTATATTTTATATGTATATAAATATATGTTCTTTAAGTGTGTCTGTTTGCAAGCACATAACACCCAAATAAAACTGGAGTTATGGGAAATGATTAGATTTATTAGGCTTAATCAGGGGCTCTGTTTAAAATCATTTATTTACAGTTGTATCCATTTAAAACTGGTGGCAAACAAATAATATCTTTCAGAGGTTTCAATAAAAATCGATTCTGTGTTGAGAGTAGACAGTAATCACAAAGCACTTATTCATATTTCTAAAATAATTCTAAACTGTATTGTTGAAGCTCTACTTCATAGTCAACTGTCAGAAAATGCTTTGGAGGTCCAGCCCTACTAATAAGGAATTTTGGTAGATGGTCCAAACTCCTTGTGTCCCTGTTGGCGAGGAAATACTGGGCTGTGGCCAATGTCTGCAAATCTTTTTATTTGGAATTTGGTACCTGATGGCAGCCACTTGTTATTAATGAAGTTCTTTACTGTAGTAACTAAGATTTTTAAACATCTATAAATATCTCCCTAAATCCAAGGTATCTGGCTTTATTTCTACTGATACTAAAGTCTTTTCTTTCCTCCCCAACCCATTCTGAGCTTTGGTTAAGCATTCATAGTTATATATCATTTCTTTTTTCTGCCTCCATATCATTTTCCTCTTACCCAGCTCCAAGACTAAGTGAATGGTTCTTTAAAACGATGCAGGAACAGTATTGGCTGGTTCATGTGGTAGAAAAATCATTAAATCCAGGTAAGAAGACCACCCAGCCTAATATTCTAGAACATAGAATCTAAGACTTAACTCTTACTGATGAACAGGCTTAATGACTTGGCCAGCTATCTGAGTGCCTCTCTTTTCTGAGGGCTTTCTAAGAATAAGCCCTGCCTACTCTGTCCCAGCACATTCTGGGATTGGGATAATTTAATCAAAGGGAATGTAGAGAGAATTAATGTCCATTTTTTGAGGCAGGAGGAATGCCCTCTATAAAGAGAGGCGGGGGAAGAATCAGACTTCTAATTAACATGTGTCTGTTCTAAGACATTTAACAACACCTCTTTATTCCCTTTCATTAGGGGTTTATTGTTTCACTTCATGTTATTTACCCTCCCTTTCGTCTATTGAGGCATGAAACAATATTTTTAGTTTAGAATTTTTATGTTGTTGATATAGCTCACTTGCTTTACACTCTCTGTCTAGCTCACTAAATCCAATAACAGTTTAAGGAAGCTATGCGGAGTAATGGAAAGGATAGAAGATTTTAAATCAGACAATCTGGGTTCAAATGTTAGCCATATCTCTTGCTAATTCTCTAAATAAACTTAATATTTGAGCCTTAACTCATCCAGAAAATGGGCTATTAGCATTTATTAATGAATACTGTTTATAAAGAAGTGTTCATGGAGTCTGACACATAGTTGGTACTCAATAATTGTCAGCCATTATAGTTGACCAGGAAACATTTATGGAGCACCTGCTGAATAGTACATACTGTGCTTGTTGCTTTGCATAGTTTAGCCAGTTTTTCCAGTGGGCTCACAGATGCCCAGAAGTTAGGGAATACCGTCTCAACCTCCAGAAGTTCATTGTGAGAGGAGACTTACTCTGTCATCTCTTGCAGAGACCTGACCGAATGAAGGCTCTGACCCTGTTGTTCTCTACCAAGTTTCTACTACAAGTTATTCTCCATAATGAATGACTACTTATCAGTGGGGTGCATTAAAATGTCTCTGAGAGAATTATTTCTTTTCTTGCTGGTTGAAGTGACATTAAGGGCAGGTACTTAAAGGGGAGATTGAAAGGAGGTCTAACCAGGCTTTATGATTGCTATGCCAGATATTTAGCCAATATTTATTGCTTTGGAAACCAAGTATTGATTAAGCTGTCCTACTGCAAGAATATGATTGAGCAAAGAACTCGCTAGGTTGCATTCTTAAAAACTTCAACAATAAGAGCAGCAGTTGTGTGGATTCTCACCTGTTTTTTTGGTTTGGTGTGGTTTGTTCTGTTCCAATCTGTGTGGCTGCATGCTTATGGCTTTTCTCTGACGTAAGGGTATGTCTGCTTTAATAAGTAAAGTTTGGAAGGCCTGTACTTCTTTCAGGCTTGTGGATCTGCTCCAACCCTTTATTTTTGGAGGTAAGGTAAAGACTAGCCATTGCTGGCACTTGAGTTCAAATATGTAATCCTGTTCTTTTTTGGGGGCTGGAAGGAGATCCCAATGTGATACTTACTGGAACAAATTGCTAAAATCCACTGAGCCACTGCTGTTCTCTATGCCTGTGACAGAGTGTCCTTTGTCCCCCATTGTCAGACTCCCACACAGATCTGTTGAACCTCCAAAGGAGAAAGTTTCCCATACAAGACATCCAAAGCTGTGATGTTTACCTGATAACTGGTTTTTTCCCCCTGACTGTTTATCTTAAATATAGGGTTACCATGTAATAATGATTTTGAACTTGGGAATAAGGAGAGGTCTGTGCTATTGTTTACATGATTTTTGTAGGACAAGAATAAAGAAATTCTGACCCGCTTGTTACTACCTCTTTTTTTCTCAAACAATTATGCTACATTTAAGATGCTCATGTGCATGCTCTTATTTTCTTTTTTATTTAAATTTTAGTTAACATACAGTGCAATATTGGTTTCAGGAGTAGAATTCAGTGATTCGTCACTTACAAACAATACCTAGTATTCATCACAAGTGCCCTCTTTAATACCCATCTCCCAACTAGCCCATCCTCCTTCCACCCCCCTCCATCAACCCTCAGTTTGTTCTCTATTATTAAGAGTCTCAAAATTGGGGGCACCTGGGTGGGTAAATCGGTTGAGTATCTGACTTTGGCTCAGGACATGATCTCACAGTTTGTGAGTTTGAGCCCTGCATCAGGCTCTCTACTATCAGCCCAGAGCCTGCTTTGGATCCTCTGTCCCACCACCCCAGCCCTCCCCCGCTTGCACTCGCTCTCTCTCTGGCTCTGTCTCCCCAAAATAAATAAACATTAAAAATAAAAAAAGAAGAGTCTGTTAAAATTGTAGAGTGTGTCAGGCATTTGGTGAAAATTTTTACATACAGATTTGTTATTCCACATTAGGTGTTAGGAATGTAGAGTTGGGTCACTGGCATGAGGAACTTTCCAAAAGTAAAGAGAATTCTGGCTGCATTAGTTTTTCATCCCTTCCAGGTTCCTAGGGTAATGTTTCCTGGCGTACATTCCCTTTTCCTAATTCCCATCTCCTAAGAGAGCTCAAATCAGAGTCCAGGAAGATGTCTTGAAGATTCTGAGGACCACTGTCCTTCCATCCATTCACATATTTATAGACACAAGTGTCTTCTGTGAGTATCCACTGAGGTTTCTGCTCAGGGATGCACAGATGAATGGCTTGCCGTCTGCACTCAGATTTAAACTGACACAGAGAGGGTAAGTGATCTCAAACTCCACAAATAGTATTTTCTTCTCACTACTCTGTTCCAGTTCAACCTAGAAAAAACAATTGAATTTTTGTGCTGTCAATTTAGAAACTTGAATAGACCGTGCACCATGTCAGTTCACCAGAGTGTTGAACTCCTTTCCATAATTTCCTCTGTTGGAGAGTTGTGTAAGTAAATGGGCTACCTTGCAGTGTAACATTAAAGTGGGCCGGCTCCCTTAGTGTTCTTTCTTGACTTGATATAGGAGCTGGCATCCAGCACCTGCCATCTTGATTCCTGCCATCTCATTCCACTGAGAAAGTCGTACCGGAAACTAAAAAGTAGATTTCCTAATGGAAATGTACTTTTCCCTGTAGTGAGTCCATGTAGGGCAGGTAAAAGGTCAAGTTTCTTTTATTTTCACTGGAGTGATATTACCTGCATTTGAATACTACACATTTAATCCATGAAAAATGAAGAAAATTAGCTTAAATGAATTTTACTTGATATCAAAATATTTCAAAATATGGTGACCTTGGGATAAAATAATAAAAGGGATCCTTGGTGGTGAAAGGATGGAGACCATCATGTCAGAATGTTGCATTTTCTGTTAAGGTTTGTAACTGTAAGCTATCAACTAGGACATAAATTTTCAATATTTGGGAAGAAATATATTTTAAACCTTCAGAAATATACCCTCATCTTGAATAGTTGTGAAACATTTTCATCATTATCTTGACCTCATTGAGTGCTTATTTATTGTACAGATGCCATATTTCATTAATTAGAAAATGAACATTTTTTCACACACTGTAGCATCTGAAATTCAAATACTTCTAAAAACTGATGCTATGCAATAATTTATTTTGTGGTATTTTTTTAAACAATACATAGAATAAAGGTATATTATCATCTATGGCATATTATATTTGAGGAAACGATAATTTGAATGTCAACTCTATGCCTGTCACTTTTAAGCTTTGGAGCTGTAATTATGACCAAGATCGACTGGGTCCTTCTTATCAAGCTTATACTGTATTGGAGAGCACAGATAAGAGCCAATAACATGACTTAGACTGGGTGGTCAGGAAATGATTTTTCTTTTTAAGGAGAATTTCAGAAATATACAAAATAAAGTAATGAATATCCATCCATACATCATCCATCTTTATCAATTACCAATTCATAGCGAATCTCATTTGCTTTGTCTTTCTACCCATTACCCACCCCCAAATTATTTTTAAGTTCATCCCAGACATTATGTGCCCTCTGTAAATCAGTGTTCCTAAAAGACATTAATTACCACAGTATCCTCACACACAAAATTAATAGAGAAAGGACTTCTTATTCCAAAATATGGAGTAGACAAACGTTTTCCTATTCTTCCTGCTAAATACAACTAAAAACCCTGAATGTGATACATAAAGCAGACATGAGGAGGGCTGTGAAAAGTGGAAGAGAAGGCAAGACTGACTAAGAGAGTCCTGGGAACTGAGGAACAATACAACAGTGAGTTCCCTGGAATTTCTTATTGTCTCATATATCCTGTACTGATTGCTGGAGAAGGTAGCAATCGGAAATTCTTACAGCAGGTAAAGAAAGACCCAAGAAAAGCCTGCCTTCTGTAGCCAAAGGACCAGGAAAGGGGCAGCCTAACAAGACAGAAAACATTTATATAATAACCTCTACTCTAGCCAAACACCACAGAAAAAACTGAGCCAGCACCAGCAATGATGATGTGTAGAGCCTAGACTTCCACCCTTTCCAGTTTATAACAATGTGCCTCAATCGTGTGGGTTGTAAAGAGATTCTTTCCCCAATGCAGTGTGAGTGGAGAACACGTGAGAATACTGGACTTTGACCTCTACCTGTTAGGTGCCCTCCCTCATTACATTAAGTGATCCCACAAGCCTAACAGGGTCAGGACTTTTCATCACTGCTCAGGAGAACTGTGAGGCCACTCACACGCTTCCATCCCCCATCCTGCATTTTCAGTGGAGGATACATGAGGAAGAGTAACAAGGTGCTCCCCTTCCAAGCCAGAATTCTGTCACCGTAGGCTCTGGTGGCGCCTGAACTGCAACTTCTCCCCAGGGGTGCCAAGGAACCTCCCTTCTCTCTGTATTTCACTAAAATAGAAGAACTTGAACTTCCATCTTCACCTGGCTGTAATGAGGCAGTGCCTTGCTCCTTGACTGGAGTGGTTTCAGAGGAGGAGAGCTAAAACACAAGATTTAATGAGATCCAGAATCTCATAATATCCAAAGTACTCAAATGAATTATCACTTATTATGTATGCCAAGGTCCAGAAAGATCTCAGCTTGTCATGAAAACATTCTAACGAACAATTATAAACACTTGATATAAATGAAGAAGTCACAATAAAGAGAAGATGTAAGAAAAACCAAGTGCAAATTTTATTTCTTATTTATTTTTAACGTTTGTTCAGTTTTGAGAGAGAGATAGTGTGAGCAGCAGGGAAGGGGCAGAGAGAGAAGGAGACAGAAACTGAAACAGGCTTTAGGCTCTCAGCCGTCAGCACAGAGTCCAATGCTGGGCTCAAACTCACAAACCATGAGATCATGACCTGAGCTGAAGTCAGCTGCTTAACCAACTGAGCCACCCAGGTGCCCCCCAGTGGAAATTTTAGGACCAAAAGATAAAATAACTGAAATTAAAATAATAATAACTAAAATAATACTCCATGGATGAGTTCAACAGCAGAATAGCATAAAGAGTTGACAAATTTGGTGATATAGCAATAGAAATTAGCCAATTTGAACAAGAGAAAAAATAGGCTGAAAAAGTTCATAGAGCTCAGAGACATATATGGCATATAATCAAACAGTCATGACATTGGAGTTCCAGGAGAAGAGGAAGAAGGTAGGGGCTATAAAAATATTTGAAGAAATAATTTCTAAAAATATCCCAGATTTTGGACAATATCCAAGAACCTCAGTGAACTCCAAATAGGATCAAACCCCAAAATGCCCACCAAAACACATAGTGAAACATCTGAAAACCAAAGAAAGAAAATATCTTGAAAGCAGCAAGAAATGACACATAACCTGTAAGACATACACAATCCAAATGATAACAAATTTCTCGTCGGGCACAACAAAGGTCAGGAAGAAGTAGCATAATACTTGTCAAGTGCTGAAAGAAAACTGTCAATGCAGAATTCTGTATCCAATAAAGATATGTTTTGGAGTGAAGAGAAAACCAAGACATTGTCAGATGAAGGTAAACTAAGAGAATTTGTTTCCAGCAGATCTCCCTTCAAAGAATGACTAAAAGAAGTTTTGAAACAAAAAGGAAATAATAAAAGAAGGAATTTTGGAACATCAGGGAAAACAAAAAGAATAAAAATAATGGATAAATACAGCACACTTCTCAATTTTTTAAGTTAGGCTTGTTAAAGTAAAACATAAAACCTACCTATTGTGGTTTTCTATGTAGGTACAGGGAAAGATTAAGACAATTATAAACGGGAAGGTAAAGGAGTATAGAGATAAGGTTTTTATAGTTCACTCAATCTGGTAAAATGTTGATATCAATAGACTTGGATAAGATACATATTTATAATGTAATACCAGAGCAACTATTCTAAAGACTATAGAAAGAAGTGCACTCAAAAACACTATAAATATATCAAAATGGAATTTTCTAAAAAGTGTTCAATTAACCTACAAATAGGAAAACAAAAATGTTAAACATAGAGAATTGCCAGAAAATAAAAAATAATGGTAGACTTAAACACTAGTACATGATAGTTACATTAACTATAAAGGCATTAAATGTAAATGAGATTGGCAGAGTGGATAAAAAGCATATGACCCAAAAAATGAATGACGTTTCTATAAGAAACTGACTTCACATATGATGATAGAAGTAGGTTGAAAGTTAAAGGATGGCATACAAGACACACCATGCAAACAAAAGAAAGACATAGCTATATTAATATCAAAGTTGATTTTAGAGGAAAGAATATTAGGGGCAAAGAGGGATATTACATAATGATAAGAGTATCAATCCACCAGTAAGACAGCAGTCCTAAACATTTATCCACAAAATATGTGAAAAAAAAAAACCTGATGGAAATGACAGGAAATAGACAAATCTACAATTACAGTTAGTGACTTCAACACCCCTCTCTCGACAATGATAGAAGAATTTGGTAGAAAATCAGCAAAGATACAGAACTCAACTATACTATCCCACCGGTCAATAAAATCTAAATGACACAGATACACAATCTTTTCAAGTACCTGTAGAATATATACTAAGAACATTCCTAGACTAGAATCAAACCTCAAGAGATTTAAAAGAATTAAAATCATATAAAATGTGCCCCCTGATGCAACGGAATCAACTAGAAGTCAATCACAGGAAAGAAAAAGTTCCAAACACTTAGAAACTAAACACACTTCTAAATAATCGGTGGATTCAGTTCTCAAGGGAAATTGAAAAAGAGAAATATGTTGAACTGAATGACAATAAAAATATATAGAAAGCAGTACTTACGGGGCGCCTGGGTGTCTCAGTCTGTTGAGCGTCCGACTTCAGCTCAGGTCATGATCTCATGGTTCGTGGGTTCGAGCCCTGCGTTAGGCTCCGTGCTGACAGCTAGCTCAGAGCCTGGAGCCTGTCTTCAGATCCTGTAACTCCTCTCTCTGACCCACCCCTGCTACGCCATCTCTCTCTCTCAAAAATAAATAAAAACATTAAAAAAAATAGAAAACAGTACTCACTGAAAGGAAAATTCAAGTCACCAGATGTATACATTAGAAAAGGGCGAAAATCTCAAGTCAATCTAAGCTCCAAGAAATTAAGGGAAGACAATATAAACTCAAGCAGAATGCAGAAATTAATAAAGAGCAGAATTGAATGAAGTATGAGATCAAAAGTCAATAGAGAAACTCAAATGAAATAAAAAGCTGGTTCTTTGTAATCCAAAAAATTAACAAACCTCTCACAAAACTGAAAGAAAAAAAATAGAGAAATAGTCAAATTACTAATATGAAGAATGGAATAAGGGATATCACTGCAGACCTAGCAGACATTTAAAAGGGTAATAGAACACTGCAAATAACCAACATAAATTTGGCAAATTAGCTTAAATGGAGCAGTTCCTCAAAAAATAGAAACTACTAGAACTCATCCAATATAAATTATATTATTTAAATAACCATATAACCATTAAGAGACTTGAATTTATAATTTTATAACTCTAACAAGGTAATCTTAAGATCCAAATGGTTTCATTGGAGAATTCTACCAACTGTTTAAGAAACAATTAACACCATGTCTGTACAATATCCTCCTGAAAATAGAAGAGGAGGGAAACTCCCCAATTCATTTTATTACCATGATACCAAAACCAGACAAAGACTAAAAACACAAACAGAATTACAGACCAATATTCTTCATGAATATAGATGCAAAAATCATAGCAATGGTCATAGCAATATATGGAGAAAAAGCATTTGAGAAAATCCAAGACATATTCCAGATGAACATTCTCAGCAAACCAAGAACACAGAGCTATTTACTCAAATACAACAACAACAACAAAGATCTACAGTTAATATCATATTTATTGGTGATGAACTTTCTTGCTCAGATCAGGAACATGGCAAGGATCTTTCCCTCTCACCACGTGTATTCCACATCAGAGTGTAAGTTCTACCTAATGCAATGTGACAGTAAAATGCATGTGTGCATATCTATATGTATAGATATCTTATTTTTTTCCCCTGACATAGGAAGAAATAAAACATTTCCCCCCCAATGGCATGATTATGTAGAAAATCCCAAAGAAACAACAAAATACACAACCCACAAAAAGAAACACAGAAAATTTTCAGGAACTAATAAACTATTATAAGGTTGCAGGAGAGAAAGTTAATACAAATATCAATTGCTTTGCTATATACCATGAATAAACAATTGGAATATGAAATTAAAACAATACCATTTACATTGGCAGCCCCAAAATAAAATACTTAGGTACAAGTCTCACAAAATATATACACAATCTATCTGAGGAAAACTATAAAACTCTGTTAAATCAAAGACAATCTAAATGAATGGAGGGATATTCCATGTTCATGGAAAGGAAGACTCTATATTTATACAACTTGATCTATAGATTAAACAGAATCTCAATCAAAATCCCAGCCAAGTTATTTTTGGATATGGACAAACTGATTCTAAAGTTTTTATGGAAAGGCAAAAGACCAAGAATGGCTTAACAATGTTGAACAAGAAGAGCGATATCAGCAGACTGACATTAACTGATTTCAAGTCTTTCTATGAAATACAGTAATCAAAAGTGTGGTACTGACAAAAGAATGGACTGACAACACTGGTAACACTGTGTTCTGTGGGTAGTGCCTTGTATCCTTCAGAATTATTGAAATGAGGCCAGAACCACTATCCACTACCTGGCTGACTTGCATTTGTGAACCTCTAACACCTAACTCTCTGGGCTATTATTTTAATCAAAACAGTGTGGCTTTAAAGGGTGTGTGTCATCTGCGAGTTGGAAAGGCATAAACACAAGAGTACCAACTGCCTCCTTGCCCACCCAGTGTGGTGACAGTGCCGCCTTTGAGAATAAACAGGAGTCATCTACATATGAGTCCAGATATATGTTGGATGCCTTGGAGGCCTGCATGGTTTTTAGAGAAGTAACTAAGTTGGCCCCGCTAGATCTGCCTCTTCTGTGCTCTGACAGTACAGCCCCTGTTATCTGTGACTTCCTGAAGAACCATTTTCTAAAGCAGAACATGAAACTTGTCAAGAAGATGAGCTTCCATGTGATCAATTTCCACAGGACAGGCTTGGGCAGTACCTCTTTGAAAGACTCACTCTCAAGCATAATTAGAGACCTCCTGAATTCAGTGGGCTTCGAGGGGCCCAGTTTCAGTCTCTGGCCTTGGGGATTCCACCTGTCACCAGAATAGTTGCTTACACACTTTCCATACATTGTTCCAAGCTGTGGACCAGGTGGAAACAATGAAGATTTTTTTATGTGGAAAAACATGTTAAATTTAAAATAATTAGAAGTAGAGGACAGAATGAGATCTCAAATAAGTGTAATTAGAGTCCCAGAAAAGATTAGGGAAAATGGAGCAAAGGCAATATTTGACAACAATTTTCTAGGATTGATGAAATACCTAAACACATCAGAGTGCAACTGTAGAATAAAAGGGACTAAAAGCAGATCTTTTTTTAAATGTTTTATTTATTTTCTAGAGACAGAGAGAGAGCGTGAGTAGGGGAGGGTCAGAGAGAGAGGGAGACACAGAATCCGAAGCAGGCTCCAGGCTCTGAGCTAAGCTGTCAGCACATAGCCCGACGCAGGGCCCAAACCCACCAACCACAAGATCATGACCTGAGCTGAAGCTGGATGCTCAACCAACTGAGCCACCCAGGCGCCCCTAAGAGCAGATCTCAAAAGCAGGAAGACAGAAAAAAGTGATACTCTGCAAAGAAATAAAATTAATGAAATAAGAATATTATATGCATATAATGTTTATATATATAATTTATATATAATAATTATCAAAAGTTTTGGTATATTGATTTTTATTTATTGCAAATTATAATTATATAGTGAGTAAAGTATATTAAGTGAATAAAAATTCATGAGCTATTATCTATAAATGCTAAAAGAGTAACTGTTAACCTAGCTGACCATCTTTCAAGAATGAAAATAAAGACATTTAGATATAAAACAAAACTTAAGAGTTTACCTTTATCATTCTCTTACTAAACCAAATTCTGAAAGAATATACTTAGGAAGAGTAATGAATGAAATAGTAACGTATATGTAAATATAATTTAAAAAATTGTTGGTATAACAAGAACATTAATGCCTAATTTGTGATGTTAAAAACAAGGACTAAAGTGGGGCAGCTGGATGGCTCAGTTGGTTAAGCGACCAACTCTCCCTCTCTCTCTCTCTCTCTCTCTCTTTCTCTCTCTCTCTGTGTAAATAAATAAATAAATACACATTTTAAAAAAGGACTAAAGTAAAATATTGGATAGCAGTAGTATAGAATTTTGGAGGAAAATGATCAGAAATAATGTTCTGACATTCTTATATTTTTGAAGTGATGGTATGAGACATTGTTACACATGAATGTTTAATAGGCATGTTAAAAATTTCATAAGTAATCATTCCAAGAATGGAAATGTATAGATCTATATATTCTAAATGACTTAGTGGTCCTAAATAACCAATTGGTCAACAAATATATCAAAAGGAAAATCAGAAATACTTAGCAATGAGTAAAAGTCAAGGCACAGTATACCAAAACTTATGAGATACAGCTAAAACAGTGCTTAGAGACAAATTTGTATCCTTACAGGGCTACGTTACAGGGAGGGGAAGAGGGAAGGTCTCAAATCAATAATATAACCTTCTACCTTAAAACACTGGAAAAAGCAGAACTATAAGTAGAAAGAAGGGAATAATAAAGATCAGAGCAGAAAAAATGAAATAAAGAATAGAAAATAAAGATCTGAAACAAAAATCTGGCTCTTTGTAAAGATCAATATAACTGGTGAATTTTAAACTAGTTTGACAAAAGGAAAAAAGAAGACTCAAATTACTAGAGTCAGAAATGAAAGCGGGACATTACTACCAATCTTACAGATATAAAAAAAAAAGGACTTTAAAGGAATCTATGTGCAACATAGGGTAATGTATTTTGGAATGTGCTGGAACACAAATTACTGAAACTGACTCAAGCCAGAAACAAACCATCTGAATAGACCTATACAAATAAAAAGATTAAATAAATAATTTTATAAAACTAACCACAAAGATAAGCCCAGGCTAAGATAGCTTCATTGCTGAATTCTACCAAACATTCAAAGAATTAATACCAGTTCTTCACAAACTCTTCCAAAACTAGAAGAGGCACTGGCACTTCCCAAATCCTTCTGAGGCAAGTATTACTCCAATGCCAAAATCAGACAAAGGCAGGACAAGAATACTTAAGACCATTATCTCTTACAAATATGGAGTCAAAAATCCTCAAGAACATACCAGCAAACCAAATCCAACAAACACATAAAATGAAGTATACACTCTAACTAATAGAGTTTATCCCAGGAATGCAGGGTTGGTTTAACACTGAAAATCAACTAATGCAATTGAATAGAATAAAAAGAAAAATTACATGATAATCTTAATAGATGCAGAAAAAGGCATTTGACAAATTTCAAACTCCTTCTATTTCAACTAGAAATAGAAGGGAATTTCTTCAACTTAATAAAGAACATCTGCAAAAACCCCGTAAGTAGCAGCACACTCAATGGTAAAACATGGTCCCGTAAGATCAGGAATGAGACAAGGTATATGCTCTCACCACTTCTATTCAACATTGTGCGGGAAGTTTTGTCCAAGGCCATTAGGCAAGGAAAAGAAATAATAGGCATTCAGATTGGAAAGGAAGAAGTAAAACTATTTCTAGTCATACATACTTTGATGTAGTATTTTGAAAATCCTAAAGAAGACACTGAAGGTCTTTTAGAACTAATATCTCAGTTCAGCAAGATTGCAGGATAAAGATCAATATACAAGAATGGATTATATATTTTTTATATACTTGCAAAGATCAATTGAAAATGAAATTAGGAGAGCACTTCCTTTTACAATAGTCTCAAAAAGAATAGAGTATTAGGAATAAATTTCACAAAAGACGCACAAAATTATACTTAAAAATACAAAGCTTCGTTGAAATAAAGAAGATGTAAATAAATGGGAAAACTTCCCACATTCATAGATCAAAGGACTTAATCCTGTTAAGACAGCAGTACTCCCCCAAACCGATCTACAGGTTCAGTGTCATCGCTAACAGAATCCTAGCTGACGTTTTTATACACACTGATGAGCTGATTCTAATTTACCTGGAATTTCAAGGGAATCATAATACCCAAAACAATCCTGAAAAATCCTGAACAAAGCAGGAAGACTGACTCCGCCCAGTTTTAATATTTACTAGCACCAGGACAGATATATACGCCAGAGTAATGGAGTGGGAGTCCAGAAATAATCTCATACACCTACGGTCAACTGATTCTCTGCCAGCACGCCAACACCCTTCAGTGGGGGAATGATAGCCTTTTCAACAATGGGGCTGGAGCAACTGGATAGTCACCTACAAAAGAATGAAGTTGGAACCTTACCTCGCACCATAAATATAAATTCACTCAAAGTGGGTCAAAAACTTAAATGTAGAGTAAAAACTATAAAACTTTGAGAAGAATATATAGGAGTAAATCCTAATGGCCGTGCAGTTCCCCAAAAAAGGAAGCATTGATTTGCCATTTGATCCAACAATTCTGTGTTTAGACACAAAAGAATTGAAAGCAGGTACTTGACAGATATTGTATAAGAGTGTTCATAGTAGTATTACTCTAAATAGCCAAAAGATGGAAATAACCCAAATGTTCAACAGATGAGTTATTAACAAAACATGTATGCATACAATGGAATGTTATCTAGCTTTAAAAAATAAGGAAATTGTGATGTATGCTACAGCATGAATAATCCTTGAAGATGTTATGCAAGTTAAATAAACCAGATAAAAAAAGACAACGATTGTATGATTCTACTTATATGAAGTACCTAGAATAGTCAAATGCATAGAGACAGAAAGCAGTGTTTACCAGGGACTTAGAGGCAGACAGAATTTCATTTTGAGATGATGAAAAAGTTTTGTGGATGAATACTGGTGATGGTTGCACAACAATGAGAATGTACTTAATGCCACTGAAATGTACACTTAAAAAAAGGTTGAAATGCTAAATTTATGTATATTTTATCACAATAAAAAAGTAAAATTAAAAAATTCCTCATGACCTTGGATTTGATAAGGCATTCTTAAATATGACACCAAAACCACAAGCAGTAAAAGAAAAAAATAGGTAGGTTGGACTTCATCAAAATTTAAAACTTTTGGGTTTCAAAATACACTATCAAGAAAGTGAGAAGACAACTCAGAGAATGGAAGAAAATGTTTGCAACTCATATCTTATATGAGAATTTTATCAAGACTATACAAGTAACACTTATGATACAGTCATAACAAGAAAAATGACCCAGTTAGAAAATGGACAAAGGGTTGAGTAGACATTTCTCCAAAGATAACAAAAATGGCAAACAAGCACATGAAACAATGTTCAACATCATTAGTCATCAAGAAAATGCAAATCAAAACCACAATGAGATACCACTTCACACCCAGTGGGATGGCTAGAATTGCAAAGTCAGATAATAGTGAGATTGTGGAGAAATTGGAACTCTGAAACTCTTTTACTGGGAATGTAAAAATAGTCTAGCCTCAAACAATTAAACAAAAGGGAATAGATCAAGAGAAGTAAAAACACATGTTCACACAATCTTGTATGTGAATGTTTATAGAAGCATTAATCACAATAGTCAAAAGTGCAAACCTATCATCCATCAGTGAATTAATGGATTAATACAATTAAATATTGGCCATAAAAAATGAAGTAATGATATATGCTACATACTGATATATGGAAACATTATGCCAAGTGAAAAAAGTCACAAAAGACTACATTCTATACCATTCATGAGAATATCCAGAATAGGAATATCTATAGAGACAGAAAGTCAATTAATTGTTGCTTAGAGCTGAGGACAAGGAATGGAATAACAGAATGATAGTTAAAGAATACTAGGCTTCTTCTTAAAGTGATGAAAATGTCCTAAAATAGTGGTGACAGTTGCACTTATCTGTGAATACACTAACAATCATTGAACTGTACAATTTAAATGGGTGAATTGTATGGTATGTGTATTACATGTCGTTGAGGTCATTTAAAAATTTTAAATTCTGAAAAACTGCCCTACCAGATCTGAGCACTGTAAAGGGAAGGGACATTATAGTTTATGGGACTCTAGGTGGCAGCTTTGAAAGGCATTGCTTCTAGGAGAGGAGGGTTATATTTTAGAAAGGAAATGCAATGCCCTTCTCTGACAAAAACTCTCAGCAAGCTAGAAATAGAGGAAACAAGAGTGATCAAGGGCATCTCAGAATAACTGACAACTAACATTAATGATGAAATATTTAATATTTCTCCCTAAGATCTGGAACAATGCAAATATGCTCATTTCTCTTCAACATTGTATTGGAAGTCCTAGCCATTCTAATAAGGCCAAAAAAAAAAAAAAAAGAAAAGAAAAGAAATGAAAGATATAAAATTCAGAAAGCCAAAAGTAAAACTCAGTTTTCAAATGGCATGATTATTTACAGAGAAAATCTTAAGGAATGTAAGAAAAACTAACAAAACTAATAATTGAGTTTTGTAGTTATGGTATATAAGGTTAATATTTTAAAAAATCAATTGTGTTTTTAAATGCCAACAGCTAATAATTGGCAATGAAATTTAAAAAAATTGTTTTTAATGTTTCCTTACTTTTTGAGAGAGGAAGAAACAGAGCATGAGCAGGGGAGGGGCAAAGAGAGAGAGACACACACAAAACCTGAAACAGGCTCCAGGCTCTGCACTATCAGCACAGAGCCTGTCACTGGGCTCGAACCCACGAACCATGAGATCATGACCTAAGCTGAAGTCAGGCGCTTAACCAACTAAGCACCCTGGCACCCCAGCAATGAAATTTTTAAAATTACACTACAACAATGGCAACAAAAACACAGCCACTTACTTGGAAATAAAGTAAGTAAAGATGTTTAAGAAAACTTGAACGAGATCTACATACGCAGTGAGATACACAATGTTCATGGGTTGGAAGGCTCAATATTGTTGATGTTGATATCTATTCTCCTCAAAAGAGATATGTTGATATCTATTCTCCTCATGTTAGGTAGGCAAAAATTTCCTAGGTCGGTCAAGGAAATATTAAGCATAAGTTAGATAAAACTGATTAATTACACTACCAAAATTGAAAGTTTGTGCTCTTCGAAAGACACCTATAAAAAAATGAATAGGTAAACCACAAACTACGAATAAATACTTGCAAACTTATATCTAACAAAGGAATGGTATCAAAATTTGTGAATTCTGCCAACTCAATAGAAAGGAATAACTCAATAAAACTGGGCAAAGTTTTGAATTTCACCAAAGAATATGTACATATGGTTAAAATTTAAAAGCATGACAACATTAAATATTGGCAAGGCTGCAGATCAATAGAATCCTCCAACAATGGTGGGAGCATAAAGTTATACAACTACTTTGGATAAAGATGTTCTAGTTTCTAATAAAGTTCAAGATAACTCATCCTATGGTTCATCAATTCCACTCCTCACATTTGCCCAATAGAAATAAGCACATGTATCTCAAAATGACTTTACAGGAGTATTCATAGCACTTTTTACCTAATAGCCTCAAACTGGAAACAATCCAAAAGTTCATGAGCAGAAGAATAAATAATCTCTGCCATATTCATACAATAGAACACAAATCAGAAATAAAAAGGAATGAATTACTGACAAAAAGAACATGGATGAATCTTAAAAACATTATGCTGAGTAAAATAAACCTACACAAAAAGAGGATATACCATACATATAGTTCCATTATAGGAAATTCTAAAACAGGCAAAACTAGTCCATGGTGGAAAAATCAGAACAATGTTGAGTGAGTGGTAGAGGATTTACTGGGAAGGAGCATAAGAAAACTGTCTAGGGTGATGGTGATGTTCTATATCTCAATAGCAGTTTGGGTTACATAGATGTATGCAATTATTAAAATAGAATAAATGTATAGTAAATACTTGTGCTTTTCATTTAATGTGTATTTTACATTAAAAATTGTTAAGAGGGGACCTGGATGGCTCAGTAGGTTAAGCACCTGACTCTTGATTTCCGCTCAGGTCATGATGTCACAGTCCTGGGCTCGAGCCCATACAGTACAATAATGACTTCAGGAGTAGAATCCAGGATTCATCCTCTGCATGTAATGCCCAGTGCTCATCCCAACAATGTCCTCCTTAATGCCCCTTGCCCATTTAGCCCTTCCCCCCACCCATAAGCCCTCTGGCAACCCTCAATTTGTTCTCTATATTTAAGAGTCTATGTTTTAGCCCTCTCCCTGTTTTTAAATTATTTTTGCCTCCCTTCCCTTATGTTCATCTGTTTTGTATCTTTTTTTAAAGAAATTTAATGTTTATTTATTTTTGAGAGAAAAAGAGAGAGAATGAGTGGGGAAGGCGCAGAGAGAGAAGGAGACACACAGTCTGAAGCAGGCTCCAGGCTCTGAGCTGTCAGCACAGAGCCTGATGTGGGGCTCAAACTCACACACAAACTGTAAAATCATGACTTGAGCCAAAGTTGGACTCTAAACCGACTGAGCCACCCAGGCAACCCCCACCTGTTTTGTATCTTAAATTCCACGTATGAGTGAAGTCCTAAGATATTTGCCTTTCTCTGACTAATTTCGCTTATCATAATACACTCTAGTTCCATCCATGTTGTTGCAAATGTCAGAATTTTTTTTATTGCCGAATAATACTCCATTGTACATATATACAGCATCTTCTTTATCCATTCATCTATCGATGGACATTTGGGATCTTTCCATACTTTGGTTATGGTCAATAGTGCTGCTGTGAACATTGGAGTCCATGTGGCCCTTCAAAACAGCACAACTGTATCCTTTCGATAAATACCTCATAGTGCAATTTCTGGGTCTTAGGGTACTTCTATTTTTAATTTTTTAAAAATTTTTGCTTAACATTTATTTATTTTTGAGAGACAGAGAGAGACAGAGCATGAGCAGGGGAGAGGGAGAGAGAGAGGGACACACAGAATCGGAAGCAGGCTCCAGGCTCTGAGCTGGCGGTCAGCACAGAGCCTGACGAACCCACAAACTGAGCCAAAATCGAGAGTCAGATGCTTAACTGACTGAGCCACCCAGGCGCCTCTTGCCCATTTTAAATTTCTTTTGTTTTTTTATTATTGAGTTGTAAGAGGGTTTTTGGTTGTTGTTGCTTATTTGTTATATTTCAGGTATAAGTCCCTCAATGGATATGTAACGGAGACATAAATATTTTCTCCTAGTCTGTAGGTCATCTTTGACACTTCTCGATGCTGTCCTTTGAAGTGTAAAATTAAAATTGTTTTATTAAATTCAGTTTGTCAGCTTTTTTGTTTTATCTTTTATACTTTTGGTGTACCTAAGAAATAATTGTACCTAAGAAATAATTGTTTAACCCAAGACCACAAAGATTTACTCCTATCTATTTTTCTAAGCATTTTATTATTTTTATTATATTTATTTATTTATTATTTATTTATATTTAGGTCAGTGATCCATTTTGAGTTAATTTTTGCATGCGGTGTGAAATAGGGGAGTTGAATTCATTTTTTTTTTTTTTGCATGTTGATGTCCAGTTGTCCCAGCACCGATTATTGAAAAGGAAGGAAATATTTTAATCAGATTGAAAATCGTTGGTGAGGGGCGCCTGGGTGGCTCAGTCGGTTAAAGCGTCTGACTTCGGCTCAGGTCATGATATCACGGTTTGTGGGTTCGAGCCCCGCATCGGACTCTGTGCTGACAGCTAGCTCAGAGCCTGGAGCCTGTCTTCCGATTCTGTATCTCTCTCTCTCTCTGACCCTCTCCTGCTCATGCTGTCTCTCTCTGTCTCTCAAAAATAAATTAAAAAAAAGAAAATTGTTTGTGGCTGCCGCATCTGAAAAGAGCTGTCCAAATGACTGCGTGGGTCTTTCAGGGCTTCTTCCCCAATTTGGTTCCCACTTGCCTTTTCTGATTTAACAGTCCTTAGTCTGCACATGTTTCTCCAAATTCAAATTGGTCCACTTACTCTTCCCTAAATAATATCTTCCTCTATACTTTTATGTACTGATAAGAAAATTCTCTTTTTTGCCTCTCAACATTTATCTCCCTTTGAAACCCGGGGACAAGAGTTTGCTCTCATAGCTTTCCCTAACCCTCCTGAACCTGATCCCAACACTCATTTCTGAGTCACTCTAATGAGTATCACATGAATACTTTTCAGTCTGGTAAAACCTTTCCCTCTTTCTCTTTAATTCCCCCCATTGTCGCTAACACTAAAAAACAAACAAACAAACAAACACACACCTCCTAGACTTAATTCTTCATTTGTTTGATTCATCTCCCCTGCTGGACAGAGGCGTCTTCAGAGCAGGACTAGGTGCCTGATTGTTTCTCTTCCAGGATTTAGCACAGCATCTTTGGCAGAATGAGTGATAGATAAATGCTTATTGATTTACTATTACTAGTGTCTCAAAGAACCAAGTGAATCAGAATCAGTAAATTTGCATTTATGTGAAATATTATTCATCTGTAAAACAGAGACATGAAAACTGTGCTCTGAATAGCCTACAAATTCGATATCCATAAACAGATTGTCTTAAGTGCATTTAGAAGCTAAATCTGTAAAATCTATGCTAAAACCTTTCGTAAAGTGAAGACTTTATTGTAAAAAATCATTGTTATGCTTTAGAAATTTAATGTAGTTTAACAATCACTGTTCAATAACCTCTTTTGCCCATGTGGTTCTTGTCTATTGTTCTGCTGTTTCGGTGACTTTCCTGAAGGCAAGACAAACTTACGGCAAACTTGCAGGCACTTAGAGACTTCTGAGTGACAGAGCAGTGCACTCCAGGAGCAGTGGTAGTGAGCTGTGGGCAACAATAAGTCTGACCTCGATATGAATCCCCAGCTCTGTACATCCTGGCTGTGAGGCCCTAATAACCATTTCCACTGAGCTGCAGTTTCCCCATTTGGAAATGGGGGCTAATGACAGCTATCTTGCAGACTATGAAATGAATTAGAGGCGAACACTGTAAAGCTCTCCTCTAGTGCCAGCACTTAGAGGGTGCTAATACTAGAAGCCTCTCTCTCTCTCTCTTTTTTTTTTTTTTTTGCTAGCTGTACACTTTGCATCATGATTTAATTCTACCTGCTAATGCTCTGTTTTTTACTTCTCACACACTTTACCCTCCAATTAACAGTCTCAATGGCCCTAGGACTTTGCTACACTAAATCACTTTAAAATGCCAGGACAAGTTTATCTCTAAAAGTGCAAGCTGTCTGGGACACTTGGGTAGTTCAGTCAGTTGAGCATCTGACCATTGGTTTCAGCTCAGGTCATGATCTTATAGTTTGTGGGTAGGTGCCCCACATCTGGCTCTGCGCTGCTTGGAATTCTCTCTCTCTGCCCCTCCTCCGCTTGTCTCTCTCTCTAAAATAAATAAATAAGTACATAAATAAATAAAAAGTGGGAGCTGTCTGAACTATCTGTGCTAGATTTGATATACTATCTTATTCCACACACATAGAACAGTTAAAAAATCAATAATCATTATAGTAGAGAGCAGGACAAATGTCTTCTGCCACTTTTAAAAGCCCCATGGCTTTCTCTGGTTCATCATTGAGAGGATTCAGGGAGTTAGAAGATGCAGAAAGCCTGGGCCTGCATAGGGATGGTAATCACATCTACAGCCAGGATCCTGGGCAACAGTTCAACCTCCAATTGATCAGGCACATTGATTGACCATCCTTATCAGAACACCAGAGTTTGAGTCCTGAGCTAGCACTAAGTTTCAGCTAAAGTGGGGCAAGTATTCTCTATCTGCTTTTTCATGAGGTTGTTTAAAAGATTAAACAGCTGCTACTTTGCCTCTAAGAATAATTAATTTCCAGTCCCTTGGCACTGTGTTTCAGTTTAATACCATTTAGAGGAATTGATAGTTTCCTTGCCTTTATTGCCTTCAGAAAGAAAAGCCCTTAGATGGAAAATTTTTTTTTTCTGTTTCTCTTCAAATTCATGGGCACTCATTCTCTCTCAGCAAACCTGGAGGGCACTAGTCTGTCCTGATTTTTTTCCCTGAAAATATATTTCCACTGTGAACAAGGTCATCAGTACCTCTAATGTGCATCGAACACCCTGCCACTGATTAAACATCAGTCCAGTCCCCAGAGAATGTTTTCCCTCCGTACTTAATTTCCATCCTTAAGAAACAAAGAAACATAAATTCTTTTAAATGTCTTCAAATCAGATTCCAGCCTAGGTTTCCAATTCAGCTTCATCTCTTCTAGTAGGCTACCTTTTCATCCTACCCCTTCTTTTCAGTGGAATTTCCTTCCTCTCTTTTCAAACCAGAAAGTTCCTATTCATCTTTGCAGATCCAGCCCCAAAGTGACTTTCTCAGGGAAGCCCTTCCTAAACTCTCTCAGGCACTCAGCCCTTCTCCTGACTGCATGTCACCCACAGCCCCTCACTATGTAGGGCAGGGCTTCTAAAACTTTGGTGTTCCTATTATAATACAGATTCTGATTCTGGAGCCAAAGATGGTGCATTTCTAGCACTATCCCGGGCGACATGGATGCTGCTGATCCATGGAAACACTTTGAGTGGTAAGCATAGAGAAGTCTCAGCACCGGGTTCTGTTCTGTCTCCTCTTTCTGTTTTAGCCAAACAGCGACTGGCTCTTTCATCTCTGAGTGCCCAGCACTGACCGAATACAGAGCCAACAGAAAACGCTGAATGTTTGTTGAATGACGATGACTCCTCCCGTCATACTTGCTAACATCAGCTTCCCCTCCTCCATCTTTATAACCACTTCATAGCCTTTTATGCTATTGTCTTTTTTTCTTCTTTATTTCAGGTGTTTTAATTCTGGTGTTTTTATTTTTAAGGCAGACATAGGCTATTGATTGCTTTTTAACTCAGGAAACAGTTAATTAAAGAAAAGATACAAACCACCTGGTCCTGCAGCTTTTATTAAGATAAAGGGCCTGGCAGCTTCTGTGGCTGAGTGTCTTCAGGATTCCAGTGCTCAATCTCACTCTGTTTCAGGTCTTTTGTGAGTGTGGCTCAGATTCAATGAAGGTGGGCTTGGCTTTCATCCTCATTAGATTCCAATTAACTAATGAGTTTCCTCGTCTTACATGTACTCTGAGGATGGTGGAAGAAGGATAAAGTTTGGGAAGGCTGCATGGGCCTCACCCCTCCCATCTCAAGGAGTCTGAAGCTCCCTTTGCAGGCTGAGCACTCGGGAATGAAAAGGGTCTCATTTTTTAATTCAGGTCACATCTCCAAGGCATTCTCTTTTTCCTTTTGTCTCTGGTTTGCCTTTTTTTTTTTTTTACATGTACGTTTTGTAGTCTTATAGGTAAATGAGTTGTAACAAGCAAAACTGTATTATATAATAAAGCAATACAATATATACATTGGGATGATTTGCAGTGAGCATTTGAGATGATGAAGTTCTGTACAACTTTGAAATATTAAGCAGCTATAGGATGTCCCACCTGGAAAGAAACTTGTAGACATCATCTGGTCTAACCCCATCTTTAGATAGGGAAATTGAGCCCAGAAAAACCAGGCAGAAAGAATATGCCAGCCAGAACCAGAAATGAGGACGCCCAGTAACTCTTCTCTTCATGTGGAAACCCTTGCTCCTGAACCTAATAGAAAGTGCCAGCTCCCTGCAATACACTTCCTGTGTCCGGGGGATTCTGGGGCCCCTTTCAGCCTCTACAAGCTATTTTTTTCTTTTCTTCTTTTCAGGTTCCAGGTGCATCATTATTTACTCAAGATTTCTGCTGTTCTTCCTCTTGACTTATATTATGCCAGCTTTAACTCCAGCGCTGTTTTCTTATCTCTGGCTCTGGACCCTGCACTTGCCATCAGACATGATTTATGCTGGGTCATAACTTCCTGTTTATTTATCTGCTTCTACTGTACTGACTGTAAGCCTCTTGAGCATATCATGTTCACCATCACCAGCACAGTGTCTGGCACACAGTACAGTCTCAGGAAAGTGAGAACTTGTCAGGAGAAGGAGAGCCTTCCTGCATTCAGCTGGCACTCACATTTTGCATGCAGACCTCTTTGATAGTCACTGACTAATGCCTGGCTGCAGGCTTAGCTCAGCTCTTTGGAGAAGGATGTTATTATGCTCTGACCCAGAGACTAGTTTATTGAACCCTGTTTTCCCTTTTCAGGTCTATTTCATCATGACTCATGTTATCTTATAAATTGGTGTTAGTGTTCAGAAGCAACTAAGCTATAGTATTCTTAGGAACAGCAAAGAAAACTGTGATTCATTGAAGCAAAAGCCATTGTGTTCAGATCTTAGTGACTAAAAGTAGTATCTTAGCAGACTGTTGCACACCTTTCTCCCACTCCTACGCCCACCAAATATGTCACACTGGGTCATTTCATCACACAATTTACACATTAGACATTGTGCCTTGACCAGATGATTTGGTGTAAGTCCACAATCATCCCTCGCATCAGGGTTTTTCTCCTATGATACATCAATGAACTGTAGCGAAGGAGTGGGCTTCTAACAGTTTGGAGGTGATGAGTTCAGCATCTCCTTAACCACAAGGAATTAAGAGCACAGTTCACCAGTCTCCCAGAGATTTGTTCCTTCAGCCATGCCCTCAACAAGGGGACTGTGCACCTCTAGCCACAGCCTGGCCCCTTTCTCTGAGTTAGAGCCTGGTTCATGATATGACCAGGTAAAAATGATAAAAAGAAGAAGAGCTGATTATAATTACTTAACAATAATAAAAACTTTAAAAATGTATATACTAAAAATACAGTGCAATGTCTTTCTAAGAAGACACATGGTCACACACAGGCAAGGCCCTTATATTTCATATTCCTGTGGGACCTTCCATAAAAGTCAGAGTGGAAAACACTCCCCAGTGACATTTGGGAGAAAAATAATTGCCTCCTGGAAAGAGGAAAAAGAAAAGATATTCTCAAAGATTGGAATTCCTAGGGGCGCCTGGGTGGCTCAGTCGGTTAAGCCTCCGACTTCAGCTCAGGTCATGATCTCACGTTCGTGGGTTCAAGCCCTGCTTCGGGCTCTGTGCTGACAGCTCAGAGCCTGAAGCCTGCTTCTGATTCTGTGTCTCCCTCTCTCTCTGCCCCTCCTCGCTCATGCTCTGAATCTCTCTGTCTCAAGAATAAATAAAACATTAAAAAAAAAATTGGAATTCCTAAACATATAGCCATACTTTTTCTGAAGGAAAAGGGCTGATGAATTCTTTTTTTTAAAGTTTATTTATTTTTGAGAGAGAGAGAGACACACACACACACATGGAGTGTGAGCAGGGGAGGATCAGAGAGGGAGGGAGATACAGAATCAGAAGCAGGC
>NC_043701.1:148047638-148052255 GCF_006229205.1 Suricata suricatta | reverse complement strand
CTCTCAGGCATCCAGGGACTGGTCAAAACAAGGACAAGGGCTCAGGTGTCCTCCACAAGTCACTTATGGGGGTCTTGGCATCATGGTGTCTCAGAGTCAGTGTTTCAGACATAACAAACCTTGCCTGGCCATTCCTTAGATGTTATCTATTGTGCTAATGGACTCTAAAGAAATCCTTAAGTCCTTGACCTTTACAAGGAGGTCATACGTTATCTGTACTATAAGGCAGGTGTAAGGCGCAGGTACCAGCAAAAAAGAGAGGCAGGGAAAGGAGCATTCTTTCACTGGCTCCCTTCAGTTTCCCTGTCACACTTCCTCCCTTGAATTACTTCTAGATCTTTCTCAAAATTCAACTGGCCATATTTGTGTGGCTTTATCTCTGGGCTGAGCTTGCCTGAGATATAATCCATATACCATACAACTCCTTAATTTAAATGGTGTTTAGTATATTCCCAGAGTTGTTTCATCACTTCAGAAAGAAACGAAAAGGGGAACTTTTGCCACCTTAAGAAAAACAGGTTGCTCCCAAACATAAAGCATATTAAAAATTATCTGTGTGTGGTGGAGGGCACTTAAGGGGAAGAGCACTGGGTGTTATATGGAAAACAATTTGACAATAAAATATTATGGAAAAAAAAAAGAAAGAAAAAAAAATTATCTGTGTGTGTCCCAAAGTAGAGAGCAGGCCTTCTCTGATATAGCTGTGATGTAACAGTAGTCTGGGCACAAGCCTGGAAGGGTCAGCTAGACAGAAAGGCCCCAGAAGCACTTTGAGTAGTTCCCCAGTCATAGCTGCCTCCCACAGGTTTCGACTGCCCTCAGCTCAGGGCCTTGGCCCCTAACCTCTGAGGACAGGCCAGAGTCTTCATCCCTGGAAGATGGAGCTCCTGCTGCCAAGCCTCGGCATCAAGTCTGTCTCCAGCTGGTGCTTTACACTCTGCCCCAGGCTGGGAGCGGGAGGGGGCTGGCAGGCATGGAACTGCAGTGGCTCTGGGCTCTGTTTGGAGCAGCAGTGGGGTACAGAGCCAAGTTCAGCCTCCAACCCTCGGCAGCAACCAAGGCCTCCCACCTTCCAGAAGAGGTCAAATGCAGGCACTGGAATGAAGGAAACAACAATCCGGGCATTGCTCTCGCTCCAGACTCCGTGCACCTGCCGCAGTCCCCTCACAGGCGGCTGCACCTCAGGCCCTTCTGCCCCAGCGCTCGGGGTCTGGTGAGCTTCTGCTCCTTGGTGTTGTCTTCAGCAAGCGAGGCGTCCCTCTGAGGAGACCTGTGGCAGTGCCCTCCTTGGGAGTCCAGAGGCGGGTGGGGAGCGGGTGGCCGGCAGCTGGGCTCCCAGGCAAACAGCTCACCACCACCACCACCACCACCCACCACCGGCGTCTTCCTTTCTTGCCACTCCGGGTGTGGACTCGGAATAGTAGGCATCCGGCTGGTGAACTACTGTTGTCCTGGACGCCGCCTGTGTGCTGGCCTCCCTTGGGCTAGGCGATATCAGTCGCTGGAACCCGGAGCTCGGGGAAGCTCTCATTGGTAGGGTGAGTAGGGGTAGTAAGAGGGCCTTTGGGCTGGAGCCCTGAACCAAGAGTAAGACTTTTACAGATTGTACTGGGAGAAAGCGTGCAGAAGCAGCAGGGAGGAAAGCCCCCGGGAGGCTACTTTGTCAAGCAGTTTATGGGATGAGGGAGGGGTCGTTTCCTAGAGCGCAGGTTTTGAAGGAGGTAGAGAAAGAAGGGAGGCTGCAAAAGCAGGTTGGGGCCAGACATCCTTCCCCGTTTGTGAGTGTAGGGACGCGATCCAGGGACACAGCTGTACACGAGCTGAGCCAAGGGAACCTGGGTGGGAACCCCGCGTCCTCCAGGGCGCTCTCTGGGGCCGATCTCGGGACGCCGCTGGCAATGACGCCTCGGAGTGCGCTCGATCCTCGCACCCCCGCGGTGACCCAACTTTCTGGACTGAAAACACCTTTCCCCGCAGACGCGGGCGTCCGGCTCTTCCCCGTCCGCGCTCCACCCCGGCCAAGCGCGCCAGGCCAAGAACGCCGCCCCAGCGAGGCTCTGAGCCCGGAACCGCAGTCACTGCGGGCGCTCGGCTCATCAGCCTGTGGTCCCGCCTGCCCCAGCCGGGCCGCCCGCCCCGCACTTGCCCTGAGCTGGACCAGGCAGCGCTGTTTAGAGGTGGGGGCAGGAAGGCGCCGACCATTTGCTGAAATGGGCGCCTGGAAGGCAGCCCAAGCCCACCTGTGATGGACTTCCTCAGGGAGTCTCCGGGAAGATCCAGTCCAGACCCCTGATGCAGAAGACGCCGCCTGCAATAAAAGAAAGCCATATCTCTCTTAAGAGGGGCTCGAATTTCCTGCAAAATGAAGCCAGGCAGCTTGAAATCCCACACACCATATGAACCCTTGGGTTTGAGGTCCCTGCCAGGCAGGGTCAGACAGCCTGATCCCTAAGCTTGCCCTCTTGGGGACTGGGGAAGAGGACAGATGTATTGGAGAAGGCTTCTGGGACTGGAAGGAAAGAATGTTGGAGGGAATGGAAGAGACCAAGAGAATTGTGTTTTAGGCAAAGGTCTGGAGGGCGAGCAAGGGTCAGGCAAGTTTGGGGAGGGGTGAGGAAAGGGGACAGCCCGGGCTCTGTGGCAGAGCATTCAGCGACCTGGAGCAGGACTTGCAGTTGGAATGGAGACATCACCCAGGCTCAACAAGGGGCCTCAAATGTTCTACCTGACATTTGAGTCACAAGCATGTAGCACAGGGAATATCATCACTACTACTGTAATAACGTGTGGTGGCAGAGGGTAGCTACTCTTACCACGGTGAGCACGGAGTAATGTGTAGAACTGTCCGGTCACTGTCTTGTACTCCTGCATCTAATATAGCATGTTAACCACACTTCAAAACGAAACCAAAACACCAAACTCTCTGGAACCTTTTCCGAGTTAGGTAGCAGACACGGTCAGATTTTGTCTTAGAAAAATCATTCTGAGGGGTGGTGGAGGACTGCTAGGAGGCAAAGAGGGAGGCCCCCAGAAGAGGCCTCTGTGAACGGCTGGCGTCCCCACCGGGCCTGAGGGGAGGGCCCCTAATACAGTAACACTGAGGTGGTTCGGCTTGGTAGTGGATCTTAATGGAGAAAGAGCCACCGGTGCAGCCCAGGCCCCTAGAGGTGCCCAAGGCCCCACATGCCTCTCAGGGAGAGGATCACCATGGTTTAGGAAGCCTTGCCTCTTGCAGGCCTGGGCCTTATTATTATTTGAGACCAAGAGAATTGTGTTTCCTCACTATCTTGGAAAACTAATAGGAGCTCAAGAGGAGAGAGCCAAGCAGTCCCTGCTTTCATGGGGGTTCTGGGGTGGTTTCAGGCTCTAGGTCATTCTCAGCAGGTTCAGTAAGAGCCCTCAGCCCTGAATATTCAAAGAAGGCAAGACAGAGATGTAAAGAAGAAAACAAAAGAAAAAACATCAAGGTGATTAACAAATCAGACAGAAGGCACTCTTAACTGACTTGCTTTTTAGAGTTAAGATTTGTTAAAAATTGCGATGCTCATGATAGAAATGTTTAAAAGCACAAAAAATTATGAGAAAAAATATTCATATCCTGTCACTCAAACTCAGCTACTTAGAGTTTCTCACTTAGTGTTTTCCTTCCTTTCCTACTTAGTTTTCAAACATTTACACAGTTGTTGTTATATTGCCTTCTCAACTCCCAGAGTCCCTTTTCACTTAAGAATATCTCAAAAGCATTTCTCATTATGTAACAAACTTGTCTGGGTCATCTTAAACATTGCCACATTGAACAAATCACCCTAATCCTGGCCTGCCAGGTTCAGCTGAATCCCTGACCCCCAAACTCCAATGAATCTACAAATTATGAATGTAAATGCCATTTGGTTTACTTGCCTTTTACATTGCAACAGAAGTCTTCCTGACTCCTTTTTTAAAGATTTTATTTTATTTTTAAATAATTTTCTATGTTTATTTTTGAAAGACAGCGAGACAGAATGTGAGCGTAGGAGAGGCAGAGAGAGGGGGAGACACAGAATCTGAAGCAGGCTCCAGGCTCTGAGCTGTCAGCACAGAGCCTGACACGGGGCTCAAACTCACAGACTGGACCGTAAGATCATGACCTGAGCCAAAATCTGACTTAACTTACCGAGCTTAACTGACTGAGCCACACAGGTGCCCCATAAGATTTTATTTTTTAAGGTAATCTCTACACTCAATGTGGGGCTCAAACCACAACCCAGTGACATGCTCTACCTGCTGAACCAGCCTGGAGTCCCCGACTTCCTTAGTTTTATTTTTTCCCTTGACAAATATTTAGGTAACTCTAAGCACAGTAACTTAGAAACTATAGCAGTATAATTAACTTCCAGTGAAAGCAAGGAGGAAGTGTGGGCTGAAGTTAGTTAATCAGATTGGGATAGTCTCCTGTATTGTACGAAGCATGTGAGCTAGAGTGACAGCCTTAGGGAATAATCAATGTCATTTTTAGTTGGGTTCGGATTGAGGAAGAACTGGGCTATTGAAACATAGAGACCTTGCCTCATTATTTAAACTCCACAACCCAAAAAAGAGTTTGCAACATATTCTCAGTGGTTGATCTAAGAGAGGGAA
>NC_043701.1:148026119-148047538 GCF_006229205.1 Suricata suricatta | reverse complement strand
GTGCAGACCCTGGCACCTGCTTCGGATTCGGTGTCTCCCTCTCTCTCTGCCCTCCCCTGCTTTTGCTCTGCCTCTCTCTCTCTCCCTCAAATATAAAGAAACATTACATTAAAAAAATAAATTTATTTTCTAACAGTTCTGGAGGCCAGAAATCCAAGATCAAGCTGTCATCCGGGTGGGTTTCTTCTGGGGCCTCTCTCCTTGTCTTGCAGATGGTTGCCTTCTTTCTCTGTTTCCACATGGTGTTTCCTGTGTGTGTGAAGATGTCTGTGTCCAAATGTTCTCTTTTTATACAGACACCAGGCATATTGGATTAGAACCCACCCTGAAGACCTCAATTTAACTTGATTACCTCTTTAATGACCTTAGCTCCAAATAAGATTATATTCTGAGGTACTGGGGTTTAGTACATCAAAGTATGAATTTTGGGGGGACAAAATTCAACCCATGACAAGCATAAATTACCATATGGATAAGGCATCTGTAAACAAAGTTAAGTGACAGAGGAAGAGAAAGAAATATTTGTAACATTTACAACACACAAAGAATTCTTATTCAGAATATACATACAGAGTTTATGTGAACCAATTAAACAATGTAAGCAATCCAAATGGAAAAATAGACAAAGGACACGAATAGGAAATTCACAGGAAAGGAAGACAAAATCATCAACTATAGGAAGATTTTTCAACTCCACTTACTAGTTTTATGCAAACTAAAACAAAGTGAAGTTTTTTCATCTTTCAGATTGGCACAAATTAAATTAAAAAAACTGATAAGAAGAAGCTTTGGCAACATGTAAGGAAGTAGGAACTCTCAAATGCTAATGGGAAACATAAATAAGCATGGGTTACAGAAGGCAGTACCTATTAAAATGTAAAACATGCATATGTTTTAGCCCAGTGTTAAACTTCTAGGAACCAATGTTACCAAAAAAGATGCACATATGCTAAAGGATATATCTGTAAGAGGGCTTTTATTTATGTAAATGTTAAAAACAATGTAAGTGTCCATTCAATGGGAGAGAAGTTAAATACAATTATTATACATCCCCTTCAATGAATACAATATACCCATGAAAGTGAATGAGATGGTAGTGCACATCCTGAGATTAAAACAAAGATCATCAAGACAAGGGGAAAAAAGAAGTAAATTGCAGAACTATATTCTCATGGATCCGTTTAATGTTTATGTAAATGTGTATTTTTTAAGTAGACATAGTACGCAGGCAATTTTGTAAAAATGTTTACTAAAACGTGTCCATGCCTCAAAGCTTCTCAGTCTTTTGAGACTGGCAGCTATCCTCGTGGGAGCCTTGATTGCCCCCAAATGTTTACTTTAATCAATGTAATTAGCAGAATGTCAATTAGGCTGGAAGACGGAGCAGCCCTGCAGTATTCCACAGCAGTGCCTTTTGTTCTGGCTGCCCTGCCCACCCCCTTTGGTTACTTAGCTTCCTTCCATAATGTGGTTTTCTCTCTCTTCATTGCTCTCTCTTTTCCTCCTGAACTCTCAAGACCACTGTGGACAAATGGGAGGCTCTGGAGCCCTTTGATTTGCTAGGGCTTTGTTCCTGCCTGTTGTTCCAAGTCACACTCCTACTTTTTTAAATGGCTTATTGGTGGCTCCAGCTTGTAAACTTTTCTGTTATTCTCCCCAATCTGTCCCTTTGTGTTTCTCAGTTTTCTGAGAATTTCCATTCCCCCCACCATCTCACTAAAGCCAGAAATCTGTGATATATCATGGTCCCCATCACTTCGTTAACCATTAGACCCTGCATGATTTCTAAATGTCTCTCAAATCTGTATCCCTTTCTCTATTTTACTGCCGACGCCTCTCACCTGGATATATTTTCACTCCCACCTTTTACCACTATCTTCTCCCTCCATTTTCCAGAGAAAGCTTTGTAAAAATCAAATCTGACCCTGTCCTTCACAGCTTAAAATGTTGCTGATGTCCCATGGCCTCCAGGATAGAATCCAAACCCCTTGAAATGATGTACAAAGTCCAGTCCTATTGGTTTAGGCTTCTAATCCCTGCATACATGTAGGCATTTCCCATTTCTCTAGCCCTTCATAGAACTCTGCCTTTTTATACTTTCCTGCTAAAGGTCATCAGAGCACATGTGTTGATTTTTTCTCCCTAGCACCCATTCCTATTTCTTGTGTACCAGCATCCCAAGAACTATCTGCTTTGCTTCTCAACCCACATGTGTTTCAGATGAGTGAGTCCAGGCCTCCATCCCCCACTTCAGACCAAGCCAGATCTTTTAGCTTTCCTTTTCCTGGATTTTGAGTTTTGAACATCATAAGAGGCTTGATGAGACAGTCCATTTCTGGTTCAGCCCTGCTTCCTGAGACTAATTCTTCAGTTTTCCTTTGAATCTATGCCTTGACAATCTTCCTATCAACTCCTTTTTGGCATAAGCCAGCCAAATAATTTTCTAATGCTTTTAATCAAAGAAATTTCAATGAACCCTGCCCTTCTACAGCAAATGGTTACTTATCATTCAGGATTCAAATTAAGAGTCCATTTACTCATTCATTTATTTACCCAACAAATATTTACTCAAAACATACTGTGAGTTGGGCATTATGCTAAGTGCTGGGAATATAATAGTGAATTGAACAGGTATGGTCTTTGGCCATATGGACCTTAAAATATCTCCAATAAGGGGGCATGGTAGCTCAGTCAGTCATCTGACTCTTGGTTTCAGCTCAGGTCATGATCTCATCACTTGTTGGTCCAAGCAGGGAGCCTGCTTGGTAATTCTCCCTCCCTCTCTCTCTCTGTCTCTCCCCAGCTCTATCACTCTCTTTCTCAAAAATTAAGCAAATAAACAAAATAAAAATATCTCCTAATAAACAACTTTTGGGGGATTTCAGGTATAGAGTGTAGAATTAATCATATTTCTTCATTCATGGCATCTTTTTTTTTAATGTTTTATTTATTTTTGATACAGAGAGAGGCAGAGCATGAGAAGGGGAGGGGAAGAGAGAGAAGAAGACACAGAACCGGAAACACACTCCAGGCTCTGAGCTAGCTGTCAGCCCAGAGCCTGATGCAGGGCTCGAACCCATGAATGTGAGATCTGTCCTAAGCCCAAGTTGGAGGCTTAACCGACTGAGCCACCCAGGTGCCCCAAGGCATCTTATCAGTATTGTTATGGGCAATCGATTAATTACCTTAGATCTACATCCCACAACAGGCAATCATATTCATTTATTAGTAAGTATTTGAATGAGTTCTTGTGAAAAGCATGTGTAGTTTTGTGAGCATGTGCTTTTAATTAATACAGAGTATTGCATCACATATTTTTGTAGTTTTCCAATTTTCTTTATTAAGCATGATGGCTTGCCTATATAACTGAGATGACATAATGGGCCTTACAAGCAAATGTAAGGATTTTTACTTTTCTTTCTAGTAAAATTGGAGGTCATTTGAAGGCTTTGAGCAGAGAGGGCAACATGATTTAAATTACTGTCTTACATGGAAAAACTCTGCTGTGTTGAGACTGAAATTCAGGGATGCAAGTGTGGAAGCAAGGAGGCCAGTCAGTGGGCTTTGGTAATAATCTTTGGGAGAGTTAATGGTGGTTTGAGCTACCTCCATGACAAACTCCTGTGTATAAACAAAAACAAAACCCAAGATAAGTACAACAGGAAATCCTCAAAACTAACAGACAATGTGAAATGCAAATCATTGATAATCAGAAAAATGCAGATGAAAACAACATTGACAGGAATAGAAGGATTTAGAAGTCCTCTTGCACTGTTAATGAGAATATAGAATTGAACAGCAAATGTGACACTGTTGAGTTTTTTAGTATGCACATATCGACCAAGCAATTCAATGTCTGAGAGAAATTTTCATACAGATTCAAAAGAGAATATTTAGGAAAATCTTCATGGCAGCATTGTTTGTGGCAACAGGAAGTTGAAGGCAATCTAGGTCTCCATCACCTGGTCAGTGGAAGGGTAAAATGTGTATCAGATTTTGTGATAAGCTCTTTATATGCATTATCTCAACTTTTCTTCAAAAGAACCCTAAGGCAGTGGTACTTTTTAAAAAAGCTTTATTTATTTATTTATTTATTTATTTATTTATTTATTTATTTATTCAGAGAGAGAGAGAGAGAGAATCCCAAGCAGGCTCCAAGCTGTCAGCACAGAGCCTTACTGGGGGCTCCGCCTCACAAACCATGAGGTCATGACTTGAGTGGAAACCAAGAATTAGAGGCTCAACTGACTGAGCTACTCAGGTGCCCCAAGACAATGGTATTTTTAAAAATTTTAATGTTTATTTTTTTATATAGTTTATTTTTGAGACAGAGATAGAGCACGAGTGGGGGAGGGGCAGAGAGAGAGAGAGGGAGACACAGAATCTGAAACAGGCTCCAAGCTCTGAGCTGTCAGCACAGAACTTGACGCGGGGCTCGAACCCATGAACCTCGAGATCATCGCTTGAGTAGAAGTTAGGCGCTTAACTGACTGAGCCACCCAGGCACCAATATGTTTATTTATTTTTGAGAGAGAGAGAGAACGAGCTGGGAAGGGGCAGGGAGGGAGACATAGAATCCAAAGAAGGCTACAAGCTGGAGCTGCCAGCACAGAGCCCGATGTGGGGGCTGGAACTCATGAACTGTGAGATCATGACCAGAGCCAAAGTCGGACACTTAACCAACTAGTAGCATGCAGCTTTACAGGAGATAAAAGGGAAATTATCCTCCCATGCACACAAATGGCTGCTTATTTTCTGGTACATTTTCCTTAGTGTTCGTTCAAGGACACTGGGATTCAGGGGCTCAACAGCGTACCAGGTATCCCAGTCATCCCAGTCATCCCGTCCGATCCCATGGGATTCCGGATCTTCGCTTTTCTGGGCCCGGGAGGCTTTGGACTGGCCTGGGCCGTCAGCACCGCGGACAGCGCCGGAGGGTGCAGGGGCGGGGCATACACAGAGACGTCACGACGCGCGGAGTCTCGGGGCGCGTTCTCGAGCGGCAGGCGCCACAGCGTCACGTGATCCAGGTAATTGGCTGGGCTCGCCGCGCACCCTCTGCGCGCAGCTCCTTACTTGCAGCTTCCAGGACTGCGCTGCCGCGCGGACCCAACGGCCCGGTGAGCGCGGCTGCCTCGCCACTTCGGGTCCCTGCGCCTCCTCTTCTCCTGACGTCTTGGGGGGCGGCCCCGCTGCTCCCCTGTCCTGGGGCGCCGCTGCCCTGGGTCACGAGCCAGGCCCCGTCGGGGGAGGTGGGAGAGGGAGTGAGCGTGACCTTGGCTCCACTCTTGTCTGGCCGCCGCCTCTCCTAGGAACCCCAGCCCTTCGCGCTCGTTCGACCCTGTGAATGCAGTGTTTTGCGTGAAGGAGCGACTTGCTAACGGTGGGGTTTCAGGCATCAGCATGGGTTCTTCAGCTCAAAGACTACAAACTGTCTATGCTGCCTTTCGTGGCCTGGCGGAGGGTGGGGGGAGGGAGGCGGTGTGAGCTGCTGCTCGTCACCGTCCACAGCCCAGGCTGCGGAGGGCTGCCAGCTGGGGATGGCGAGGGTTCAGCTTAGGTTAGAGTTTCCAAGTTTGAGGACCTCGTGAGAGCAGGGCCCTTACAGAAAGCAAGGTATCTGCTTAGAGATGAGGAAACAGACCGTGAGTGTGAGTGAGGCAAGGAGGGGCGTGAGGTCTGTCAGCCTGGGAAGTGCTTCTCCCATACCCCAATAGATATTGGGGGAGAGGGGAAGGTGCAGCGGGGAACAGTGGGCATAAACTGGACCCTAAGGGCCGCACTCTGACCCCCTTCCACCATGGGCCCAAGTCCGCCCTTGCATCCCCTTCCCTGCGCCTCCTCCCCACACATACCACAGCCTCTTGGAACTGGTCCTGACTACCTTTGTACTTTTACAACCTCAGGGCTTTAGCTCAGGCCCTTTGTCTCTGCCAGTGAAATAAGCACACCTTTCCCTGCCCTGCTTGTACCTTGAAGTCTGCCTTCTATTGGATTCAGCAAACTAGGGAAAAGCCCACCCAGTTCTCAGAATGTGAGGCCAGAGTAGGCCTGCAGCATTGCCTGTCCAGCCTCCATTGCTGCCTGGCTTCAAGGTCTTGGGGAGGGCCCTTCCCCTCTTTGGATCTCTGTTAACTGATTTTAACAATGGACATACTGCATAGCTGTCCTCACCAGGATAGTCCACAGGGCCTTGCATGTGGGAGGCTTCCTGGACAGCATGTCTGCAGTTGTTACCGTGGTGGGGATGGGGACGGTACTGACCTTGTCCCTAGAGAGGAGACTCCCAAGAGTTGCCCAGAACAACCTACCTGTTAGTCCACTAGGGACTGGGCTGGGCAGAGGGTCCACAGCATGCCTGACTGACTTCACTGCTGCCTTCCTCTGTGTGGACAGGATCTGGTAGGACTGGCTGGGGCTCTGGCTCCAGCCCTTCAGGGATCCTGGGTCCTCAAGCCCTGCTGGGATGGGGGCGGGTTTAGCGAGGTGGCCTCCCTCCTACCAGGCTAGGTGAAGGCCATAGCAGTGTCCAGCAGCCAATCCAGACCATTCAGTGTTTGTGAAACACAGTGTTCCTGTACCGGGCCATGCTGGACTCAGCCAGGCTTTGTCACTGCCACCCTGAGCCATCCATTCCCCTGTGAGGGTGGGGGTGGGTACTGGCAGAGAGAGTATTTCTGGCTGCCGCTATTGGAAAGTGCATGTCATTCTGGGAATGTGGGTTTACATCTTGACTAGTGAGGAGGGCACAGGGTCTGGAACCATACTGAGCCCCATCACTCACCAATTTCCCTTTTATAATGTGGGGCTAAATCTAAGTGCCTACCACATGAGATTGTTGAGAGGGTTAAATGAGCACAGTGCTTATCCCAGAATCAGTGCTCACTGACTCTGTGCTCTTATTTTTATTCCTACAATGAATTTGCCTTATAATGGGATGATAGAGCTTCCTGGCTTGTTTAGATTCTTCTGATGTTCTAGGCCAGCATGTCCTATGTCTCTCCATCATTGCCCATGACCATATGGGCAGGGTCAGCCCTGTATTTGCCTGGGGCCAGTCAGAAGCAGAGCCGGGGTTGGGAACCCGGCACTCTGATCCCAGAGCCCATGCCTTGAGCTCCTACCCAGAACGTGGAGAGGTGCTGTTCTAGGGAGGTCTAGCCCTTGCTGTGGAGCTTGGAATCCTCAGCTGGTGGGGCTGGGCATGCAGCCTGAAGCTTCACGGGCTGAGCGTGTGGGAAGCCTGGGGCACTTGGGGCTCAGGTTCCCGATGAACCCACCCCCTTCCTCTCTTCACTGGACTATCTTTTTGCTTTTTAATTTTATTATGTTTTAGAGTTCCTGCTGGTTGCCCTGAGGAGCCTACTTTCCCTCCCTTGAGAAGACCACCCTCTTTGCCACAAGTGAGTGTGGAGGGAGAGAGGGAGGAAGCAGGCTGGAAGGGCTTGTAGAAGGGCCAGCCAGAGAGTTCTGGAGACTTGGTTGAGCTGAAGGGTGGGGGTATGGTGGGGGAACCCTCTCTAGGGGCATCAACCCAGAACCAGACAGGACCTAGGAGCCAGTTATGGCCCAGAGGCATGTTTTCTGGGACTAAGTTGTGCAAGGGGAAGCAGGCTCCTGCTTGTGTGGCCTCTGGTGGGGTGGCTCTCGTGTTGCACCCCACTTACGGCTGGGGTTCTCTGGGCAGAAGCGTGTTTATGAGAACCAGGGAAGCTGTTCTGTGTTGAGGCAGTACTAGGCTGGAGCAGAGAGGGGCCTCTGCCCACAGTGGTGGAGGTGGGGGTCAGGGAACAGAGATCCTACTTTACAAATCCTGTGGAGGGGGAGGTGGCTCGAGTGCACCCTGTCCTCTCCTATGTTGCCCAGATAGGGAGCTCCAGGGGGTGCCACTGTGACCAGAGACCAAGCAGTGCCACAGGCCTTCTGAGATGGTTTAGCTCAGTCAACCTCCCCCTTTTCTTCAGGCTTTTTCCTGAGTAAGCATGGTACCCCCAGTACCTGGAGGACTTTCTTGCTCGAGTTCCAGGGGGGTCAACTGCGTGGCTCGCTCCTTCTTGGGTGTACTGCCTTCGCACGCCCTGTAACCCACTGAGTGGGCTCCAGGCTGAGTGCTCCCTGAGGCAGGGCCCAGGTGATAGTTGTTGCTTCGTCGGGCTTAGGGTGATAGCAGAGAGGGAGTGCAGGCTGGGGTGGGTGGGCCTCAGCAAGACTGGGGCTCATAATGCTGAACAGCTGTTGATGAAGTTAATCGAGCTGGGATCTTACACTAGGTAGTGAATCTGGGACGGTTGGCAGACAGTCCCATTTTCTCCTCTGTCTCATCGATGCCTAGCTCAGGGCCACCAGCCCAGTAGAACCAAAAATGCTGGGTGAGTGACTGGTGGCTGTTCTGGTCCTGTGGTTTTTACCTCTCCTTCATTGCCTGTGTCCAGAATGAGTCAGCTGAGGCTGCTGCCATCCCGGCTGGGGGCACAGGCCTCGAGGCTCCTGGCCTCCCATGATGTCCAGATATTCGGCTGGCGCAGCAGGTCGTCTGGGCCACCGGCCTCTTTCCCAAGCAGCAAGCATGGAGGCAGCTCCAGTTACATGGAGGAGATGTACTTCGCCTGGTTGGAAAACCCCCAGAGTGTCCACAAGGTCAGCACCCCCTCTCTGGCCGCTGTACAGGGGGGAAGTGCCACGAGCTGGCTGTGGAGGGGATAGTGGGGAGAAGCAGCCTGCTGTCTGACCTTGGAAAGGTTTCTTTGCCTCCGTTGTTCTGGTTTATAAAAGCCTTCTCCTTGTGTTGGGTGGGGAGAGTCAGTTGCTGAGTCCTGTCCTGCTCAGCTACCCCTTGCCCCAGACCTGCCCCTGCCCCCTTTCTCATGCTGTGCTGTTTCCAGGTGGCCCTTTGTGATGTACTTAGAGGCCTCAGTGTTTATATGTGCACTGAGCTGACAAGATAAATACCTGCTGATGGTAAGGAAAAAAAATAATAATCAGATGAAGGCAAAAAGAGAGATTATCAGCTGCTCTCCTCTTCACCCATTCTCCTCAGAGGATAGGGACCACGTGATTCAAAAACCAAACGTGTGAAGTTCCGCAGTGAAAAGGTTCCCTCCTCATTCATCCCCTGTCTGCTCAGCTCCTGTCTGTCCGTCCCCCAGTGTCTTCTTAGTTTCTTCTGTATCCTCTCAGAGAGTTTCTTTAGGTAGGTTTTTTGCGAGCATAACTCAATCTCCCCACTTCACACAAAAGCAACATGTGGTATCTGGGGCTTCTTCCCTCAGCATCTCCCAGATTCTCCGCGTCACTGCATCAGAGCCTCATTGTTCTTTCTCCTGGCTGTGTAGTATTCTGTTGTATGGATGAGCCACACCTGACAGGCGTCTGGCTCATTTCCAGCCCCGTGACCAGTGCTCCCGCGCGTCATTTCCTACGTTTGTCATCTGGTACACATGCAGCTCTCTGTAGGATAAATTCCCCCACGTGGAATCGTTGGGTCCCAGAGTTTCTGTGTAGATAACTCTGATGGGCCTTGCCACATAGCTTCCAGAGGGCTTGTGCCACTTGTTCTCTCAAAGGAGGATGTGAATAAAACACTTTTGTGTTCCAGAACGTGAAGGTGCTTGGGCATATGCCTGTCTGCTTTTGGCTTCTACATGAATGGTAGCAGGTCCACTTTTTTAAAAAAATATATACATGTTTTAAAAGTTTTATTTATTTAGAGAGAGTACAAGTGCTAGCAGGAGGGGCAGAGAGAAGGAGAGAGAAAGAATCCCAAGCAGGGTCCGCTCTGTCAATGCAGAGCCCAATATTGGGCTCAGACTCATGAGCCACCATGAGATCATGACCTAAGCCAAAATCCAGAGTCGGATGCTTATACATTCTGTATATATTATACATTTATACATTCTGTATAAATACATCTATAGAATAAATTACTAGGAGTGGAATTGCTGGTTCAAAAGATACATTCATTGCGGATCAAGAAGATGTGGTATATGTATATATAATGGAGTACTATATGGCAATGAGGAAGAATGAAATCTGACCATTTGTAGGAAAGTGGATGGACCTCGAGGGTGTCATGCTAAGTGAAATAAATCAGGCAGAGAAGGATAGATACCATATGTTTGCACTCATAGGTCTAACAGGAGAAACCTAACAGAAGACCATGGGGAGAGGAAAGGGGAAAGAGAGCTGGGGAAAGTGAGGGACACAAATCATGAGAGACTGTTGAATACTGAAAATGAACCATGGACTGAAGGGGGAGGGGGAGGAAAGGAAGGGGGTGATGGTCATGGTGGGGGGCACTTGTGCGGAGAAGCACTGGGTATTATATGGAAACCAATTTGACAATAAACTATTAAAAAAATACATTCATTGAAAATATTGATAGGGCCTGCCTGCCAAATTGCCCTCCTGCAAACCCACAATGTGTGAGGGCCTGTTTCCCCCAGGGCTAGAAGCCCCTTTCACACCCGAAGCCCCTGAGTCACAAGTTCGAGTTCCCCAACACCCTTCCAAGTTGGGGACTGAAGAGATTTGGACTTTGGGTTGGGGAGTCCTGGGCCTGTTGCAAGGGGTTTTCTTGGTAGGGTCCTAGAAAGGCCCTAAGAACTATCATGGTGAAAGAACACCCAACACCCACTGGGGAACCCAACCAGGACCACCCCCCATCCCTCCCAGGTCCTTACCTGGCTGTTTTCTTGCCTCTTCCCAGTCCTGGGACAGCTTCTTCCGGAAAGCCAGTGAGGAAGCTGCCTGTGACCCGGCCCAGTCACGGGTCCCTGAGAGCAGGCCATCAGTCTCGAGCCGGACCAAGACCAGCAAGCTGGTGGAGGACCACCTGGCTGTTCAGTCCCTGATCCGGGCCTACCAGGTAAGTGGAAGGAAGGCCCAGGCTGGATTGGCTTCTGGGGTGGGGCCAGGTGCTGACAGAAAGGGGACTGGCTCAGCTCCAGTGTCCTCTTCTCCAGAGATCCCTTCTCTGAGTCCTCTGTTGGTGGCTCTTGCTCCTCCAGTTAATTGGTGTCCATTACTGTTAATGTCATTAGCCACCCCCATTTTTTGTGCATGTTGATATTTTGTTTGTGGTTTCTCACAGAGTGCGGTCTCAGAAACCACTATGCCCCAAGCTCCCAGAGGAGCACTTATTAAGTAATCAGTTCAGTAAGTGTTGAATGAAAGTTGAGTAGATTGACCCTTGTTAATAATGTCCATTTTCTCTTCTTTAAAAATTTTTTAAAAACTGTTTATTTGCTTTTGAGAGAGAGTGAGTGGAAGTGCATAAGCAGGGGAGGGACAGAGAGAGAGAGGGAGACACAGAGTCTGAAGCAGACTCCCAGCTGTCAGTGCAGAGCCCAATGTGGGGCTCAAACTCAGGAACTGTGAGATCATGACCTGAGCTAAAGTTGGACCCTTAACCGACTGACCCACCCAGGTGCCCTCCTGTTTTCTCTTCTTGACTGAGCATTCCAACAGGACTGGGACTGGAATATACAGCAGGTGCTTAATTAGGGTTTACAGAATGAATGGATGAATAGTTCAGGAAGCAGTGCTTCCTCTATCAGCTGCTCTGTTCTAGACACGTAGGCTCTCCCCTGCTGGGTCCCCAGGGCCCCTGCATGTTGCTGACGTTCCATATTCTTGGTCTTGATTGAACAGGACTAATTGGAGGACTGCTCTGGGTGTTCCTTCCACAACAAATGTAATCATTTGAGATCTCTCTGGGAATCAGTGGCAGAAAGTGTTTTGTAAGAGAAACTTGTCAGGCAGACATGCAAAAGGAAGGACAAGGGCATCCTGGGGCCCTTGGCAGAAACCCCTTGGGAAGGAGCAGCAAGCCACTGCAGGAGCCAGGGTGGGGTGGGGGGGCGCTTAGCAAATGGAAAGGGAAAAGGTGCCTTGCCTCTAAACGAGGTGCTCTGTGGGGTGGCAGCTGCACTTCCTGTGCAGGAGTTATGCTGGGAGGGACGAGGGAGGTGAGCAGGCCTGAGGACCCGTGGGTTGTGGGCCACCTGCGAGCAAACAGGGGTAATTGTTCTTCTTGCCTGGCTGAAAGAGTCCGAATGATCAAGCCACTGACTTTGAAAACCAAGGGCAAAGAACACAAAACTCCCTGTAATGTACAAGGTAACATTGGTGCTGCTTGAGGGCCTTATTCTCCAACCACAGTTCCCAGCTCTTCAGCTGCTCTGTGTTCTTCAGCCAAGACTAAGCCCTGGAGTCTGTCCAGCCGGGTAGTGTCTGGACCCAGGCACGTTACTGTGTATTTGTCAGGTAAAAATCTGCCAAAGGTGATGCCTGATGTGAGCGAGTTCCCACCAGGTGGGCTGCAGCTCCTACAGCCCTGGAAGGGGCAGAGTTCTTGTTTGACACGTCCACACACAGTACTGAAGAATCCTTAGGTTTATTATTATGGACATTTTTGAACATTGATAGGTAGAAGAATTGTGTAGCGAACCCCATGCCCCTAAGTACAGGGCCAGTCTTGATTCATCCAATACCACGTCTGGCCCTCACCTGTTGGCCCCTGATTATTTTGAAGCAAATCCTGGACATACCGTTTCATTCACCAAACATTGTAGCATGGATTTCTGTAGGTAAAGGCTCTTTAAAAATGTACCATGGTAGCACTGTCCCACCTAAAAACATGAACAATCATCCTGAATGTCATCAGATACGCAGTTGGTATTCATGTTTGCCTGTTAATCTTAAGATTTTACTACTTGTATGAATCAGGATCCACATAAAGCCACATGTAATAAGCTGTTCTTAAGTCTCCTGTGTTCTACAGATTGCTCTTCGTTTTTGTGTTCGCCATTTTATTTATTTATTTATTTATTTATTTTTGTGGAACAAACCAGGTTATTTGTGCTGTAGAGTTTTCCTGAGTCTGGATTTTGCTGATTGCATCCCCATGGTGTCACTTTATCTGTCCTTTTGTCCCATGTCATTTCTGTAAATTGGTAATTAGATCTAGAAGCTTTATCCAATATAGATTTAATTTTTTTGTTTCAAAATCAGCTTCCTGGTGGTGATGGGTACTTCATCAGTCAGCAGCTCTGGATGATTATTTCCTGGACACATTAATTCATTAGGAGTGGTAAAAATGATGATATTCTAATTCTACTTTTCTTTCTTTGTTTTATTGCCTGAAGTACTTCTAGCAGGAGTGACTTAACCTTTGTTAGCTCCACTTATCCTGAGGTGCAAAGTGTGTGTATAGGAGAGGCAGGATCAATGCTTGACTTTTCTTTTTACTGACTGATTTTCAAAAGTATGACATGGCTCCCTAGTATACTCCCTAGATGGCTGGTGAAGGTTTTTCTTATTATTTAGTATGATATGAATGCATGAATTTAAACCTATGTTTAAAAAATTTTTTTTTAACATTTATTTATTTCTGAGCCCGGGGGTGGGAGGGGGGGAGAGCACAAGCAGGAGAAGGGCAGAGAGAGAGGGAGACACAGAATCTGAAGCAGGCTCCAGGCTCCGAGCTATCAGCACAGAGCCCCATGCAGGGCTCGAACCCATGAACCATGAGATATGACCTGAGCCGAAGTTGGACACTTAACTGACTGAGCCACCCAGGCACCTCTGTTTGATGAGTTTATTTATTTATTTATTTATTTATTTATTTATTTATTGAGAGAGAGACAAAGCACGAGAGGGGGGAGGAGCAGAGAAAGAGGGAGACACAGAACCCGAAGCAGGCTCCAGGCTCTGAGCTGTCAGCATAGAGCCCAATGGAGGGCTCGAACTCAAGGACTGTGAGATCATGACCTGAGCTGAAGTCGGATGCTTAACCAATTGAGCCATCCAGGAGTCCGCCCCCCCTCATTTGATGAGTTTTAATCTGTTATAGATACCATCTTTTTCATTGTCAAAATGTGTCCTTACTCCCTGCCCCAGCAGTATTTCAGCCCCCCTCTCCTATCTGGTATGACAAGATGCTCTGAGGTCATCTTGTACATTTCTGCCTAGCCCTGGACCAACCAGATTTTCAGGGAGTGCTGGGAGGGTCACTACTATGGTCTGGTCATGACTTCTGGGCCCATTCAGTGGTTAGAGCCAGGAACATTTTTTTTTTTTAAGATTTAAAGAAAAAACATTTTTTTTAATGTTTATTTTTGAGACAGGAGAGACAGAGTATGAGCAGGAGACAGAATCAGAAGCAGGCTCTAGGCTCTGAGCTGTTAGTACAGAGCCTGACTTGGGGCTCAAATTCATAAGCTGTGAGATCATAAACTGAGCTGAAGCCGGAATTTTTTTTTAAGTAGTGTATTGTCAAATTAGTTTCCATACAACACCCAGTGCTCTTCCCCACAAGTGCCCTTCTCCATGACCACCACCTCTTTTCCCCCCCTCCCCCTTCCCCTTCAACCCTCAGATCCTTTTCAGTATTCAGTAGTCTCTCAAGTTTTGCATCCCTCTCTCTCCCCAACTCTCTTTCCCTCTTCCCCTCCCCCTGGTCCTCCATTAGGTTTCTCCTGTTCTCCTGTTAGACCTATGAGTGCAAACATATGGTATCTGTCCTTCTCCGCCTGACTTATTTCACTTAGCATGACACCCTCGAGGTCCATCCACTTTCCTACAAATGGCCATACTTCATTCTTTCTCATTGTCATGTACTACTTCATTGTGTATATATATATATATACCACATTGAAGCCGAAATTTAACCAAGTGAGCTCCCAGGCACCTTTTTAAAGATTTTTTTAAAAGTTTGTTTATTTATTTTGAGAGGGAGGGAGGGAGGAAGGGGAGAGAGAAGAGAGAGAGGGAGGGAGAGGAGAAAGAAGAGAGAGAATCCCAAGCAGGCTTTGCACTATCAGCATAGAGCCCAGCCCTACAAACTGAGATCATGATCTGAGCTGGAGTCAAGAGTTACACGCTTAACTGACTGAGCCCTCCAGATGCCCCTAAAAGACAACACACTTATGAGTTTATACATATGTTTCCACACACTTCAAATGCAGGACTTAAGATTTGTTCTTGACCTCCTCAGTCAAATGTCACTGTCTTCTTTTAAAGATGCCAAAAGTAGAAGTATGAAAGACATCAGGACAATGACTTGGGGGTGCCTGGGTGGCTCAGTCGGTTAAGCATCCGACTTTGGCTCAGGTCATGATCTCATAGTTCGTGGGTTCGAGCCCCACGTTGGGCTCTGTGCTGACAGCTCAGAGCCTGGAGCCTGCTTCGGATTCTGTATCTCCCTCTCTCTCTGACCCTCCCCTGTTTGCACTGTCTCTCTCTGTCCTCAAAAATAAATAAAAAACAGAAAAAAAAAATACAACGACTTATTTGATTTTCTCACAGCAGGTTTAAAATATAATTTTAATACTGCCACTACTGATTGGTACTAGAAATGAATTTATAATGTTTTTTCCTGGAGTTCTGTTTGTCTATTGGGGACATTCTGTTAGTCAGTTGTATAGTTATGACACCAGTGGATGCATGAATCCATTGGTTTTGGTTTACTTTAATTTTTAAAACTTCATTTTGTTTTATAGCGATATAAAATATTTAAAGATTCCAAAATCCAATCTTCAAAGCAAAATGTATTCTGAAGAGTCTAGCTTACAGCCCTGGCATTCTACTCCAATCCTTTTACCAGAGAGCATGGTTTTTCTTACTTTATGGTTTTCTTATTTTATGATGTATTTTGCGAATGGTTATTTGTATAGATACAAACACATGCAGATGCATATATTTACTTGAATTTTTTCTTTCTTAGATAATGGGTAGTTTGCCAGACATACTTTTCTATAATTTGCTTTTTTGCTTAACAGAGTAGCAGATAGGGACTTTTTTTTATTACTCTTCACAGCTCTGTAGTACTCCCTGTGCAGACTTCCTATATCCATATGCCAGTATTCTATTGATGGACATTTGGGAAGCTTCTAGAATTTTGCAATTACAAATAGTACTGTAGTGAGTACTTTTGTGTATGCATCCATTCTTATTGAAAGCGGCATGATGTACTTTTAAGCAGAGTTGAGCTCCTGCCCACCTTAGTGGTCATGGGCGTAGCTGGGTGCTGGTGACATGTGGAAAGTTGAAATTCTCAAGTGGGAGGTGAGGGGCCGGGGCCCAGAACTTTGCTTTTGGTGAGGGTCTGTCCATCTGGGTCCCAGCCTGGCCCTGACCTTTCCCCTCCCCCCTTTCCCAGATCCGAGGCCACCACGTGGCCCAGCTGGACCCCCTGGGCATTCTGGACGCAGACCTGGACTCCTTCGTGCCTTCAGACTTAATCACAACCATCGATAAATTGGGTGAGAGCTCCTATTGCTCTGGCAGCGCCCGACCCAGCTGGTGTGGCCTGTGGCCCCCTGAGGGGCTCTGAGACCGCTGTGCCTCCGGGGCCTGGGGCCCGGCACTCAGCCCTGCCGCCCTGGCCCATGCACTGTGTGCAGCCTGCTTGTGGCCCGGCCTACCCTTGTGGCACAGGCTGGGCTCTGACTTCTACCCGTCTGCACCCTGCAGACAGGAGTCCTTGAGCTTTAGGCCGGAGCTGGTGGGAGGGCGTCGGGGGCACTGTTGAAAGCTCTGGGGTAACTGCCGGGCCCCACCTGGGCCTGATCCCTCTCGCCTCCCCCCTGCTGCCTGGGCTGTGTGTGTCCCCCCAGCATTCTATGACCTGCGGGAGGCTGACCTAGACAAGGAGTTCCAGCTGCCCACGACCACCTTCATCGGCGGATCGGAGCATACGCTCTCTCTGCGGGAGATCATTCGGCGCCTGGAGGTGAGCACAGGCAGCCATGTCAGGCACGCCTGCTGGCTCTCTCTGGAGCATGCTAGAGGGAGGGAGGGTGCTGCTTTTTGTGTTCCAGATGCCGGGACAGTTGTCCCTCTTCCTGGCTCCTTGTGGAGTCCCCACCTGTTCCCCCAGAGCACATACTGCCAGCACATCGGCCTGGAGTTCATGTTCATCAATGACGTGGAGCAATGCCAGTGGATCCGGCAGAAGTTCGAGACGCCTGGTGTGATGCAGTTCTCCAGCGAGGAGAAGCGGACCCTGCTGGCCCGGCTGGTGCGCTCCATGAGGTCAGGCCCCCAGCACCACGCAGGGCGGCTGCAGTGGTTAGAGGGTCTGCTGCAGGGCCGTATGAGGTGTCCCAGGCCCTGGCTGAGACACTGGGATAACTGGTAGGGGGAAGTCAGGACTGGATGTGCCTCACCCCGGGCCCAGGGGAGGCCCGTAGGAACAGCCCTGGGGGCAGGTGGTCAGGGCTGGGCTCCAGCAGAACATGGCAGCAGGGCAGAAATGGCAGAAGGTGGCTGCAGGAGTTTGGGTAGAAAAGATGTCCTTACGTGGAGTGAGTGTAAGCGGCGGCTACCTGCAGGTGGGGCGCCAGCTGGCTATGCCCACTGGCTGTACGAAGCTGGGTCTGAGGCTGGCGGGGGCCTAGGAGAGTGTGGGGCTCACCTGCTGGGTGCAGAGTGGATCTGTAGTGGTGAGGTACAGGATGGAATTTGAGTTGAGTGGTGAGGAGGCCTTTGCGTCATGGAAAGGGAGCTGTGTGTGTGTGCACGCACGTGCAGGATCATGGGCTAGGAGCAGGGGGAGATGGGTTATTGGAACAGTTTGACTGGAAGGGGGAAAAGGGGTGACAGCTGGGGACTCGTGGAGGCAGAGGTCTGTGGTTAGGCTGGGAGGACGCCCAGTCTCCCTCTGGCCTACGCTCCTGGTTGGTGGATGTTGGTGGCAGGTCCTGACTGTGCAGAGGAAGGTGCCGTTGCTGCTTCCTCCGCCCCGAGCATCCAGCTGTAGCTCTCATCAACAGCCCCTGTGAGCCCCAGCCTCTCCATCCTTTCCCTTCTCTTCCCAAGTAGGTTTGAGGACTTCCTCGCCCGGAAATGGTCCTCAGAGAAGCGATTTGGCCTGGAGGGCTGTGAGGTCATGATTCCTGCCCTCAAGACCATCATCGACAAATCCAGTGAGATGGGGATCGAGAACGTCATCCTGGGAATGCCTCACAGGTGGGCCCCCTTCCTGGTCCTCTGCAGCCTATCTATTCTCCAGGTCCAGCAGCCGAGAAGGAAGGGAGGGGATGAAAAATAGAGCAGCGGTTTTGGGGGAAGCTGAGGGTAGAGACAGGATGACCTAGAAAGTTCTCAGAGTCCCTGGGCCCCAGGGCCTGCTCAGCACCAAGAGTCAGGCACTTGGCCAAAGGCGCGTGGAGGCAGGGACTAACCAGGTTTGCTCAGACTCAGTTTCTCTCTCCCCATGTTGCCGCTGTCCACAGGAGGGTCAGAATTTCAGAAAGGGGGTATATCATACCTCTGGAGGTTCCTGTGGACAAGGAGATGTAGAGGGTTATGTCCCAGGGAAGTGAGGGCAGGGCCTGAGCAGGTGGCCTTGAGGTGGTACCCTCTGGAGGGGACTTGAGGGCTTTCCCCACTGGTTGCAAGCTGACTGCATGTTTCCCTGAGACCTTGATAGACTTGGAAGGCTGGCCTGGCAGCCGGACGGTTGCCTCTGAGCTAGAGCTTGTGGACTAGTGAGGAATACAGCCTGGGGACAGAGACCAAGGGGGCCAGGGTCCTGTGGAATGGGGCCTTAGAGGACATGCAGAGCAGTCTCAGTGGCAAAGCCCCAGCATTTCCTGTGACCGTCTCCATCTGCTCGTGTGTGGCCCATCCCGGACTGCACTAGTACGAAGGGTAGCTAGGTGTCCACATGCAGTGTGAGAGGGTCTCAATCCTGTGGGCTGGCTGCCGGGAGCCTGGGATTTGTCTATCACAGCCTCTTGCTCTGAGGGGCCCAGAATTGCCTAGTGTCTCATCAGAAGAGGCAGGCAGACCTGGCCCAGTGGTCTGAGGTCCCACACACATGGTATCAGTGTCACTCTTGGGGAGGATGGCACTGAGCAGCCAGGGGCAGCTGCGGGACTGTAGGGTGGTGATGGGCAGGCTCCTGGCCTGAGAAAGGCTTTCGGAGCCAAAGGGCTGTTCTAGGCCAATTCTCCATAGTGGGGGTTAAGGGGACTCTGAGGCTAGAGGGCTTTGTCCAGAGGGACTGAGGGTTGTTCATTCAGCTCCTATGGCCTCACAGCCCTGACCCACAGAGCATGAGAGAGGCCTACCTAGAAGAGGGCCCTTCTGTGAGGCTAAAGGTGAGGCCAGGGTGTGTGCAGGTCTGGGACTGGGGTCTGCTGGTAGGCTATGGGGGGTGAGTTCTGAGGCCTCCCTTGTGTCCCGATCAACCTGGTGCCCACCCCTAAATAAAGTGCCCCCTGATGGGAAGTCCAGGCTGCACTAGAGAGTCCCTGATGTCTGGCTGCTTTCTGCCCCCACCACCCTTAGACCTCAGCTTCCCTGGACAGGTCCCCTGATAACTCCTGACCTTAGGGATCAGTCCAGTCCCCTCTTCCCTGTCCTGCATCAAGACACTGCTGACTGGGCTGGGAGTCGTGTGTGAGCAGCTGTGGGTAGCACCCTGGGGCTGCGCTGCTGGGTTAGGCTCAGCTTTTGGCTGAGGGACAGGGGGGTGGAGGTTCGAGGTAGGGGTGTGCATGTGCGTCCCGCCATGAGGCTGGGTGGCTTGTCCCTCCAGAGTCTGAGTTGTACAGGGGTGTCTGAGGGAGCTGGCCCACCAGCCAGCTTGTAGACTGAGCCTCTCATGTGCCTTATAGATTTAGACCAGATGCAAGGGCCGGGCCTCCCTTGGGCTGTACTGGGAGGTTCCCCTGACCCCTGTGTTAATTCTGGTAGGCCCAGGTGGACAGAAGTGGGGGGATGCTGGGGCCTGTCGGGGGAGGTGGCCTCTGCCACATGGAAGTCCTATCACGTCTGGCTCTAGGGGCAGGCTGAATGTGCTGGCCAATGTGATCCGCAAGGACCTGGAGCAGATCTTCTGTCAGTTTGACCCCAAGCTGGAGGCAGCAGATGAGGTACATGTCAAGCCCTGGTCCCAGATATCTGGGAGGTGGACTAGGGAGGGGCTGGATCCGAGGCATCCAGGCTCAGATAGACCTGGCGATGGATGGATATGCAGAAGAAGGGGGAGAGAGTGGGCATGTCGGTGTGAGGCCACTAAGGTGAGTGCTTTGGTCTCTGACAGCTGGGAGAGTCCTCAGGTAATCTGGACCAACCTCCTTGGTTTTCAGCCAGGGAAACTGAGGCCCAGACAGAGAGAGTGGGCATGGGGGAAAGACAGGGAGGGAGAGAGAGAGAGAGAGAGAGGATCCCAAGCAGGCCCCATGTCATCAGTGCAGAGCCTGGACTCAGGGCTCAAATTCATGAACCATGAGATCATGACATGAGCGGAAACCAAGAGTCAGATGCTTAACCGACTAAGCCACCCAGGCATCCCTGGTCATTCTTCTATGGGATTTTGGGCTTTGTCTTATGATTTGTAAAAGTGCTTTATATATTGAGGGTGTTAGCCCTTTGCCTGCATTTGTCTTATCAATATTTTTCTCAGCTTGAGTTTTCCCCCCTAACACTGTGCATGGATTTGCTTCCTACATGGCAGATTTATTAAATTTTAGCTGCCTTATCTTTTATGGCTTCTTAGGTTTTTACATTGATTTGAAGGGTCTGGAAACATATATAACATGTTTTTCTCTGCTGTACTGCCATGTGTACATTGTTGGCTGCCTTTGGTGCAAGGACTTAGGTAGGATCCAGCTCCAGCATTTGCTGCCAGTCTCAACACCACGTTCATTTCTATGCTTGCACTGTCGTTAGTGCTGAGGACAATAGTTGATAATGTGAAGGGGCTCTGATGAGGGACCTTGTCTGGCCTCTGAGCCAAGGCCTAGGGGAACCTGCTTGCCTTTCTCAGAGAGGGGCAGTGTGTGGGGGTGGGAGGGCAGGAAGAGGGTGTAGCCCAGGAATAGCACAGCCTTCCCAGGGAGCAGAATCCAGGGAATGTCCCAGCCTTCTGTTGGGCTTGCATGTCCACTGGTCTGCCTGTGCGGGGTGAGAGGGGTGGGGTCCTCACGGCCCACCTCAACCTTCAGGGCTCCGGAGACGTCAAGTATCACCTCGGCATGTACCATGAGAGAATCAACCGGGTCACCAACAGAAATATCACTTTGTCCCTTGTGGCCAACCCCTCACACCTGGAAGCTGTGGACCCTGTGGTGCAGGGAAAGACGAAGGCAGAACAGTTCTACCGAGGGGATGCCCAGGGCAAGAAGGTGAAGTCACCTGGGTCCTAGGGGGTAGGCCCTGAAGGGCTGGATCTGAGGGGTGGGCTCTGAGGTGTGGGCTCAGGAATGGGCTTTGAGGGGGTGGGCTTGAGAGTGGGCTCTGAGGACTGGGCTCTGAGTGAGTAATGGTCTCTGAGGACTGGGTTCTGAGGGCTGGTATCTGAGGAATGGAGTCTGAGGATGTGCTCATGAATGGGCTCTGGGGGGCTGGGCTTGAGGTGTGGGCTCAGGAATGGGCTCTGGGGGGTGGGCTCATGAATGGGCTCTGGG
>NC_043701.1:148001305-148026019 GCF_006229205.1 Suricata suricatta | reverse complement strand
TGAGGGGTGGGCTCAGGAATGGGCTCTGGGGTTGGGCTCTGAGGGGTGGGCTCAGGAATGGGCTCTGGGAGGTGGGCTGTGAGGGGTGGGCTCAGGAATGGGCTCTGAAGCTGGGCTGTGAGGAATGGACTAAGGGCTGGGCTCTGACTGAGGAATGGTCTCTGAGGAACAGACCCTGGGTCTTTGCAGTACCCTGCACAGAGCTGGGTCACACACGCTTGGGCTGCTCCTGGCTCACATCCTGCCCTGCAGGTCATGTCCATCCTGGTTCACGGGGACGCCGCCTTCGCCGGCCAAGGCGTGGTGTATGAGACCTTCCACCTGAGTGACCTGCCCTCCTACACCACCAACGGCACCGTGCACGTCGTCGTCAACAACCAGGTGAGGGCCTGGGCTGCCTGCCAGGCCTCGTCAGTGTCCTCCATTCCTGAAATTCATGCAGCACTTTGGGGGAAGTGTGGGATGATCCTGGGCTTAATCCCACTGCTCTGCCCCTCCCCAGGGTCTGACTTCAGGCAGGTTGCCTGCTCTCCCCAGCCTGGCCTATGACATCGGTGTGTGTCTGTCTGTATGTATACACGTATGCATATATGTACACACGCACACACGATGGAGAACGTTGTAAGGACAAAGGGATACAGGGGCCACTGGCACAGAGGCTGGATGTGAAACTAGATGCTGCTCTTGCTCTATAGGAACCACTCAGTCTTAGAACACAGCTGTCACAGGCCTTTGCCCTTCAGGCAGCTGTGCTTGCTTACTTCTTACTTCTGAGCCTATAAAACTGTGAGTTAATTGGCCTCATTTGCATTAAATCATTTAATCTTCAAGGAATAACCCTGTGATGTAGTGTTTAATGAGCCCTTTTAGTAGATGAGGAGACTGAGGCTTTGGGAATTTAAATACCCTGCTTAGAATTGCACACATGGCAGCTGATGGGACTGGCAGTTACCCATGCCTGCATTCTTCCTAACTCTGTGTAAAATGCAGGAAAAAAAAAAAAAGAAGGCCTGATTTAAGGGCCATTTACTCTTTAAAAATATAGATTAAAAAAATTTTTTTAAATGTGTATTTATTTTTGAGAGAGAGAGAGCATGAACAGGGGAGGGGCAGAGAGAGAGGGAGACACAGAATCTGAAGCAGGCTCCAGGCTCTGAGGTGTCAGCACAGAGCCCGACGCAGGGCTAGAACTCACAAACTGCAAGATCATGACCTGAGCCGAGTCGGCCACTTAACCGACTGAGCTACCCAAGTGCCCCTAAAAAAATATTTTTTAATGTTTATTTATTTTGGGGGGGGTAGAGGGGCAGAGAGGGAGACACAGAATCTGAACTAGGTTCCAGGCTCTGAGCTGTGAGCACAGAGCCCTATGCAGGGCTTAAACCCATGAGCCCAGCCGTGAGCTCATGACCTGAGCTGAAGTCAGATGCTTAACTGATTGAACCACCTGGGTGCCCTGGGGCCATTTACTCTTAGCCCTTCGTGTGCCTTGTACATCCTGGTTCCACCTAATGGACCTCAGGGCAAAGATAACCCCGTTTCTTTGACCCACCAGTCTCTCAGGCAGGCATTGCCTAAGAATACAGAGCTCTAAGAATACAGAGGTGCTATCAATTTCTCCTGCTTCTGCAGATTGGCTTCACGACAGACCCCCGCATGGCCCGCTCATCACCGTACCCCACTGATGTGGCCCGTGTGGTCAACGCGCCTATCTTCCATGTGAACGCAGATGACCCAGAGGCCGTGATATATGTGTGCAGTGTGGCAGCTGAGTGGAGGAACACCTTCAATAAAGATGTTGTTGTGGACCTGGTAGGTTTGGGGCTGTGACCAAGGTGGGGGGTATGTAACCTGTCCCTGCTGTGCCACGTGGGCCAGGTTTACAATATCACTGGCAGTGAGGGTGGGTGTGCTTCTTGAATGGGAGGTGTGGTGCCCCAAGAACAGTCTGTACAAAGGCCAGGAGGTGGGGCATTGGATGATAGGTGGCAGTGGGGGGCTTTCAGGGGCCTCGAAGGGTGTACCCTGACAGCTATGCCCCAGTGGTGCAGTGAATAGGCCTGCACTGCCCGGGGGCAGCGACAGAGCCCCTCCCCACGCTGTCCTTGCAGGTCTGTTACCGCCGGCGTGGCCACAATGAGATGGATGAGCCCATGTTCACGCAGCCGCTCATGTACAAGCAGATCCACAGGCAGGTGCCTGTGCTGAAGAAGTATGCAGACAAGCTCATTGCTGAAGGCACTGTCACCCTGCAAGAGTTCGAGGTGGGCAGGCTGCCATCATGGATGCCTGGGATAAGCCTCCATTAGAGCCGAGACCCTGGGGCAGTTGGTGATGTGGGCAGTGAGTTAAAGAAGTAGCCAATGTGGTCTTTGTCCTACCAGCCCTTAGCTGTCAAGGGGGACCAAAGACATTTACAGCCTGGTGGGACATAGTGAATGCTACTGTGTGGGGAAAGCTCAGCCTCAGGCAGGAGTCCAGGAAGGCTTCCTGCAGGAGGCAGGCCTGAGCATTTGTCCTCACAGTTACTTACGGATACATTGGTTCTTCCTTGCACCTTGAAGGAGCTCTGAGAGAAAGCACTGTGTCTTTTCTGAGCCTCCTCCGAGTCTCTTGCTAAGCAGGATGGATCCTCTTAATTTTGAAACTTTGATCTCTGACCTGCAGGCCTGCAGACAGACAGTTCTAGAATGTAGTGAGTAGGACTAGGGTTTATGAGTCTGGATTGATCCAGCCTCTGGCTGTCTGGGCCATCAGTGCCTCAATCCCCACATTCCCTCTGATTTCAGGAAGAAATTGCCAAATACGACCGGATCTGTGAGGAAGCGTACGGCAGATCCAAGGATAAAAAGATCCTGCATATAAAGCACTGGCTGGATTCCCCCTGGCCTGGTGAGTATACTCACTGCCCAGCCCAGAGGCTGCGGGCTCCATCCCTGAGACTCCCGAGGCTGTAGGGGCGGAGTCCTGCAGGTGGGGATGGGGCCCCGGTACAGAGAGATGGCATCATTCTGGGGGCATGTGTGACCAGCTATTCTCTGGGAGGGGAGGGCTGAGCCAAAGCTGGTGCACGCCAGAGTGGAGAGACCCTGGGGGAAGGGTGCTCAGAGGGCCTCCGTGGGGTGGAACTGGATGGTTGTGACCCTGGGACCAGGGGAAGATAGGAGTTGAACTGCATCTGTGAGCTGTTGTAGGTCCTCAGGGTGGGTCAGGAAGACGTGGGCCCCTGAGTCCTGGGGAGGCACGTTGACTGGAGGTCTGAGGCCCGACCACCACCCTGAAGCGCTCAGACTCTCTGCTCTCTCAGGCTTCTTCAATGTGGATGGGGAGCCAAAGAGCATGACGTGCCCGGCCACAGGCACTCCCGAGGACGTGCTGACCCACATTGGTGAAGTGGCCAGCTCCGTGCCCCTGGAGGACTTTAAGATCCACACAGGTGACGTTGCTGTGTGGGACGGTACTCAGGGCTCGGGGAGGCCCAGCCCATGTCCCCACTTGGTTGTGGGCACATCGGCTGAGCTCTTGGAACTGCTTCTGCACTCTTGTGAGGTGCCCACGAGAGTAGGTGCTCTCAGGGTGGGCAGACATGGAAGCCATGCTCTCCGCTGGGTGCTAGTGGCCAAGGCTTATGCTGGGCACCTTGGATTTTCCCAGCACCTTTGCTGGGGGTGTCTGTGGGTCACACAGAAGGAGAGTGGGGATGCAGGGGCTTCCATGGAGTGGGTAGTTGGGCCTGGAATGGCAGGCGCTGGGCAGGAGTGCTGGACCTGCTGCTGACCTGGATGGATGAGACAGGGCGACCCTGCCACTCGTGGGTGAGCCGAGCTGTAGCTCCTGGCGGTGGCTGTCTTGGTTGGGCAGCCTGGAAGGCCCCCAGGGTGGTGTGGGGTGCCTGCACACTCTTGGGCCAGCCTGTGGGAGTTCCAAGGGGATTCCACCTGGTGGCCCTGGTGTCTTGGGGTGCCCACTCTGTGTGCACCTCACAAGGGGCCTGTGTGGATATAGGACCAAGAGGAGCCCCACTTGGGCTGGGTGCCTGGGCTCATATCCAGACATCTCTATAGTGCTGTGGTCATGCATAAAGTAATTCCCTCTTCTGAGCCTCTGTCTCCTCATCTGGAGAGTGGCGGGTGACCTGTGGTGGATGTTCCTCGGTGCACCCAGTGTCTACATGTGGCAGGTGCTCACCCGGGGATGCCCGCTCCTTCCCAAGCTGGGGCATGGTGCGCTCAGTCCTGCTCATGCAGTGGGTCTTCTGCGGCCTGCCAAGGCCCTGCTGTGTGGGAGGGGTGTGCATGGCGTACGTACACACCTGGGCTGTCCCAGGTGGGATGGCCAAGCCCCTGAATCTCTCAGGCCGGCTCTTTGTTCCTGCAGGCCTCTCTCGAATCCTGCGGGGCCGTGCAGATATGACCAAGAACCGGATGGTGGACTGGGCACTGGCAGAGTACATGGCTTTCGGCTCCCTGCTCAAGGAGGGCATCCACGTGCGACTGAGTGGGCAGGATGTGGAGAGGGGCACGTTCAGGTGAGGGTAGGGAGCAGTCTCTGGGTCCTGGGCCCCATGGGCATTAGCCTTGTCCACACTGACTTCTCACGGGCTTCCTGGGAGCTCATCTGTGCTGGGGGCTTCCCAGAATCAGCCCAGGAGCTCCGGGGTGGAGCTGGTTCTTCCTCCCTTTCCTGGACCATGTCTGGGAGCTTTTATCCAATGAGGTAGTCACAGTTAACCCCATCAGCATCCCCAGCCTCTGCTCTTGGGTCAAACCATCAGAGGGGCTGCAGGGCCACCTCTCTGACCCTGTGGGATTACCACTGGGAACGGTGGCTACCTGGAGGAGAGACCAGATTTCTCTGGCTTCCCAGGATCTTCTCGGTGTTGCCATCCTATGAAATTTTGTCTGGTTTCCTGGCGAAGTGACAGAGCCATGTCTGCCTCCTGTTACCTCGTCCGCCTGCTGTGGGTGAACAGGTGGTAATCCACCTGCCCTCCATCCCTTCCCCATCTGTCTTTCTCTAGTCACCGGCACCACGTTCTCCATGACCAGGAAGTTGACCGGAGGACATGCGTCCCCATGAACCACCTTTGGCCTGACCAGGCCCCCTACACTGTGTGCAACAGCTCCCTCTCAGAGTATGGAGTCTTGGGTGGGTCAGAGCTCTGCCTGTAGGTCAGGTGGGCCCCGAGATGCCTGGGGACCAGACAGGGTCTTGCATCTCAAGCTGTCCTAGCTTTATTGTTTTGACCCAACAGCTCTATCTCCAGAGCCCCTCTCTAGACTCTGGGCTCCTGGGACTATGTCCCCTGTACTCTCTCTCCCTTGGCTTGACCTCAAGCTGGCCTGCTTCCTCCGTCACTGTCTCCTCCCAGAGGCAGGAGCCCTGCAGAGACTAGCCTTCCACCCCCTTTCTTCCCCTCAACAGTACTGCACATATTTTGGGGGGTTCCTCTTGGCAATGGCTCCTGCTGCCTCCCCAAGGTATCTTTGAACTTGGCTCCTGGTCTAGATAAGGCTAAAGCTGGCTAGATATGAGGTCAGGGCTGAGGGTGGGCATCTCTAGGCATATTGTGGGCTCCCAGGAAGGGAGATTCTGGCCGTTGGGCCCAAGGAGTCCCCTGGCTCTTGCTGGCTTGCTGGGAAGGATGGGTGGGGGCAGGGTGAGTGTATGAAGAAGAGCTGGGTTTGAATGGAGCCACTGCCACTTGATGACAATGTGTGGTGGGCTCTATCTCTGTGTCTTCTGTTTAGGCTTTGAGCTGGGCTATGCCATGGCCAGCCCCAATGCCCTGGTCCTCTGGGAGGCTCAGTTTGGTGACTTCCACAACACAGCCCAGTGCATCATCGACCAGTTCATTAGCACTGGCCAGGCCAAGTGGGTGCGGCACAACGGCATCGTTCTGCTGCTGCCCCATGGCATGGAGGGCATGGTGAGGGCCGCTGTGGTGGCGGGGGGCCGGGCGGACTCTGGGAGGTGGTGGATGGGCCCTTGGCCTCCAGCAGGGTTGGGCAGAGTTTTTCCTCCAGGCCCCTGGAACACAGGGGTCTGCTCAGGTTGGGGCCTGCATAGGTCTGCATTGCTGCCGTGTTGGCATTGCTGTCACTAGCAGTAAAGTTGTTGATATGTCTGAGGGTTTGCTCTGTGCCAGGCACTGTTTAAAACCCTCTCTCTGAGCCCTTCCAGTGCTTACAACAAATTAATGAAATTGGTCCTGCTCCCTGTTTCCAGATGAGGGAAACTGAGGCACAGAGAAGTAGAGTGGCTTGCCCAAGGTCACACAGCTGGAGCTGAGATCTGAATGTCATGCTGTGCAGTCCTGGCCATCTTGTGGTCTTCTGAGTGACCAGTGTGTGTGCCGCACAGGGGGAAGAGGGAGGAAGTGCAGGCCTGTGGGGGACGGAAGGGGAGGAGCAGAGCCCTCAGCCTGACCAGGTGGGGGCTGGGAGGGCTGTGCTCTGTGACCTGGAGCAAGGGCTTCCCCACCCTGGATGATGGGCTGCAGTAGATGTCCCCTGAGGGCCTGTTCAGCTTGGACTGGTCATCCAGTCAGGGATCAGTCACTACTGTCATCACCGAATGGCTATTCAGAGCCAAGACTCGCTGTGCTGAGCATCTTTTTTTTTTTCCACTTTTAATTTTCTTTTTTTTGAGAGAGAGCGTGCACGTGTGTGGGTGTGTGTGAGCTGGAGAGGGGCAGAGAGAGGGAGACAAAGGATCCAAAGTGGGCTCTGCACTGACGGCAGAGAGCCCGATGTGGAGTTTGAACTCACAAACTGTGAGATCATAACCTGAGATAAAATCAAGGGTTGGGCGCTTAATACTTGAGCTACCCAGACATTCCTGTGCTGCGTGTCTTGCACACCATGTGTGGTCCTGTGGGATTCCCACAGCTGGACTGGGTGGCCAATCCTCTTGCCGATTTCACACTTGAAAGAAGGGGAATGGCCCTGCCCAAGGTCATATAGCTGCAGAGGCACCAGGTGGAGCGTGAGCCCAGCTGGGTGGGGAGGGATGGGGTGGCCTTCCTGGTGCCTGTGGCCTGGGACCTTGGGGCTGTGGGGCAGATCGCCCTCATCCCACGGGGAGCCACCTCCTGGAGGTCTGTGTGGGGTCGTCTTGCTGCTCTTATGGAGCAGAGCAGCCCCTGTGGGCGAGAGCAGGAGTAGGAGTCAGGGTTCCAGTCCGCCCCTGTGGCTGAGTGACTGTGGTGTTGTTTCTTCATCTCTCTGCCACTCACTTTCATCTGCAAGGTGAGATGTCTACACCATTGGGCTGCTTTCAAGATTAGTGAATAGTGTGTATTTGGTCTATAGAACTGTGCCTGGCACACAGCAGGTGCTCAGTAAACGGAAACTGCTGTAGGTCAGGACATTCTGGAAAAAGCAGCTCACCTTGGCCCTTTTGCCTGTCTTTCCTGCCCCCACATTCACATGTGCTGGCTCTGGCCAGACCCTCCTCTGAGAATGTCCTCTCTACTCTTCTCCCACATTCCTGGTTCTTTACTGTGGTTCCGGCTCCAGAGAGTGAGGGCATCTCCTCCAAGAAGCCACCTAGACTTTCCCCTGCCCTGGGCCCCTGAAGAGCCAGGGGGCTGCCCTGTGTGACGTTTAGGCCAGCCTGTGCCATCTAGCACTTGATTTTAGGGCCCGGAGCACTCCTCAGCAAGGCCCGAGAGGTTCCTGCAGATGAGCAACGACGACTCCGACGCCTATCCGGTGAGTAGCGCCCTCTCTCCTCCAGGTCGGGGCCAGGGAACGGGGACCACTGGCGGGCCACCTCCCAGCCATACCCCGGCCCCCCAGGTGTTCACCAAGGACTTCGAGGTGAGCCAGCTCTACGACTGTAACTGGATTGTCGTCAACTGCTCCACACCGGCCAACTACTTCCACGTGCTGCGCCGCCAGGTCCTGCTGCCCTTCCGCAAGCCGGTGAGCCGCCTGCCCTGCTCACCACCAAAGCAGTGCTGGGCCCAGCTGTGGGCACCTTGCCCAGGCGGGGCAGCTGGCAGCCAGGCACATGTTTCCCTCTTAGCTGATTATCTTCACACCCAAGTCTCTGCTGAGGCACCCGGAGGCCAAGTCCAGCTTTGACCAAATGGTATCTGGTAAGTGCCCAAGTGTGTTGGGGAGGTGGCTGATGGGGTGTCTGGTGGCCCATGGCCCTCTGCTCCTGGGACTCATCTGTCCTCATCTCTGTATGTGCCTCTGCAGCAGCTCCTGGCTCAGTCCTCACCCGTGGCCAAGTTAGGAGGTTAGCGTGGTGGCCACTGATGTGGTCCGGCTTGGGTCGCTTGGGCTGAGCAACAAAGCCAGAGCAGGGCACTGGGTGCTCCCCCCTCCCCCCACAGCTACGCAGCAGGGCCCACCTGGCCGAGCTGGGCAAGCTCAGGAGTGGGAGGCGTGGTGGAGGTCTGCCCAGTACGGCAGGGAATGGAGTATCATTCAGTTATTCATTCAGGGTTTGTTTACTCACGAACCAAATAGACCGTATTGGCCCTGGGGACCCGGTGCTCTTTCCAGGAGCTTTCAGGCTCCTCTACCCAGGAGTTGAGGGGCCCTGACACTTGGGAGAGCAGAGCCATCTTGGAACCCAGTCCTGGGTAGTAGGGGGAATTTCAGGTGCTGGCCAGGAAGGGACAGGTGTTTATCACCTGTGTGTGTTTGGGCATTCCCTCTGGTGTGGGCAGGTTGACTGAGCCGGCAGTTCAGACTCTGGCTTTGGCACCGCAGACCTCCCAGGCTGAATACCCGGTGCTGGCTTTTCTCTGCTGTGGCCTGGCAGCCAGTTACCCTCCAGGCCTCAGTGTCCTCACTTGAGATTTGGGGACACTCAGAGATTTTTGCAGCATTCTTGGCTTGGTGCCTGGCACATGGTGTGAGCCCAGGGAGGAAAAACGTACAGGACTTGGAGATGGTGGCTTGGCTGCAGGCCTGAGGGAGGGAGGGAGAAATGTGCGGCAGCCTCCTGGACAGCTCACCTTCCGGCTTGGTGAGCAGGTGGCTGGAGTGCGTGCAGAAGGTAAGTGTGACTGGATGGGGAGCAGGTTTGGGGCGGACATTGAGGCCATCAGATGAGGACCTGATGCCGCATTCTCTGTCCTCTCCAGGGGCTCTCCCTATCATACCTGCCCCCCCACCTTGGCTCCAGCCCATTTCTGCTCCTTTCCTGTGACATCTCAGGGTGTCATCTATCCCTGGCTCTGTGGTTTGGCTCAAGAGGTGCCCCCTACAGCCACAGTTCCAAACCGGGGTTTCATCACAGCGGCCAGGGAGAACATGGGGGTGGCCAGGGATGTGAGCCCTGTTCTCAAGCTGTTCTGGCCAAGCTGATACACTGGTGGGAGGGGATGTCCCTGCCATGCCCTGTTGGCCCTCCAGGGACCAGCTTCCAGCGGGTGATTCCTGAGGATGGGGCTGCGGCACAGGCTCCCGAGAGGGTGCGGCGGCTCATCTTCTGCACCGGAAAGGTGTACTATGACCTGGTGAAGGAGCGGAGCAGCCAGGGCCTGGAGGAACAAGTGGCCATCACCCGCCTGGAGCAGGTGCACCTCAGCCCCTCACCCTGTCAGAGTGGTGGACAAGGTCAAAGCACCAGCCCTCTGGGCTTTGCTCCCAGAGCAGGTGCACCCCAGCCTTTTGCCCAGTAAGAGTGGTGGACAAGGTCAAAGCATCAACCCCCCGGGACTTTGGGCAGCATGCCAGGCAGGGGCCGGGGCTGGGCCCCATGAGGGGAGCTGGGGCTGTGGGCACACTTCCTGTCCCCCGGCTGTACTCCACTTTCTCCCTGCCTGCCCCAGATCTCTCCATTCCCCTTCGACCTGATCAAGCGAGAGGCAGAGAAGTACCCGGACGCAGAGCTGGTGTGGTGCCAGGAGGAGCACAAGAACATGGGCTACTATGATTACATCAGCCCGCGCTTCATGACCATCCTGAGCCGGGCGCGGCCCATATGGTACGAGGCTGGGGGTGGGAGTGCCTGTCACCTACCACTTACCTCTGCTGGGCCCAGGGGACTCTGGAGGCCCAAGGCTCCGTCCTGGCTCTGCCCAGCTTATTTGCTGTGTGAGCCAGAACTGGCCACTTGCCCTTCTCTGGACCACATTGGAAATTAAGGGGATGGTTCCATAGTCCCTGCAGGCTTTATAGCTGGTGGTGACAGGCCAGGGACCCAGTCAGTTCTGCCTTACGGAGACTAAACCTTTGTTTTTGTTCTGCAGCCGGCCCTGAACTAGAGAACGTCCTGCACATCTCAGAGGTTCTTTGATCTTAGGCCAGTCACTTAGCCCCTTGGGACCTCAGGCTCTTCACCTCTACAGCAGGATGATGATGAGGATTAGACCCGATGCAGTCCTGGGCTAGTGGCCAGGCCAGGCCCACACCTGCCCTTAACTTGTCTCTTCTCCCCCAGGTACGTTGGCCGTGACCCAGCGGCTGCACCGGCCACAGGGAACAGGAACACTCACCTGGTTTCTCTGAAGAAGTTTCTGGATACTGCCTTTAATCTCCAGGCCTTTGAGGGCAAGACATTTTAGAGCTGGGAAGGCCTGGCTGGGGACGTGGAGGCTGGCGAGGGGAGGGAAAGGTGTGCTCCTGCCCAGAGAGGGGCTGTCCAGAGCCCCAGCTAAAACATTACTCACAGACATGATTAAGGCCGAAGGGTAGGCACTGCCGGCTTCAGTGTTCTGCTACCGAGGGCCATTGTGTCTATGTCAGAATCCGTTAGGACGGGCAAGCCAGAGGGCGCTGACAGATGGCTGTGGTTCGGGAGTGTTTCCCCACTTGCTCTGGTCTTTCTGAAATTTTTGTGTGGCTTCTCCGTCTCTGCCATTCATGTCTCCATAGACAGCCACCCGGAGGCCCATGTCTTCGGTCCCTCTCTCCCGTCCTCGTAGATCTGGCTGCTGCTTCCCCTGTCCTTGCTCATCTGTAGATTCAAGGAATGTTCTCTTTTGTGCTCTTAGAAATAAAGATTTCAGCAATAACAACCAGGTGAAGCAAAACCATGCCAGGTGATTTATATGTGCTCTGTTTTATGGGGCGTGTCATAATGAGGTATGTCAGCTTCTGTGTGAAATACAGCCGCAGCTCAAGTGTACCAAAGCAGAAAACCAAATAACAAAGAAATAAAAAAATGCTTAAGAGAGTTTTTCTGTTTTCATTTCATGTAAAATTGGGGAAGAGGCATATGCTTTAGAGGAGGCAGGGAATGGGGAGGAGGAACAAACTAAACATGTAGAGGATGACATATCTGCCTCCACTGGACAGATTTTCTTTGGAGCAGCAGGAGATGTTTGCCGATCTGTTGGGGTGTCCACTCTAGCTCTGGTTGGTTTGGCTTCCCCACAAAGAGGCTGGGAAAGCTGCAGCACAGGAGGGATGTTTTGCTTTCTGCAAAGCATGTATTCGTTTGTTCCTTCTTAGAGTACTTTCTCTGTGCTAGACGCTGCGGCCGGGGTGAAAGTTATGTGGGAGGTAAGAGTGGAGGGTTGTGGGAGTCCAGGAAGCCTCCCTGGAGGAGGTGGTATTTGAAGGAAGAAGAATCCTAAAGGAAAACTCGGAGAGATGAACCTCTCATGGAGCAGACCTGGAAATACTGCAGGGTTGGGGTGGGGCAGCCTAAAGGAACAATCAGCCTGAAGTTGGAGAACAGTCTGTTAACTTCCATCAGCCTCAAATAGAGCTTATTGGGGTCTGCTTTGAATCACACTGCAGGAGCATTCTGTTTTTCTTTTTTTAAATCTATGTTTGTTTTTGAGAGAGAGAAAGTGAGCAAGGGAGGGACAGAGAGAGAGAGGGAGACACAGAATCTGAAGCAGGCTCCAGGTTCCAAGCCGTCAGCACAGAGCCTGACACGGGGCTCGAACTCACAAACTGTGAGATCATTACCCAAGCCAAAGTTGGAAAGTTAACTGACTGAGCCACCCAAGCACCCCCACACCACAGGAACATTCTAAGTGACATAAAATAAAACTAATTACAGCTGCCTGTATCACGTGTCTGCTGTGTCCTGGGCCCTCTGTTAAAGTTTTACATATGTTACTAAATACCATTAAATCTTCACCTTGGCTTTGCATGCTGGGAATATGCCCATTTTGTAGATGAAGAAATTGAGGTTGACATGAAGTTATTTGGTCAAGGTCACTTGCCAAGTGCACTTGGGCTGTACCCATAAAACCACATTGCTGCCCTTGGGAAATCAGCTCTTCCCATGTCATTTGTTCCTGGCTCCGTGGAGATCCAGTGGTCTGGGCTCTCCTTGCCATCGGGCCATGGCCAGCAGGGATGCATCTGGGCTGGGTAGGGAGTCGTCGTGCTCAGGAGGTGGATAGTAGGGGTGTCCTGCCCGTAGCACACTTTGTCCCTTCTTCACTCTCAAGTGTAGAAAGGCTACACACAGGCTGGTGAAGACCAGCCGCTGAGATCACTGAGCTGAGGAAAACCAGCCTCATGAAATGAGGGGTCTAAACTCCACAAACATGAACTAACGCTGGGAAGTAAAATGGAGCTTAGGGGACAAAGGCTTCAAATGAACTGTGATAACTTCTGAGGGCAAGGAGGATATTGTTACTATGAAACAATAACAGACAAAAAAAAAAAATAACTATTTTGGAGATACCAAACATTGCCCAAGTAACCTCAGTGGATGGCCTGAATAGTAGAATGGATACAGCTGAAAGGCAAAATAATACATTTGGAGATAAGGCCAAGGAATTCTCCAAAAAATGCAGAACAGTGAACAAAGATATTTAAAAGAATGCTTTGAAGAGACATAGAGTACGTATAGATCCTGCAGTTCTGACATGCATGTCCCAGGAGGAGAAAGCAGGAGGGGATCCTGTCGTGATGGAAATGTTCTTTTGATTGTACAATGTCAGAGTTGCGGTTGTGACATTATATGGTAGTTTTGCAAGATGTTAGCATTGGAGAGACTGGATAAAGGCTCCATGGGATATGTTTCTTACAACTGCATGCAACTGGAGAATTATAAGAAAAACAGGAGTTTCATTTAAATACAAATTGTTTGCTCCCAGTTAGTCAAGTTGGGAAAACTTCTATAATTTGGTTACATACCCTTTATCAGATATACATTTTACAAATATCATCAGTCTATGGCTGGTAGTTTAATATTCTCTAATAGTGAAAGATTTTTATTTTCATGGAGTCCAGTTTATCATTTTCAATGGTTTACAGTATTTTTGTATCCTAAGTAAAAAATTATTCCCTAACCTAAGGTCACAAAGATCTTCTCCTAGACAGTTCATTGCTGGTTTGTTTGTGTTTATTTTTGAGAGACAGAGACAGAGTGTGAGTGGAGGGGAGGCAGAGAGAGAGGGAGAAACAGAATCCAAAGCAGGCTCCAGGGTCTGAGCTGTCAGTACAGAGTCCGACAAGGGGCTCAAACTCACGAACTGTGAGATTCTGATCTGAGCCAAAGTTGGACACTTAACTGACTGAGCCACGCAAGTGCCCCAAGTTCATAGTTTTAAATTTAAGTCTATAAACATACATTTTGAGTTGCTTTGCAGGTGGTTATGAGGTAAAGGTCAAGCTTTAGTATTTTATATATAATACCCAATTGAGCCTCAAACGCCTTTAAAAAGACTATCGTTGGAATGCCTGGGTGGCTCAGTCGGTTAAGCCTCCGACTTCAGCTCAGGTCAGATTGTCAGATTTCACGTTCGTGGGTTTGAGCCCTGCGTCAGGCTCTGTGCTGACAGCTAGCTCAGAGCCTGGAGCCTGCTTCTGGTTCTGTGTCTCCTTCTCTCTCTGCCCCTCCCCCTCTCATGCTCTGTCTCTCTCTGTATCAAAAATAAATGAAACATTAAAAAAAATAAAAATAAAGAAAGAAACTATCCTTTATTCATTGAGTTAACTCCACATCTTTGTGTATGTATAGTTAATTACATAGCATCAAGAATATGAAAGGATAAACAAGACTTATACACTATCAGTATATAAAATATTAATGAGATAATTTAAAAAGATCTAATAAATGGAGAGTTATACTATGTTCAGACACTAGAAAATTTAATGTTGTTAAGCATCAGTTCTCCCCAAATTGATCTATATTCTGTACAATCCCCATCCAAATTATGTTAAGCTGTTTTGTAGAAATTGACAAGTTGATTCTGAAGTTTCTGTGTAAATACATAGTCAAAAGCACTTTGAAAAGGAAGAACACAGAAGAACACTATCTAATTTCAAGATTTGTTATAAACTAGAAGTCTGCCGGGATATTGAATGGAATTGTGTTGAATACATATATCAATTTTAGGAAAAAACCCTTCCAATCCATGAATATGTTCTATATTTGTGAATATATTCTGTATCTATGTTCCATTTACTTATACCTTTACATTTCACTCAGCAATGTTTCGTGGTTTTTCAGTGTACAGGTGTATCAACTATGTAATTAAGTTTATCTGTGAAATATGTTTAGCCATTATAAATGGTACTACATTTTAAATTTATACTCTCATTGTTTATTGGAATAAAATTTATTTTTATATGATGTGATCATGCTTATTCTAATGGCTTTTTAAAAGTAGATCTTGGATTTTCTACAAAGAAAATCATATAATTTGCAAAGAAAGTCATGTCTTCCTTTGCAATCTCTATATATTTTATTTTTCTTGCCTTATTGTACCGTCTAGGGCTTCCTGTAATATGTTGAATAGAAGTTGTGAGAAGTTACTTTATTCCTGTTCTTAGAAAGAAAGCATTTAGTCTTGCTGTGCGTGCGCGGGCGCACAGAAGCAAGGACGCGAGGATAAAGGAATGAGGAAAAGACGAGAGAGAGTCAAAGGATGCAGACGGGAGGAGCACATGAGCAGGGCCCATATTGCCGCTCTAGTCCTCACAAGCAAGTAGTTTTATACAGACAGCCACAGGTGCAAACAATCCCAGAAGATTGCCAAAGCTTGAAGCACAATCAACATCCCAACTCAAGAAGCATGAAGGTCTCAAGTCATCTAGTCCTAGAGAAACTAGGGGCAGCTGCCAGGGTGTAAGGGCAGGAGAACTTTTGCTCAGTCGCACTCTCCCTACTGGCTCCTTGCTGCTGCTTCCCACATAGTCTTTCATCATTAAGCATGATGTTAATCAAAGTATTTTCTTGGATGCTTTTTAGCAGGTTAGTAAAATTTCTTCTATCCTGGTTCGCTGAGAGTTTTTACAAGGGATGGGTGTAGGATTTTAGCAATTCTTCTCTCCATTTATTGACATGGTTGTATTTTTCTTTCTTAGTCTGTTAATATGGTAGATTGGCTTTTGAATATTAAGTCAACTTTGTATTCCTGGAATAAACCCATTCATTGGCTTGTGATGTGTTACCAATTTACTTATTGATGGGCTTGATTTTTTAAAAATTTGGGTTAGGATTTTTGCTTCTGTGTCTTTGAGGGATATTGTTCTATAGCTTTCTTTCTTGTAGTATCTTTGTCAGGTTTTAATATCAGTGTTCCATCATCTATTTTCTGGCAGAGATTATGTAGGTATGGCATTAATTCTTCTTCAAATGTTTTAGAATTAACCAGTGAAGACACTTGGGCTTGGACTTTCTTGTTTTTGTGGAAAGGTTTTAAACCATGAATTCAATTTCTTTAATAAATTTAGGGCTACTTATGCTATCTTTTTTCTCTTGAGTGAGTTTCGGTAGTTTGTTATGGACTGAATTGTGTTGTCCCAAAATTAAAATGCTTAAGTCCTAACCCTCAGTATTCTAGAATATGTCTGTATTTAGAGATCTGGTCCTTGATGTGGTAATTAAGTTAAAATGAGACATTAGGGTGGGCCCTAATCAAATATATGACTGATGTCTTTATAAGAAGAGATTGGGACACAGGTACAGAGGTGAAGATACAGGGCCATCTACAGACCAAGGAGAGAGGCCTCAGAAGATACCAACCCTGTTGACGCTTTTATCTTGGACTTCTAACCTCCAGAATTATAAGAAAATAAATTTATAGTGTAAACCATCCAGTCTTGGTACTTTGTTATGGCAGTCCTAGCAAAGTAATACAAGGTTATTCAAGGAATTTTGTCCAGGTCACCTAGTTGTTGAATTTATTAGCATAGAATTGTTTATCAAAATGCAGAGATACTGCTCACACTCATTATAATGGGTACTACTAAGAAAGTAACAAGGTTGGCAGGGATGTAGGGAAATGAGAACACTTGTGCACTTTGGTAGGAATGTAAAATGGTATAGCCATTGTGAAAACAGTGTGGCAGTTTCTCAAAAATTTAGAATACACTTGCCATATGATCCAGCAATTCCATTTCTGGGTATATACTCCATGAAATCAGGATCTCAAAGAGATATTTGTACACCCATGTTCATAGGAGCATTGCTCACATATCTAAAAATGTGACAGGACCCCGAGTGTTCATTGGTGGAAGGAGGAATAAGAAAAATGTGGTATACTGGAAGGTGGATTAAATAGGTGATGGGGATTAAGGAATGTACTTATGATGAGCCCTGGGTGATGTATAAAATTGTTGAATCACTATATTGTACACCTGAAACTAATATAGCACTGTATGTTCACTAACGGAATTAAAAAAAGAAACTTGGAGTGCCTGAGTGTCTCAGTTGGGTAAGTGTCCTACCCATGCTGTCAGCATGGAGCCTGCTTGGGATTCTCTCTATCCCTTTCTCTGTTCCCACCACCAAAATAAATACACTTTAAAAAGAGTTAAATTATTTTTAAAAGTATATACATATGTAATGGAATATTCAGCCTTAAAATTTTTTTGTTTATTTTTGAGAGACAGAATGAACAGGGGAGGGACAGAGAGAGAAGGAGACACAGAATCCAAAGCAGGCTCCAATCTCTGACCTGTTAGCACAAGCCTGATGCGGGGCTCGAACTCAGGAACTGTGAGATCATGACCTGAGCCAAAGTCAGATGCTTAACCAACTGAGCCACTCAGGCACCCCTATTCAGCCTTAAAAAGGAAGGGAATTCGGACATACACAACAACATGGATGAACCTAAATGAAATAAACAAGTCACAAAAAGGCAAGTACTGTATAATTTCACTTATATGAGGTACTTAAAGTAGCCCTAATCATAGAGTTAGAGGTAAAATGGTGTTTGCTAGGAGCTAGAGGGATGGGAGAGGGAAGTTATTGTCTAATACATACAGAGGTTTTTTTTAAATATTTTTTTAAATGTTTATTTTGAGAGAGAGAGCATGAGCAGGGGAGAAGCAGAGAGACGGGAGAGAGAATCTTTTTAATGTTTATTTGACAGACAGACAGAACACAAACAGGGCAGGGTCAAAGAGGGAGACACAGAATCCAAAGCAGGCTCCAGGCTCTGAGCTGTCAGCATAGAGTTTGACATGGGCCCGGAACCCACAGACCATGAGATCATGACCCAAGCTGAAGTCAGATGCCCAACCAACTGAGCCACTCAGGCCCTCCGAGGAGGAAGAGAACCTTAAATAGACTCCATGCTCAGTGTAGAGCTGGACGCAGGGCTCTATCCCACAACTATGAGATCATGACCTGAGCTGAGATCCAGAGTCAGATGCTCAACCAACCGACCCACACAGGCACCCCCAAGTTTCTGTTTTTTTAAGATGAAAAGAGGAGCACCTGGTTGGCTTAGTTGGAGAATGTAACTCTTCTTCTTGAGATTGTGAGTTTCAGCCCCACGTTGGGTATAGAGATTACTTTTTTAAAAAAATCTTTAAGAAATAAGATGAGAAGAGTTCTGATGATAGTGATGATAATGATGGTTGTATAATATAAATGTATTCAAGTATGGCTGAAATGTAGACTTGAAAATTATTAAGATAATAAATTTTATGTATTTTGCCACAATTTAAAAAGCTGGAAGAAAAAAAGTTGGAAGAAATGTTCACAGTATTCTTTTAATATTCTTTCTCTGTCTGTAGGCTCTGTAGTGGTGTTTTTTCTTTCATTCCTAATTTTGGGACTGTGTGTCTCTTTTCTTTTTTTCTGGAAAGTCTGACTAGAGTTGTTCAATTTAAAAAGTACTTTTTGGGGTGCCTGGGTCGCTCAGTCGGTTAAGCCTCCAACTTCGGCTCAGGTCAGATCTCACGCTGGTGGGTTTGAGCCCCACGTCAGGCTCTGTGCTGACAGCTAGCTCAGAGCCTGGAGCCTGCTTCTGGTTCTGTGTCTCCTTCTCTCTCTGCCCCTCCCCTCTCATGCTCTGTCTCTCTCTGTATCAAAAATAAATAAAACATTAAAAAAAAAGTTTAAAAAAAAAGTACTTTTCAAAAAACCTACTTAAAGTTTTATTGATTTTATTTTTTCATTTTCTCTGTCATGGATTTCTGCTCTTGTTTTTATTTTTTTATTATTTTAATATTCATTTGCTCCTTTTTTTAAAGTTCCTTTAGGTACATGTTTACATCACTAATTTTAGGCCTTTACTATGTCCTAATATAAATAACTAATGCTATACATTTCCCTCTAAGCAATGCTTTAGTTGCACCCCTCAAATTTTTATATATTATATCTTCATTTTGATTCAGTGCAAAATATTTTCTAATTCCCTCGTGATTTTTTATTTGACCATTGCTTAATTAGGAATTTATGGCTTAATTTCCAAATGTTGGGATTTTTAAAAATAATTTTCTGTTCTTGATTTCTAGATTAGTTCTGTTTTGGTCAGAGAATATGTCTGTAATATTTCAATCCTCTTCAGATTTATTGACATTTGTCTTACGCCCAGAATATAGTTTATTTTTGTGATGTTCTATGTAAACTTGAAAAGCATGTTTATTCTGTTGTTGGGTGGATTCCTTCAGAAATACCAATTAGGACATGTTGGTTAATAGTGTTAAGAGGCTTGTTTGTTTTGTTTTGTTTTGTTGTCAGTTAATGAATGGTTGTCAAAATATCCAAATGCAATTGTGATTTAGTCTATTTATCCTTTTACTTCTATCAAATTTTCCTTTATGTTTTAGAGCTCTGTTATTAGATACATTCATATTTGGATTTCTTTTTTAATGAACTTATTCCTTTATCATTATAATATCCTTATTCTTGCTAACATTTCTTCTTATGAATTCTATTTTGTGTAATATTAATATAACTACTCTAGTTTTTTATCCTTTGCATTTGAATGGTATCTATTTTCTACAGGTCCTGTTCTTTGGTAATGCTAGAGGAATCCTAGGCCCAGATGAAAGCCAGTGATTAATTCTATGTTCTTTGTCCAGCCTCTTCTTGAGATCCAGAACTTCAAATAAAGCAGTGCTCCAGGGAGTAGGTCAGGGTGTGTTTCGGCCTTATTTCCCTACCAGGAGATCCATATCTGAACACCTGATTTTAAGCACAGGAATTGGAGCCAGTCTTCCATTTCACATGAAATATTTTTAGTTGTCTTACCTGTTAAAAAAAAAAAAGCCAAGCTCCCCAGGACCTTGCCTGTTTTGGGCTCTAGTGCTCAGCAGGCTTGTACCTCTGTGCCATCTACAGTGTTGCATTCCTGTCTTGTTTTTGGACCCAAACATATCTTTTTTTGAGCTGACTATATTCTAGAGTGCTTCTCTTTGAAAGTTTTATCTGTCATTGTTATTTATTAGAACAGAGGGCGATGTGGAAATTGGAAGAGGCTTGAAGGATGTCTTAAGAGTTCTTTCATTGTAAGCCACAGAAATTACCTCTGGAATTTGCACATAGGAAGCCCGAGAGGTAGCGTGCAGGGTAGAGGATGTGGCCAGAATAGATATGTAGATTTGAGCAGCAGGAACTAATGGAGACCCTGGTCCATGTTGTTCCTGAGATGAATTCCTAGATTTCTAATCATGTGCAGTCATTTTGTCACTATCCTTGAGTCAAATTCCAGAAAAGAATATCTGATTGGCATTTCTTGGGCCATCCATATCTTTCTTGGAGTAATTTGTTGGACAGCTGATCCAAGACGATGTGCAATGAATGGAGGAGGAAACTCAAAATAAAATTGGGCTGCGGTTTCCAGGAGACAGGAAGAAAGATGTTGGATAGAACAAACTATAGCTGCCCATTTTACTTACTCTGCCTTTATGTAGGTGTGAGAACAATTACAACTGGTACTTATCAAGTACTTTCAAGTACTTACTGTGGGCCAGTGATGGTTGTTGGTCTTTTCTACCTAATAGCACCTCTGAATCATCACTACATCCAATAAGTCATGGATAACTTTCATGCAACTGATGAAGATGTTGAGGATCAGAGAGGTTGAGTAATTTCCTAAGGTCACATAGCTGAGATTTGTATCCAATTGATTGGGTCTAGTGTTCTTATCCTGAGCCACTGAGCCACACTGCCTCTGGGCTCTACTGCCTCTCCATCTGGTTGACTGAAAATTAAGATCATGCAGGACGAACACCTAGCAGTGCTTGCTTAGTCTAGGGTGATTGTTCAGTCAGGATGGGTCCAATGGGGCTCAGTGGGTTTCCTCCATATGAGGGGAGAGAGAGGAGACAATGTGAGTTGCTTTGATTTTGAATCCCCAAGGAAAGTTTTGTAATAAGAGGGAATTCTCAAAACTAGAGGCCAGAGTTGAACTCTGTTACAAATTATCTGCCTTCCATGCTGTTTGTCGCCTTTATTTCCAGCTGAAGTGCAAAATGAAAATACCCTGCAGTCACTTCTTTCTTAGAGCCACTGGACCCAAAGGAAAGTCCAATGAAAAGAGATGCTGCTGCTTTATGGCAGAGGACCTTCAAAACCAAACTTTATCCTTTTCCTCATGGGAAAAGAATATGTCCTTTGAATAAATATGGACACTCAGGAGAATAATAAGAAATAATAATCCCTAACATTTACTGATGGCTTCATAGTGTGCCAGGGTCTGGGCTCAGCTCTTTACATTCTTTTGCTTTTATCTTCATAGTGGTCGCATCAGGCAGGTGTTATTACCACCACTCCCATTTTATTGATGAGAAAGCTGAGGATTGTGAGGTAGAGTACTTTTTCATCTATAGAGACCCTAAGTGGGGGCTAGCATTCACATCCAGCCTCTCTGACTTTCCACCCCAAACTGTGCCTATGGTGTTGCTGACAAAGAAAATAACCATCTTTTCCTTTTTCTGTGCCCCCAGTCTGTAAAATGATACACATGCATTTATTTATTTATTTATTTATTTATTTATTTATTTAATATACATGCTTCTATTTAACCAAGCTTCAAAGGATTTTCTCAAACATGTGTGCCCAAGATTGTCTTATTCAGGATAGGGACTGGGGGGCATGTCTTGTTTTGTTTTTGCCAAGGAGGATTTAATTTACACAGCAACCACTTGGGGCCCAGTCAGAGCTGGGACAAGGGAGGAATCTATAACCAGAGACCCTTCATCCCTTCCCTGGAAGACCATCCCTCATAGGCACTTCGATGGGGCTCCTGGGGTTGTGCAGAGGATGCTCCAGTCAAAAGGAGATTCAGAAATAAGGCTGTCCCCAACGTTGGGGGAAGTCTGTGGCCTGGAGATGGTTGCCAACAGAGGGGCTGGGGGGCACTTTTTGCTGGGATCTCACAGCCTGTTGAAATGTGCATTTTAAACAGTGAAGGCTTCATCTACACTGTGAGTCTGCATGCCAGGGCAGGCATAACTCATGATATGAGTCAGGTTGTTTGGAAAAGAACAACAAATGGTGTGACAAACTGAACAACAAATTGGGAAACGTGCAACTTTCCCAAACATATCAACGTTATAATCATTTTCCTCAGAAATAACTCCACAGCATTGCCCAAAACCCTCACATGTTTGGACACCTTCATATCCAATGAAGCAAGTCCAAATACTCTGGGCCACCTCCACTGCCTCTCCCCCTTATCAGCAGCGCATGGCTTGTCCATGCCAGTTACTTAGCTTAATCTGGATTGCAAAGGCAGACTAGGTTTGAGTCCTGACTCTCTCCCCAGCCAGCTTTGAGGCCAGGAGCAAGCTGCCTCACTCTGTGAAACACTGTTTTAAAAAGTCTGGATAGCGTCTCGTTAGCTCACAGGTTGCTGAGAGCTCATTAACATACATGATGAGCATGGCATGGTTTCCTAACTCAAATCAGGTACCACGGTGAAGCCTCACAGCCTGCGGTCCATTTTTGCCTGGAATTGAGACAAGGAAGGATTTGCTGCCTGAGAAAATAAGACAATGTTTGCCTCTGTAGGGGGTGAGAATGCAGAGCTCCTTGGGGGAGGGGGAGGGAGGGGAGGGTGTGCCAGGCCAGGGGGGAGAGAGAGGCGCCATGGTGATGAATATTTCTAAAGTCATGGCTGTTGGGTATGTGATAGAAGCCCTTCCCTCTCTCCTAGGGAAGCTTCCATAAATTCTGCTTTGTGCAATGTCACCTCTGGGTGAGTTTCTTTGGGGGGTGCCCTGTGAGGAAGATAAGGTGAATGACAAATTGGCTACTACATGAGGGGGAAGGTCAAGTCCCAAGCTGGAGTGGTGTGTGCCTGGAGCTCCAGGAAGCTGCCCGAACTCAGCACCTCGAGAGCAAGGTGTCCCAGGCCCCTCCCCCACCCCCAGTTTCCATCGGCTGCTGTAGAAGTGGCTATTTAATTTTTCTGAGCACCCACTGTTGTGTTTGGTGACTGATCTAGTGAAAACCATTTTGGTTCCAAGTGACAGGAAACCAGACTCACACTGGCCTAAGAAAAGCCAATCACTGTGGCTTTGGAGGTGTTGTGCTCTGATTAGCTGGGCATAAGTTTCAGCTGCCACAGGGCAGAGTGGAATCCCAGTTGGGCCAGATAGGCTAAGAGTAGGGGAGAAGTGGGTCCCGAAAACAATAGGGCTGTTACTGGAGGAAGGTGGAAGGGAGGCAACGGAAGTGAAGAGCCACTGTTCACCAAGGTGGCCAAACCACAGAAACAAATCTCTGCTCCACAGTTTCAGAGATTTTCCAGCTACCAAAAACCTAGGGAGGCAGTTTTCTCCAGCAGGTTCTGGTCCCCAAAGGGAGATGATAAGAAGTCAGCAACAACTTGTACTAAGCACTTTTCTCCAAGGCAAGTGTTGTTTGGTTTTTAAATTTCTACAGAAAACCACTGAGATACTTTTAGGTGCTGTGGAAATATTTTTCAAAAGAAGGGAAAATCGAGGTCTCTCTAAGGACACCTTCCAAGGAGGCACACACGATTTAAATGCCAGTGGATCGCCTGGCTTTAGTGTCACTCCACTGCTTGCTTCAGAAAGGACAGTGATCAACAAGTAGTTTCGGATATTTTTCCATTGTGAATTGTGATGTTTAGCTCATTTAATCCATTTCCTTAGGGATGCTGAATTCCTAATGAATATTTAAATGAATGGAACATTTTAAAGACATGAATCAGTCAAGTCTTGGAGCCTGATCACCAGCTGCTCTGAGCCTCTTTTGGTGTTATTTAGGCTCTTGCTTAATTTCAGTGGACTTTGAAATTTGTTGCACAAATCTGGTTGATTTCATACGTGCATTTCAACTGGGTTATTGTTGTCATCCACTGTTGTTGAAGTAGACTCCCAGGAGGTCAGTTTTGGGAATATCACAATTATAGCTTGAGTTCCATTCCAGGAAAGAGAGGGTGGAGTCCTATCGGTGAGTGCTCTGCTTGCTCCCGGGTGTGGCCACCTCTTGCCTCTGTAAGGGAGCCTGGCCAGAGTCCCTCATCTCAGTGCTGGGACTCAGTCTTCCCACCCAGGAAGAGAGAATGCTTACTGTGTAGGGCTGTGGAAGCGTCCTTTGAGGATTAGATGAGATCAGGTAGACAAGGAGGTCAGAGCTGTGTATGGCTCAATAATTAACAGCTGTCTGTAAAGACGCTCACTTTTTGTCTTTCCTTATTTTTATTGTTTCTGAACAAAATAGCAAGTGCTCATTGTAAAAAATTCAAATCACATAGAAGTATTTAGACTATGTCTTTCTCAGGTAAACCTGGTCAAGGGTCCTGACATATTTTTACTTGTGCAAATATATGTACACACACCATACACACATGGCACAATAGCTCACATTTTACATGATATGAACATCTTTATAAAATGGCTCCTATAGGTACATACAGGTAGTATCTTGTTTATTCTAAAATTGTTAAAATAGTTTGGAGGAAAGGGGCAACTGACTTTAAAAAATTTTTTTAATATTTATTTATTTCTGAGTTGGGTGGGGGGAAGGGAAGGGGCAGAGAGAGACAGAATCCAAAGCAGATTCCAGGTTCTAAGCGTCAGCACGGAGCCCAATGCAGGGCTTGAACCCACCAACCATGAGATCATGACCTGAGCTGAGGTTGGACGCTTAACCAACTGAACCACCCAGGCACTCCATTTTGATAACAGTTTTATAGATGTGTAAGTCACATGTCATACAATTCCCCTATTTAAAGTGTACAATTCAAGGGCTTCCAGTGTATGCACAGACTTGTATAGCCATTACCACAGTCAATTGGCAGAAAAATGGGCAGAAATGGGCAGAAAACATGAACAGACACTTCTCCAAAGAGGACATCCAGATGGCCTGCAGGCACATATAACGATGCTCAATATCACTCATCATCAGGGAAACACAAATCAAAACCACACTGAGATACCACCTCACACCAGTCAGAGTGGCTAAAATGAACAAATCAAGAGACTATAGATGTTGGCGAGGGTGTGGAGAGACGGGCACCCTCTTACACTGTTGGTGGCAATGTAAACTGGTGCAGCCGCTCTGGAAAACAGTGTGGAGGTTCCTCAAAAAACTATCCATATAACTCCCTTATGACCCAGCAAT